>NW_028258412.1:24670760-24983695 GCF_053883595.1 Heterocephalus glaber
GATTAATAAACCTAAAGAGGAGCTGAGAAACATGATGGAATCCCAACACGGGAAACAAATGGAATCCATAAAACAGATGCAAACAGATTTCCAGGAGACTAAAAACTCCATTGAAAGTCTACACAGCAGAATGAGCCAATGTGAGGACAGAATTTCAGATATAGAAGATAAGATTGCAATTAGTGACCAAGAAAAGAAAAATTGCTTCAAAATTGTAAGGGACCACGAGAAATCAATCCAGCAGCTGCTAGACAATGCAAACAAGAATAACATAAGAATGATTGGATTCAATGAAGAAAGAGGAGAGTGTGCAGATGACACAAAAAAACTCTTCACAGAAGTGATGGCAGAAAACTTCCCAAGCAGAGGAAAAGAACTTGACATACAGATAAGCAAGGCATATAGGACTCCAACTAGCCTTGATAAAATAAATCTACACATAGTCCTATAATTGTTAAGATTCCAGAAACCCAACAGAAGGACAAAGTTCTACAAGCAGTTAGAGAAAAAAGAGAAATCACATATAAAGGAAAACCCATCAGAATCACAGCAGACTTCTCAATGCAAACCCTCAAGGCAAGAAGAGCTTGGAGTGATGTATTGCAAGCCTAAAGGAAAATGGACTCCAACCCAGACTGATGTACCCTGCAAAACTATCTTTCAAAATTGATGGAGAAATAAGATACTTTTATGACAAAGAGCACCTTAGGAGCTTCATGAATACCAAACCAACACTCCAAAAATTTTAGACAATATCCTAGGAATAGACAATGAGAATCACAACCCCAGTAAGCCCAGCAGAATGAATCCACCAGGCATGACAAGAAATTAAATGCAAAGGCAGAGAATCCAACAAAAACAAAAAGTCATGACAATGATAAGTCAATATGTATTATTTATAACATCAATGTTAATGGTCTCAACTCACCAATCAAAAGAAAGAGACTGGCAGAATGGGTCAAGAAGCAAGATCCAACAATATGTTGCATACAAGAAACACACTTAATTCAAACAGAAACTCATAGACAGAAAGTTTAAAGGTGAGCTGGAACACAGTAGTCCATGTGAAAGGAACCCCCCAAAAGCAGGAGTAGCTATGCTCTTTTCAGATCAAGTGGATTTCAAACCAACACTGATTAAGAGAGACAAAGAAGGACACTACATCCTTGTAAAAGGAACAATCCAAGAGGAAGAGATGACAATCATAAATATGTATGCACCAAACACTAGTGCACCCAACTATATATATAACAAATACCAACAGACATGAAAAGTCATATAAGCACTAATACAATAGTAGTGGGGGACCTCAATACCCCACTGACACAAATAGATAGATCAATTAGACAAAGAGTAAGTAATGAAATACTAGAACTCAATCAAACTCTTGAAAAAATGAACTTAACAGATGTTTACAGAGTGTTCCACTCCACAAAATCAGAATACACATTCTTTTCAGCTTCACATGGGTCATTCTCCAAAATAGACCACTTACACGCTCAAAGAACATGTTTAAGTAAGAGCAAAGGAACTGAAGTTATCCCTTGTATATTATTAGACCATAGTGTGATGAAATTGGAGATCAATAGCAAAAGAAACTGCAAAAGTTTTATAAACACAT
This sequence comes from Heterocephalus glaber, assembly GCF_053883595.1. Lineage (NCBI taxonomy): Eukaryota > Metazoa > Chordata > Mammalia > Rodentia > Bathyergidae > Heterocephalus > Heterocephalus glaber. The sequence continues at coordinate 24,672,382 of NW_028258412.1, forward strand.
GGAAATTGAACAACACACCTCTGAATGACCAAAGGGTCATAGAGGAAATTAAAGAAGAAATCCAACAGTTCCTTCAATTAAATGACAATGACAATACAACATATTGGAATCTGTGGGACACAAAGAAAGCAGTCTTACGAGGGAAATTCATAGCAGTGAATATTCATATTAGGAAAACAGAGCGAGCCCAATTAACCTGATGCTGACCCTCAAGCATCTAGAAAAAGAAGAGCAGGACAAACCCAAAGCTCATACAAGGGAGAAAAGTATAAAGATCAGAGCAAAAATCAATTCAATGGAGACGAAGAGAATGACACAAAAAAATCATGAAGCCAAGAGTTGGTTCTTCAAAAGAATAAGCAAAATTGACAAAACCTTAGCCAACCTTATCAGAAAAAGGAAAGAAAAGGGCCAAATCCATGCAATTAGGAATGAAAAGGGTGAAATTACAACAGACCCAGCAGAAATCCAGAGGATCATCAATACCTACTTCAAAAACCTATAAGCCAATAAGATGGAAAACACAGAAGAAATGGGCAGATTCCTAGGTACGTATGAATTGCCAAAGTTGAATGAAGAAGACCTAAAAATTCTAAACAACCCAATATCAATCAATGAAATTGAAAATGTAATTAAAAACTTACGAACTAAGAAAAGCCCAGGTCCTGATGGCTTCACTGCTGAATTCTACAAGACATTTAGAGAGGAACTACTGTGACTACTGTTTAAATTCTTCAATGAAATAGAAAGGGAAGCAATACTCCCGAATTCATTACTGGAAGCAAGCATCACCTTAATCCCCAAAGCAGAGAAAGACCCAATCGAAAAAGAGAACTATAGGCCAATCTCACTAAAGAACATAGATGCAAAAATCCTAAGTAAGATACTGGCAAATAGAATGCAGAAGATCATTAAGAAGATCATACACCTTGAGCAAGTGGGATTCATCCCAGGGATGCAGGGATGGTTCAACATACGCAAATCAATAAATGTAATGCACTATATCAGTAGAGCCAAGGACAAAAATGATATGATAATCTCAATAGATGGAGAAAAAGCATTTGACAAAATCCCACATGCATTTATGAAAAAAACCCCTACAAATAATTGGAATAGATGGTCTCTAACTCAATCTGATAAAAGCTATCTATGAAAGACCAACAACCAATATCATACTAAATGGTCAAAAACCGAAATCCTTCACACTAAAATCAGGAACAAGACAAGGATGTCCACTATCACCACTCCTGTTCAACATAGTTTTGGATACACTAGCCACAGCAATTAGACAAGAGAAAGAAATAAAAGGAATAAAAATAGGAAATGAAGAAGTCAAATTGTCATTATTTGCAGATGACATGATACTCTATATTGAAGACCCCAAGAACACCACCAAAAGTCTTCTAGACTTAATAACCAAATTCAGTAGAGTAGCTGGATACAAGGTCAGCACACAAAAATGAATAGCTTTCCTCTACATGAACAATAGACTCACTAAGACAGAAATAGGGCAAACAATTTCTTCCACAACAGCATCCAAGAAAATGAAATACCTAGGAATCAACATAACAAAAGAAATCAAAGACCTCTTCTCTGAAAACTATAGCACTCTGAAAAGAGAGATTGAAAATGATATCAGAAAATAGAAAGACATCCCCTGCTCCTGGGTAGGAAGGATCAACATAGTGAAAATGGCCATACTTCCAAAATTGCTATATAGATTCAATGCAATCCCAATTGAAATCACAGCAGCATACTTCACGGACCTTGAGAAAACAATCCAAAAATTCATTTGGGACAAGAAGAGACCCGGAATAGCTAAAGCAATTCTAGGTAATAGAGACATGGCAGGGGGTATCACAACCCCCAACTTGAAACTATACTACAAAGTTACTGTGATAAAAACAGCATGGTACTGGCAAAGAAACAGACTTGAGGACCAGTGGAACAGATTAGAAGATGCAGAAACAACTCCAGACACACTCAGCCACCTCACCTTTGACAAAGGAACCAAACACCCTCACTGGAGGAAAGATAGCCTCTTTAATAAGTGGTGCTGGATAAATTGGGTTTCAACTTGCCAAAGATTAAAACTAGACCTATATCTCTCACCATGCACTAAACTAAAATCGAAATGAATTAAAGATCTAAATATTAAAATAGAAACGCTAAACCGGCTGGAACAGAGGTTAGGTAGAACCTTTGAAGACATTGGTGCAGGAAAAGATTTTATGAACAAAACCTCAGTTGCCTGTGAACTAGCACAAACAATCAACAAGTGGGATCTCTTCTTATTAAAAAGCTTCTGCACAACAAGAGAAACCACCAGCAGTGTGAAGAGACAACCCACAATGTGGGAAAAAATCTTCACCTGCTGTTCCTCAGAAAAAGGTCTACTATCTAGAATACATAAAGAACTTAAAAAAAATCAGACCTCCCAAATGTAAAGACCCAATCCAAAAATGGGCATCTGAAATGAACAGACATTTCTCAGACAAAGAAGTAGAAATCACAAACAAGCATATGAAAAACTGTTCAACATCACTGGTCATTTGAGAGATGCAAATGAAAACAACGCTGAGATTCCACCTCACTCCAGAAAGAATGGCTGCTATCATGCAATCAACCAATAACAAATGCTGGTGGGGCTGTGGGGAAAGAGGAACCCTGCTCCACTGCTGGTGGGAGTGTAGACTGGTGCAATCACTGTGAAAATCAGTATGGAGATGCCTCAAAGAACTAGAACTGGAAGTCCCATTTGACCCAGGTATTCCTCCGCTGGGTATCTTCCCCAAAGAATTAAAAGAATCCTACCACAGCGATGTATGTGCACTGATGTTTATAGCAACACAATTTGTAATAGCTCAACTTGGAAGCAGCCCAGTTGCCCATCAACTGGAGCCTGGATAAAGAAGATGTGGTTTTTCTTCTAAAATGAAGTACTACTCAGTCATAAAAAATGAGAAATTAGAGACATTTATAGCTAAATGGATGCACATTGAGGCGGTACTCTTAAGTGAAATAAAGAGGCCACACATGTGTAAATACCGAATAGTTTCTCTAGTGTGAGAAACTGAAAGTGTAAATAAGGACTAAAAGGTATAATAGATAATGTGAAATAGGAAGAAAAGGGGCAAAGGGGAAGGGGAAGTGGGAGGGGTAGGGGAAAAGATAGAAGGGAATGGGATTAATATGAGAAAATGAAAAATGGAAACAAAGTCTTTGTAAATAGGGAGGGATGGAGGGGTTGAAGGGAGGGCAGGGGAAGGGGGAAAAATAAGAACCAAGAGAGACTATGTAAAGGTGCAAATTTCCAATGATGAGTGTCATTATACTGTGTACCTAACATGTACCAATAAAATAAAATTTAAAAAAAGGTTTGCACTCAATATGTTTGTAATTTTTTGGCGAAATACAAAAGAAACACTGCCAGGAAGATTCCTTCTTCCCTCCTCTGCTCTTTCTCTTCCTCCCTTCTCTCCTTCCATGGGCATTTAGTCTGTACAAAGAGAAAAGGTAAAGAACAAGAGAAGAAAAGGGATGACAACAAGTGAAAATGGCCCTTTAAATGCCTAACCCTCCTTGCGGATTCTAAATGGGCCTTCTTTAATTTTCCATACTCTCCTTGCATTTTCTGAAACTGCGCACTGTTTTCCTGACTGTCCTTTTTCTCTCAACTTGTAACCTTACACTGATATTATCCTAATTGTACTGTGATTACGATCTTGTTCTCTAAAAACAAGTTAAGAACAAGACCAGATGATGCAGCTGATGGAATCTCACACAAGGGGATTAGCTGCACCCTCCCGCGAGCTTGGGGAGATGAGCAGCCCTGGGCTTGGCTCGCAGAGGAACCGGAGGAGTGGGGCCTGAGCTGGGAAAACCTGGGAGGTGAAAGTGCCACAAACTCGGGCTGTAAGCAGGGAACTGCCATCTGCATGGTTAGCTAAAGTTTTTGCTTTTTTCGGTGGATTTTTAAGACTGCTATGTAGGAACTATCTTCTTTCCCTATATTCTTCTGGTTTCTAGTAGCAGCGAGTCATCACACAATAAATGCCTTCAATATTGCAGGAGTGGGCTGGCCTCTCCCGCTGTTATCTGGTGATCTCAGGTGAACCTCTGAGTGCTCACGCTCCCTGAAGTGGGGTATAAATGACCCCCAACTCCCCAGGAAAGTTCAGAAAGAAAATGAAATCCCCAGTCGGTGCCATCCTCTGCTCCAGCTCCTCCAAGCCTGACTCCAACACGGGCTGTGTGCAGGTGGTGACAAGAGTCTGGCCTTCTCGCTGCCTCTTACTGTCCTGCCTGGTGTACGGGAGGTTAGCTGTGATGCTGGAGAGCTTCCCGCACGACCTCCGTGTGTCCCCTGGCTGGTCCAGCAGCTTCTCAATGGCGCTGGGAGAACCTCCCACGTCTTCCAGGAGGCCTTGGCTGGACAGTCCCGGTGCTGGACTGGTGCTGAGGGTCTGATCAGCCTCTCCTGCTGGCACCTGGACATCCATTCCAGAGACTTCTCAGTGGAAGGGATGAAGGCTCGTTAGTGACTCTTACCTTATCACTGGCCTTGGCGCCTGGTCAGAGGAAGACACTGTAACACACGATTGGGTGTGTGTACTTCTCAGAGCTGACCCACAGTAGTTACGTTCTGAGATGGGTGCACGACCTCCAGAAGGCCAGAAATGTTTGCACTGGAGGTGCAGTTCCATAGTCTTGATCTGAGAAAATGCATGCCTGTGTACACTTCAAAGTGCACCACATTTCTTTTCTCTCCGTCCTGGGATTCTAAGAGAAAAGCTGCCCAGGTTAGGGTTACTACAATGGCCCACAACTAAATTTCAGATGGTAGAATTTTTATTAAAACCAATTTCTCATGAAGGACACACGGCCTGCTTTGAATGTGACATCGCAGTTGTGCTGTAGCTCCCTCATTCCTGATTCAGAAAAGCTATTGTAATATTTCTTACAAATTTGGATATATCAAAGCACTATAGGGGCTGGGGATTTAGCTCAGTGGTTCTGCCGCCTGCCTTGTAAGCGGAAGGACCCAAGTTCAATCCCCGGTACCAAAAAAAAAAAAAAAGCACTAAAAATGTATAGAGAATAACATTAAATTGATCAAATTTAATTTTGACCAATTGGTCTCAGGTTCAAAAGTTTATAAAAAAAGAAGTCATGATAGCATTGTACTTTGATCAGTGATAACATTTATTTTCCAATCTTGAGCCAGGTACAAGGGGCCTTCCTTTAATTTGATGTGAGCATGTGACAAAAGAATAAAATGTATATTGTCATTACCAGTTAAATATTTTTAAAAATATAATTTGATGTCTATATTCATTTTTAAAAGAATATAGCCCTTGTTATAATGAATTTATAAATTCCATCTCTGTGCAGAGCATTTAACTAAGAGCTTTGTTAGATTCAAAGGTAGTCCCTGATCTTGAGAAAGTCATCGTGCATTGTATATACTTTTGCATACACACTATGTCTGTTTATAAAAGAGTATATACAAATACACCATGTATAGGACAAAAAAGTAAACACATATATAACATTTACCTTGGGAGATGAATACAGTTTGATTTATAATTATGCTTACTTTAAATGATGTAATTAATAATTGAGCAACTACCAAGTCCGAGGTACTTTGATAATTGTTTTGTATCCATTATCTCACTAATGACATCCGTCGGTTCTCTGAAACATGGGTCCCTTCTACAGATGAGGAAACCTGAGCCGCCCGAGGTCACATAACCAGTCCCAGCAGCAGCCAGAATGGCTCTGGAGCTGAGCTTTCCGTGGAGGCAGGAGAAGTGCAAACTGCAGGATCCGGTTGCCAGGACCTGGAGGGCTTGTCTGATCTGGGTCTGTTGCTGCAGAAGAATCTGTAAGGAGCCAGGCGTCCCTGGCCACAGAGCCTGTGTCTCCAGGACGGCCGCAGAGCAGGGCAGAGGAGCTGGGGGTCAGAACAGGTGCGTAGCCCCAGCCAACAAAGCCTGCAGGGTGCTGCAGACCGGGACCCGTTACCTGCACCATTCTGTTCAGGCAGCATAAGGCCACATGCACATGTCCACTTGTGAGCGTTAACAACAGCTTCTGGAACACTATGTCACCATTCACCCCACAGCCCAGCTCAGGAGAACCCGCACCCAGAGCCCAGAACCCCACTGCTCCGTCATCTATTGAGCAGTGTGTCTTCTCCATCAGGGATGAGGGGAAGGATGCATGGGAGGCAGGGGCCCCTCAGTCCGCACAGGGGTGAACAGCAGGAAGCCCACCCGTCTCAGGCACTGTGGACGCAGCCTTCACCCCAAGTGCAATCCCGCAGCCCTGCTCTGAGGATGCCTGAGGCCAAGGGTCAGCCAGAGAAGGAGCTCCTGGGCCTGCGGCTGCTGGGCTGGGGGACACCTGCTGGGCCACTGCCAGGGACACAACTCACAGGAACCCGGACCTCGGCGGGCAAGGCTCAAGGTCAGCACAGGTCCTGGGCGGCTCCTTTCTGTCTGAGAGAGGCTGCCCTCTCCTTTGGATATCACTGCAAAACAGCTGAGGTAATGGCCTGCTGGCTGGCTGGTGATAACACTGTCATGTGTTTTAAAATGACACTATTTCCCAAGTCTGAAGAATTAACTGGGCTGCGACTATGCTAGCTTCAAAACATAAAAAAGTTTGATACAGTGATTGAAGAGTTAATACTTTTCCTTCTGATCCATGGGATCTCAATTCTGGTTTAGCAATTCTGCTGTAAGCAAAATGCAAGAAGGCACTGCTCTGTTTTCAGACTAGAATTTCAGTTTTAGTGTAAAATATTTTTTCTAAATTATGTTTATTATATTTGCTGAGGCTTAAACAATGTTTTTGACAGTCAGATGGTTTCAAGGTGTTTCCATTTTCCTCAAGGTTGCTAACTTCTCAAGACAGCCACAAAAAACATACAAACTCATATATTTCCCAGAGTTTCCAGTTTAATTGCTCCATTGCTCCTATGTACAAAAGAAATATATGGCATTTACCTCAGAGCTATTTTTGTAAGTTACATGCCACTAACCACCACTGAAAACAAGCTAATGCTTTTGCTGAATTGAGCAATGTGAATTATCCTAGCAGGTTTCTGTAACTTCATCACACATTTCAGTTATTCCTCTAATTTGACCACCCCCATAAAATATTTTAAATTATTTTCCCATATCAAATGTGCTGCCAGTTGTGACATACCACAGGAAAATAATGTACATAAATTACCATGATCAAAATCTCTAATTAGAGAAAAAGATATTTGTTTTTGTTCAAACATTCCTTTCCACTTGACAGAAGCAAGCAGTTTGTCAGTTTTAATTCAACATTAATTATGAATAGCAGATTATTTGGAAGGAGGCAATACAAAAGCAGATTCTGGCCCTCTAAGTTAGAGTGAATGTGTGACAGAGTGGATATGGATAATTTTTTAAAGTCTCTTGTCAGGGCTCCTGTTGGCAAATGATTTATTAGATCAAGTGGTGTAAAATGTCACAAAGTAGATTTTCTTTTCATGAAGTATTAGTACTCATTAGGTCTGATAACTCTGAGTCTAATTGTGGAAGCTCTCCTGTTCAAATAATCTCACCTGGTATTGTGAGTGGTGAGGGGTAATCACACAGGCAGAATTAAAGGAGCTTCTGGGAGTAATTAAACTCAACTTGAAGTGGGGATGCAGCTCAGTGGCACCGCACCTGACTCGCAAGAGCAAGGTCTTGAGTTCGATCCCGGGTACCAGAAAAAACAAAACAAACTCAACTTGAGGTGAATGGCTACAGCAAAGGAAAGAGAAAAAGGATTAAATTTGAGAAGAGCACCCAGAAATTTCCAACACTATGCACACATTTTCAGTACAAAATTCTGTGCTTTGTATGTAGGCATCTGTGATGAAATAGCACAATCAGCAATAAGAATCGAAGTGTTACATACACCACTCTTCATAATGAGTAGAACAACTATGGTAGGCAGAAAGTCAAGGAGGAAGAAGACTCGAACAGCAGTATAAACTAACCCGTCCTAGTTGACAACCATAGCATATGCCACCTGGCGCCAGAACCAGATTCATCATGAGCCTCCACGGAGCCTTCTTCAAGCAAGACCCCTGCAAGACCCACTTGGTCTCTTTCTGTCCTGGGACCCCTCTCAGTTAGCTGAACCTGCAAAGGCCTTCAGTGACATTAAGGTGGGAAGGAATAAATAATGACAAAATTGGTTCCGGGCTCTGATCTTAGATGGAACCAATCCAAAGATGGTCTCAGTGGTCTGGTATATGAGATGGGGGGATCATGACATCTGAAATGTGGACATGGATGAAACCGGGCAAACATAAATTCACAATGATTGTATAATTACCTTAGGGAGGGCACTGGACTTTTCCAACAGTGTGGGTACAGGTAAATTATGCTTTTGTTTATTTCCAAAAGATTGCATGACCACAGGTACCACATAAATTGCATGTCTGCCATGCTTTTTATTACTGACCCTAATGGAATTCACTTGCTAGGCTTCTTCATATCTGCATCTCTCCATTGTTTCCATTTCCTTGCACATGGCCTGGTTGAGGGACAGGGAGAGGAGGTGGTGTTTGTCCATCAGAAGGTGTATTCGCTGATGGGAGGTGGACCCACATAGTTCTTTCCGGCGGAAACAGGAACCTGGGGGAGACTCAGCTGAACACCTGACTGGAGGGACAGCGCCAAGCATGGAACAACCCAGGGTCTTTCCACCACTCAGTCCTCTCAGCAGTGCCTCCGACTGGCTGAGCAGAGGCTGCAGCCAGCTGGCAGGGACCACAGGTCCTGAAGTGTCCCAGGCAGAGCAGGGTGCAGGTGCAGGAAGAACCGGGTGTGAGCAGGTATGCGACGGCCCTACATGCCCTGCTAATAGTCAGAGAGAGAGTGAGAGAGAGAGGGAGAGAGAGAGAGCGAGAGAGCACGCTGGAAAAGCCGCAGGTGTGGTGACACTGACTGCCATTTTGGGGACGGCCCTAGAGCACCATTGTCATGGGCTCCCTTTGATCAGACGTCTCTGACAGTGAGACACTCTCTTGTTTGGGAGAATTTTAAACACGATGGTATTTCCTTGAGTTTTCGTGATGTTGAGCCTTATTGACACAGGGAATGAAGTTTTTAAAAAACATATATTGAATTAAAATTCTTGTTAGTGAAAGCTTATTTTTAATAGGAAGAGTTTTAAGATGACCTTTCAATAAAGCAGATCTATGACACCGCCATTAGTGGATTATGCGAGCTTAAACAAGAGCTAGAGAGTGACCCTTGAAGTGTTCCCAGCACAGAACTGGAAGTAAACATATTATTTTTGCATTTATTATAAAAATACTGACTTGGACGAAAAACCAGCTGCAGAGGTTGCTTCTAAAACCTCCCACACCATTCCTTCATCATTGTACCGACTCTTTATGGAGCCACGTCACCCCTGGTTGGCATTTTCTGTCAGTAGGAAGTAAGAAACTTAGAGATGACAACAGGGCTGGATTGAGAGGTGTGGCTGACACTGGCTGATTCCTACATAGTTTCTTTTTAAATATGACCCACCTTTATTTAGAGAAGAGGAGAATCTCAGGTGGGGACAGAAAAGATGGAGATCATTGTTTGGATTGCTTTGCTGTGCTTTGCTTTGGACAAGTCAGCTATGTTAGTAAGTACACATTCTCCATTTAACAAAATAGTTATAACAACCACCAAGAGCTTAATTAGAAACATTCTTCTCAGTGGGTCCCACAGGCAGGGTAACCTTTATCTCATTACCCTGTCTGCAGTTCCACTTGCCCGGGTTTTGGTTATACATGGTCAACCGTGTAATTCCAGAATGGAATGTGTCAGAAACAAACCATCCCTAAGTTTGCACGCTGTGCTTTTCCAACAGTGGTGATGAAGTTTGATGCCATCCCACTCTATCCTCCTGAGCCAGGGTTCATCCCTTTGTTCAGCGTGTTTGTGTTGTCCATGCTGCCCATCCATGAGTCACTTAGCCACCATTTCGGTACCAGATTGAGTGTCAGGGCCTCACAGTGCTTATGATCAAGTAACCCTTGCTTTATTTTCCTTCATAATTGCCCCAAAGTGCAAGAGCACTAATGCCGGCATTTCAGGTAGGCCAAAGAGAAGCCAGGAGATGCCATTTTAAAAGTGAAAATATGAGGATTCTTGACTTAATAGAGAAAGAAAAACGTCATATGCTGAGGTTGTATAGCAGAAATGAATCTTCTGCTCATGAAATTATGGAGAAGGAATACGCAATCAATGCATGCTAGTTTTGTTGTTTACCTCAAGGTGCAAAAGTAGTGGTGACAGTGCACAGGTACTTACTAAAGGTGGGAGAGTCCTTCACTTTGTGTGTGTATACATAGTAAACCAGGTGACTTCTGGCATTATGCATGTTTTCAGTCATCCACTGGGGGCCTAGAAATGTGTCTCCAATGGACGAGGAAGGATGGTTATAGATACAAAAGTTTATATTTATAGACACAGAGCCCCAGAATACTTTCTCCAGTGTAACAGTCCAGGCTCAAGGGTTCAAAGGACACCTGTTTTCCTGAACCCTAACCGTGTGCTTTGTGCCCATGACTGTTCACACTCTTTCCTTGGTCTTGTAACCAGACAGTCACTGCTGGGCTAGAGATGGTCGGGGATCGAATTTCAGGAGGATGGGTCAGAATGACATGCATCAGCCTCGCCACCACAGGTCACAGGACAATCAGCTCCTTCTCTAAATATTTCCTCCCCTGTGGGATTGTAGGCAGGAACTCCCGACCCACTGAAAAATGAAATCCTGTTAAGAAAATCTTTATCTTTTCAAATTCCTTCGACTTCCCACTTAAAATAACATCAACAGCTCCCAAAATAGTCTCAGAGGTGTGTTTCTCACCCATTTGTGGACCATTCTCCTGTTCCTCCTCCCCTAAAACACAAGTGCCCTGAGCTGGGAAGCTGCCAACTCCAGGCAGTTCAGAGTCTCCTTTGCTCACTCTTTCTAAAAAATCAAGCAACTCATAGCAACAGAAATCCCACCAAAATCCCTGAGCTACCAGGACAGTGGAGGCCAAGTGGACCCTTGAACACAATTGCTCTCCTCTCCCATCACAACAGAAAGGATGGCTGTTCCAACTGGACTGGAACCCAATATGTGGTCCAATACCAGACCCCATGCAGAATAACCAGTATTGGTGGTAGAGAGTGAGAGAGACATTTCAGGGGAAATAATAATAAAGACACTTCCAGTTTATATAACCCCCATCTCATGGACTTTGGGTCAGAGGAGCTGCCCAGTGTCTAGACCTTAATAACAAACTCAGGCACCTGACTGAGGCATGTGACAGTTGCACGTGACTCAGGCAACCACAAGGGAAACAAGCAACACTACATTGTGCTGGAGGTTTGGGGAGTTAGCTTCAGTGTACTTGCAGCTTACAGAATACAACCCCATGTTAAGTCAAGCAGCACGTGAATTTTCAGGGGAAGTCTTTTTCGTACTTCATGACATGAAAATAGATAGTAACTCAGAGAAGAGAAATAGCAGCTTGAGGGTGCCCACCTGTCCTTATTCATGGAACAGTAGTATGATCATCCATAGCACTCTTCAGCCCTGCTCACTGCCCCTATACGTGTTCACAGCATCCTCAACAGAGTCCTCCATGGAACCACGTGCAAGTGTCCAAGGCCATCTGGTACCACCACCTTGGCATAGATGAATGAAAGGCGACATGGAGTTTGGAGCAGGTGGCCTTGTGTGTGAATCATAACCTACTTATTATTTTATCACCTATAGAGAAATATAGCATCTCTAAGCCCCCATTTTTTTTTTGTAAAACTAGAATAATACATCATAGAGCTGTCATGAAGGTTAAATGATGATATATTAGGGAAATTTATCTGAGGATCAGACACATAAAATGATGAAACAGAGGGAAGGTATTATCCTTGCAAGCTCCATGATGTCTGGAACAGAATTTGTTTGTTTGTCTGTTTTTAGGATACAGATTTAAACAAAATACAAATGCACTTCACCTTTAAGTAAAAGTCTGGATTATAACCCAGGCTGCCATTAGAGCCATCAAAGGCCCATTACCCTTGCCATTTTGTTGCTAAGCTCTTATTAGGGAATCTTCAAGACTGGTCCGAGATGAGGCTGTGTGTGTCGCTTACCTGACAGCAGGGAGGGGAAATGGGTGACGATCTGCCATGCTCCTTGAAATGCATATCCTGGATCATCCACATATCATTCCAGTGCCACAACCCCATCATTCAACCTCATTTAGCTGCAAGTGACCCTGGAATATGGAGTCTGTGTCTTAGTCATTTGGTTAAAAATAAATATTCTATTTCAAAATAAAAACAAAGTAAAAAAGGAGAAAATACATTGGGGATAACTAGCCATCTCTGCCACAAACATAATGATTAGTATAGTGATGTGGGTCAATAAAAATACAATCAATACATTGTTATTATATTACTTATATTACTATTTTTAAAACATCAATATGTGAGACTTTCAGAAATTCTATTTTAAGCAAAGTTTTGGAATTTTTTCATCTCATCAATCTCAGATTATCCAGGTCCAAGGATTTTTAAAATTGATGGAAGCACCAGGCATCTTAACATGCATCATTCAATGTCATTTAGTATCTTCAAAGTATTACAAAACTATAACATGCATCTGATTTCAAAGTAGTTTTATAACTCATAAGGAAACCATTCAGCAGGTGCTTTCCAACACCAGCACTACTTAGCCCCAGTGGCCACTACTAGTCTGTTTTCTGTCTCTGTAGATTTACTTCTTCTGACTGTGTCATATAAATGAAATCTTATAATGCATGATATTTTGAATCTGGCTTCTTTGGTATAGAATTAAGATATATTAACTTTTTAACTCAAAACCAAGCAACCAGCTCAATTTAAAAGTACAAAGGAGCAAAAGACTCAAATAGACATTTCTACAAAAAAAAAAAATACATGAATGACTAACAGGTACTTGTGAAAAAAACATTCAGTGCATTTAGTCCTTAGGGAAATGCAAACCAGGACCAGTGAATTTTGCAGCAAAGTGAATCACTGCGAATAAAGTTTGATTTACAAATATGGGGAAATTATGACTTTGTTGCTAGTTCCGCTGTGCAACTAGTGTGTGGGACTGGCAGGGTCAGAGACAGCTTTCCGGAAAGTGGCCAAGAGAAGGGGGTCGGGACAGGGTACAGGGGTGAAGGACTGCTCGCCACTAAGTCACCTCACACCTGTCCATGCAGCTGTCAGACTTCATTCCCCAACTACCAGGTGATGTACTTCAGAGACCCAGCTGAGTACTGCTCAGCTCCAGGACTGAGAAAGGTTTTAGGCAAACTGCAAAATTCCAGCCAGGAGGAAGTCACCACGAAGGAGGATGCATCAGGGAACAAAAGGAGCAGCTGCACCATTCTGAGCTCAGCTTCCCTGTGATTCTCCCATCAACTCTGCTTTCTTAAGTGATCCAGAAAATGGCTTTGTGTGTCAGGTGGAGCAAGGTGCAGGATGTGCTTTCTGAAATTAAGTCCAGGTCCTCACGTGGTGCTTAACTCTTTCACTTTCGGTTGTCGATGCAAAATCAAATGTGTCATCCATATTATCAATAGCTGTTGTCTAAATTTAGAAGAATGGTTTGAAAAATAAGCGATGATACCCAGAGCAACATAGCCCCATTTAAATGAGCACCGAATCATTCTTGTTCAAACAAAATCTGGAATTAGGTAAGTGAATTTTCCATCCATCAACTCCACATGCTCCAGCCTATGCCCGCCTTTTGTCCCAGCTGAGTATTTATAGTTCTCTCCTTTCACTCCTACAAACGTCCCCGTGTAGATAATAAGTTATTTCACCACTCTAATTATTAGCTTCTTTCAGGGCCTTTGCTTCATGGTGTTCTAATACTTCACTGATCTCAGATGCTTTGAGGAACGCTGCCTGCTGGGCAGAATTAAAGGCACAGGATCTGCCCATTGTGTTGAGGTCTCCGAAGGGGAAGCAGAACAAACACTGACATCCGGGTCCCGCCCACAACAGCTTTTACCTGTGTGGTTCACACCTGGGCTGATGCTGACTGATTCCATCCCGGTCTGAAGTGTGTCCTCTTATTATAGAAGGGGCAGTATTCCCCAACAGACCCGACTCTGAAACAAAGAGCAGCAGCAAAACTGAATTTGAAATTTTATTCTATTACTTTACACTTGCATTGACACTAATAATTGTATACATATGGTAGAAGGGTTTGCTGTTCCATATACTTGTAGAAAAAGTAAACCATATCCATCACCTTATTACTTGTCATTGTTTGTACTGAGAATATATAAGAGCTTACACTAAATAAAAACAACCACAGCAACAAAATGAGTACTTTGTTCTTTAACACTTGGCCATGCCATGTGTTCCACTTGCAAAGTAGTGAACGATTGAGGACTTGGTTTGAGATCCTTCCACCTGCTCAGCTTCAGACAGGGAGGAAGCTGCTGGGTCTTGCCAATGAAGTCCATCTGAGGCATCTGGGGCAGCTCCAGAGAGCCCAGGTCCTCACTTGGCCAGTCCTCAGGAAGGACGAGCTCCAACCCCTTCAGAACGCTGGGGAGGACTCAGCTTCTGGGACCCAGGTCTGTCACAGGCCCCATCTTCCTGGGCTGGTTTCAGCATCTTCGTGAGTGTCATAGGCTGCAGGTCCCACGTGGAGGAGGTGACAGGTGCTATGGAGCTGACTTTCTGTAGCATCAACTGCTGGGTGCGACTGAAAGGAAGGAATGGAACAGAACTTGAAATAGCCCAGCCCATGCACTATGATTTTCATCTGCTTGTGTCCCTTGCAGAGTGGCCTTAGGAAATACCAGACCCTGAGGCTCCCAGCTTAACATTCTCTAGGGTTCTCCTCCCCTCCCCTGCTAACACCTGGTTGACCCAGGGTTTTGGGCCTGCACACCTCTCCAATCTCAGGCCCATGGTCTGCCCCTCATTCACTGGCTGCTGCAGCAGCCCTTAAATACATCAAGTTCTGCCTAACCCCAAGCCTTCTATGTGCTGCTCTTCCTGCTTGGAGCAGCTTTGGATCCTGTCTTTACCCACCATGGTTAAACCCGTCAGTCCTTCTTGTATCAGCGTGAGTGCTCCTTCCTCCGAGATGCCTCCCTCAAGCTTTTCCACTCTACACTGTGGTGCAGTTGGCTGGGTGGGGCCCAGGACCTTCTTAGGGTGTGAAGGACTCAGGACGACAGCACCATGGTGGATACCTATTGTTATACATCGGTCCAGACCCACAGCATGAACAACACATGGGTGAATGCCGCCGGGGCACACTCCAGGCTGCGGGTGGCGAGGTGACAGTGTAGGTTCTCGAGTGTACAGCTGCACCACTCATGGACTGCATGCGCCAGAGAGAGGCGCCGCGGGGATCCCTGCACCTGTCATTCGCTATTGATACGAACCTGAAACTGCTGTAAAAATACATGTTCCATAAAATTAAAAATCAAAACAACACCACCAAAGAAGTGGTGCTGTCTGTGTAAACGATTTCTTCACACTCCTGGGTGAATCATTTCTCCTCCCACCTTGGAATTGTTGACAGATGGTAACTAAGTAGATACCATTTAGCAGAGGGTGAAAGTGCTCGCTGCCTGGCACTCACCCTTTTGCTGCTCCTGGTCCCCACCCACCTGCCCCCTGTGAGCTGGCCTACAGGGTGACTGAGCCCATTCCCCGGTGCCCGTCACCTCTGGGGAGAGGCGGCACCAGCTGTCAGCACAGAGTAGGGCCACACCCTGGAGACTGTAGATGTCTGAACCTCTCGCAGCTGAGGCAAGATCAGATTTCCAATTACAGAATACTGAGCAAACCAATAGTTCTATTTAAATCTTTGTTTGTTTGTGGATAGTGTGGTCTGTCATGCAGAAAAAGTTAACTGACATATATAATAAATATTTATGGAACAAATGAATGAATGGATCTAGTCTCAGAACTTGCAAATAATAGACATCTGTGTATTCTTATTTATTTTTACATACATATATAAGCCCATGTGGGTATTATACATGTGTATTCCCTTCGGCTACAAATTAAGGAAGCACCGACCTCTATTAAAATACTCATTTTGACACCGGGATTCCATAGATGTTGCCTTACTGAAATTATTGGCATAGATATTTACAGCTTTGAGGAATTCAAAATAGTGTCAAGGACTGGATTGGGATCTGGTTATGAGGAAAGGACTGGGGGTACGTCGAAGGCCATGCAGTCATTGACCATAGTTGGGTCTTGGCAGGCAGAGGCTGGACATGGAGTGAAGGAGACTTCAAGTGCTGAGAAGCAGCATGGTTGGCTAGATGCTGTGGGAGCAAAGCCGGCACCACTCTGCCTTTGGGAGTGGCTCGTAGAGGAAGCTTGCAAGTAAAGAAGATGCCTGGAGCAGTGGCAGTGGTTATGACCACGGTGATGATGGGAATAGTGATAGTGGTGACTACAGTGATGGAGGTGGTGAGGCTAATGATTTTGAGGGTAGTGGAGGTGGTCATGGTAGGGCTGTTGGTGGTACTGGGAGTGGTGGTGATGACTGGTGGTGGTGGTGGAGTGATTTTCTTGCTCTAATATGAAACTCGTGGCAGATTCTCGTTGGGAATGTGGCATTGGTCAGGGGAGGGGAGCTGGGAAAATCTCAGTCCACTCCTTTATTTTCTTAGCAACTTCCACCAATGCCATTGATGCCAATGGGCAGGTGCATCAATATCACTGCTGAACATGACAATGGAAGAAAAGCAAAGTGTCCACCAGGGCATAGTTGGTTACATGTTTTCATACATATTTGGTATTATCCAGTTTTCTAATGTGATGTTGACATCTTGCCTCTGCTCCCTTTTCATTCTCTTTGGAAATTTTACATTTGCTCTCCAGTTTCTTCAGAAGAAAGAATAATGGTAATTCATGTTTCCCAAGAAGAAAATTACACGAGAGTAGAGTATAAAGTTCATAATTTGTCCATTTGCATCCTTTCGGCAAAGTTTTCTACTTTGGTAACATTGTGCTAATAAATTCAATTATCCCTAACCTTTAGGCTTCTGGTAGATGTTTAGATTTCTCATTTTAACCATTTATAACAAAGGCCACAGAGAAAATGGCATAGAAATGCCAAACTGTATAAATACTCAAAGGTTGGCATGCTTGTTTAAAAGCTATCATTTTAGAAATAAAAACTAAAAATATAGATGTGTTTTATAATAAGCTCACAATTTAATTGATATAAATTGCAGCCAACTGCTTGCTCAATTTTCTTTTTTCCCAGAAAGAGGGAAAGAGAGAGGGAGATGGAGAGGGAGGGGAGGGGGAGGGCTTAAAAACTTAGACAATCTTCTTTGTGAGGAAGAGGTGCTGTGCATCCTCACTTGGTCACTGTGCTCCTGAGGCCCCCTAACTCCACCCGTCTGGCTGTGCTCCCGTCCAATCCGCATGCAGCCCTCTCCCATTGGCACCCGGGCTGTGAGAGTCAGAGGCATCCGCTCATAAAACGATGTTGCGATGCCAGAGTTAAAGCACCTGCAGGCTCCATGCGCTAATGGACTACTGATCTCAAGCGAGGAGCCTTATCTAGGAGATACAGGGGGGACCAGGCAGCTTTTAAGCAGCGTGTAAAGCTGTGTTGGAGAGGCAGCCCCCGCAGGGCACCTCAGGCCTTGTGTGGCACCCTGGGAGGTGCTGGAGCTCAGCACAAAGCGTCTAACAGATGGTCCAGGCAGCAAGGCTGTGAAATATCACAGGGCCACCCCTAAACTCCTAAGCCCTAAATCAGAGAGGCCCCGTCTGCCCATTGCTCCTGCATGTTGTACTTGGGTTGAGCCTCTCCATGCCTGCATTTGGAAGTGTTGTCTGAAATTAAATTTGCCTAGAAACCAGAGATACCACTGTGGTTAGGGAAAGTATGGTCTATTTATTTCAGGTGTTTGGGGAAAATTTCCAAAATATAAATTAGTTTACCACTTGGTGGTAGGATGTTGGTACTTTTTATTTTTTAATCTTCACTTTTTAAAACAGTATGTCCAGATTATTTCCAAGCTACTGGATTCCATGTACTTGGATGCATTTAGGAGAAAGGCCTGAGGATGGCAATTGAATCCCGGGTCTTGCAGATTCTAGATAAGTACTCTACCACTGAGTGATAGTCCCAGACCTTTATTTATTTATTTTGTTTTGAGATCAGGCTCACTAAGTTGCCCAGGTTGGTCAAAAACTTTCAGTCCTCCTGCCTCAGCTTTCCAGAGTGCTAGGATTTTAGGTGTGAACCTCCAGGTACAGCTAGTGAGATATTTTTGAACTAAGAGAAATGGAGAATCTTTAGGAAGCCACAAAAAGTGTCACTTTATCTTGTATCTTCCTATCAAAAAAGAGCCTACACATCTCTAATCAATTGATTTCTTTTACCTTAAAGAAAGTTGAATCTGGACTCTATGTCACTTTTGGAAAATCTAATGAGAATAAAAATAAACCCTAGGGAAGATCTAGCTTTGTTCTCCTGCCTGTTTCTCCCTATCTGCTGTCTCACTTGCTCTGTGGTGGGCTGCGTTGTCAAGGGGAAGACAACCGTGCTGCTTGAAGTCACGAGTCCCACGGCCACTTTGTGTTTGTGTGGGACAGATGGCCGTGGTTGTGTTTGTCACCCGATGCAGAGTTTGCAAATAAAAGCAAAATTTTGCCAAGTGCTCACGTGTGTGAACCAAATTGTTTGCAAACAAAAGAATTTGTGAACCAAGGCACTGCTGTGGTTGGAGTCACACAGGTGAGAGAGACAGACACCGATTTGGGATAGACACACAGGTGTGGTTGGAACATATGGGGAATGTTTACATAAAAATTTTAAAATTAATTATAGTGAAAGACACATTGTCAACCATCCCCCCAGGCTCTGTTGTTCTTTCCACTTCCTGAAGCAGTGGCTGAGTCCTCTTTCTAGTCTTTTTGTGACTGCTTCAATGTCCTGAACCAATTCAAAACTTTTACAGCATTTTTGGGCAAATACAAACCTCACTGTGTGTTCTCTCGCACCTTATTCATAGTGTGACTCCTGGTTCTTTCCCCAAACTAGGTGAAAATTCTGAATCACATCAGGACACGAGGCAGCCCAAACAGCACAACTGCACACGCTCAGGAGAGAGGACCGCAGAACTGCGTCCGCAAGTGCCCAGAACGGCGGGATAAGCATGTTCAAAGCGAAAGGGAGTATTTTGAAGAGGATTCATGGCAATGTGTTTTTTACTGTAATAGAATACTTCAGTTTAAACATTCACTGGGGTTGTTGATCGCACGTAGTAACTATGGCCTTAGACGTAGATGGTCGTGTTCTGTTTCTTTATACTGTCTGCCCTCGCACTAGCTTCCTTCCACAAGGGCCTCATGGTCATGATAGACGAATGAGGTGGAGCACAGCAGACCGGAGGGGCACAAATTCATGAAGAATCACAGAGTGAACCAAACCAGTCTTTCTCTGACTGTGACCCAGTAGGGGAGGAAATGGCGAGGGGAGGGGCAGCGGACAGGTGCAGTGTGGTTTCTCACCAATGAAAACTTCGTGGAAAAGCAGCTTTTCCCAAATATTGGAAGAGAAGATTTGCAAACGATTTTGAAAGACCCGTGCCCTTGCTGCGTTGCTTTGGGGCCACTATGGCTTAGAAGAGGGCCCATGGGTCTCCTCATGAGATTGGCTTTACTCTTGGACCTGCCAGTCCTATCCATGGGTGGCTTCCTCTCTTGGGTTGACGGCCATTTGAGTGGGATTTACAGACATCTGCAGCCCAGGTAGCATGGATTGGCGCAGAGATGTTGGCAGGTTCCACTGCTGTGCTCACCACGGGGAAGAAGCCGGGTGGAGAGTGGGCAGTCCTTCGGGCAGTGCGGCTCAACCACTGGGGCTCACTTTTCACAGAAAGATGGGCAGCTGTGAAGAAGCCCTAAACGGCAGGCCAGGCAGGGGACCCAGGATGTCGAGCTGGGGCCAGCAGAGTGTCCAGTCCTCTCCTTGCTGGGTCAGACAGAAATAACCGAGGGACCTGAGCTGCCCAGCGTGAGTAACAGACCTGGCTCAAACCCAGACTCAGACACCCAACCATGCCCAAATACCAAGGAGTAACTCCCCCTAACCAGACCACCAAGGCCTGGCTCTTACTCCATAACCCAGCCCTCGGTCTGTGGAAATGACTTGGACCAGTCCCTCCAGGATGTTAGAACCGAACTGCCAGTAAGTAATATAAGAATCCAGGAGAAAAAATCCACCCACCATTTTTGTAGAGTACATGTTTTCTTTTTGGAGAATGAATGAATCACGAAAAAGCTTCCATAACAGAGTAAAACAGAAAGAACACAGCCTCAAAATGCAACAGAAGAGGCATCGTAACAATAATTTATTAAAGGAAACACATGTTTCTTTTGGATAAAATTTCTTGGACTAGCTTAGGCTTTCTACCCACAGTGAGGCGGGCTTTCTTTCTTCTTTTTTTTTTGGTACTGAGGATCCAACTCGGGACCTTGCACTTGCAAGGCAGGTGCTGACACCACTGAGCTAAATCCCCCACCCTAGGCTGGCTTTCTGCAAAGCAGGAAGTAATTCTTACTGCTGAGGTGGCCAAGCATATTAGCTGCAAACATTGTTTTTGACCCTCATCTATTTTAGGAACTGAATGAATTAAGAAGAGAAAGCAAGGAAAAGAAAAAACAGCTTCAAACAGTAAATACAACAAGAGTACTCAATTTTTCCTGTTTCTCCCGTGTGTTAATGAAGCTAAGACCTGAGATGTACGGAACTGTTCATTGTCTCTTCTACCATCTCCCTCAACCCCTCTCAACTCTCTACTCTTTTTTTCTTTTTGGTACCGGGGATCAAACTCAGGACCTTGCACTTGTGAGGCAGGGGGTGGAACCACTGAGCTAAATCCCTGGCCCCTCAACTGGCTGCTCTTTCACCAATATTCTTCTTTAAAGGCTCCACAATCTCTTCGTATTGATTCTTCTAAATACCTGGGTAGGGGTGGAGAGAGGTGGCTGGCTGCTCACCAACTAGCGCATGTAGGAAAGCAGTTATTACTTAGAAGAATCCTCTCCACAAGCTCAAGCATACTGTATAATTTATGGTTGACTCACAGGATTTTTTTAAGGGCAATTTTGATCAGAGATACTTCTTCTCTTTTATGCTGACTAATATATGATTCCATTTTACTAGAATGTACAAAAACTTCTGTGAAAGTATTATGAAATAAATGAAATGCTACCCCTGCCCTGCAGTGTGTTTTAGTCTAATAAACAAGGACATTTCCACAAGTGACTGGTGATTCAGAACCTTATGATCATTGTACATATAATCTTGGAAGCCATTGTTCATCAAGCTCCCATAATAATAAGTCAAACAACTCTCAGATTCTTTTGTGCCTATGGCTCCTTTGATTGTCCTAGGAGCACTAGGATATAAGCACTGTTGAGGCTTCTATTTCTGCAGGTGAGGA
Organism: Heterocephalus glaber; assembly: GCF_053883595.1. Lineage (NCBI taxonomy): Eukaryota > Metazoa > Chordata > Mammalia > Rodentia > Bathyergidae > Heterocephalus > Heterocephalus glaber. The sequence continues at coordinate 24,693,899 of NW_028258412.1, forward strand.
AACTGGCCCAGAAAAGTGAACTTTTGCCAAAAAGTCACATGGACAGTGAGCATCGGAGTCAAATCCAGACAGGTACAATCTATCAGCAGATGCGGGTCACAGGATGCCAACCACACACCCAGCAGACTGTGGCTGCTTCTCGGGATAGGGGAGGCTGTAGAACAGCACACAGGTGATCCTGCTCCACCAGGTAAAAGAAAAGGAGGTAAGGAGAGAAGCGTTCTCAGAGAGATCAGCCTGAGCTGGGGGAAGAAGGGAATGTGGGTGTAGGGTGGGCGTCAGCCAAGAGTTAATTTAAGTGGGATTTGGAAAGGCCTAGTCCAGAAAGAGTCAGCTCATTCCCAAGGCACCCTACAGAGTCCCGAGTGCCGGCAGGGAGCCTCAGGGTTAGGGACTGGGGTATGACACGGAGCAAGACAAACTCTGTCTTTTCTCTCCTGGCACTTATGCGCTACTTGGTGAGACAAACTGCAGATAAACCACCAAGAAGTGGCGGGGGAATGTGAGACAAAAGGGCTAAGGCCATGTCAGAGATCGTCACCCTGCGGGGTGCTGTACCCCCTGGGGACCTCTATGGACCTTCTGCCCATAACCGCTGCTGTATTCCTCAGCTTTCCCATTTCTGGAACACAGTGACCCACGCTTGTAATTAATGAAGGAGAAGTTCAGCTTGTTTCACGGTTTCAGATCATTTGGTCCCTCATCAGCAGACCCCAAGGCAGAAACATCATGGAGGAAGAGCATAGCAGAGCAAAGCTGCAGGGGGACAGTGCCAGAGAGGAGGGTGAGGGATGCGACATCGAACTCTGACATCAGGATACTGTCTGGCTGAGTAGGATTTAAGGTAAGATCTTTATGAAAAAAGAATGCTCGGACTCATTTACAATTCCTCAGCTACCGATTTCTCTACCAATCAACCTACTTCCACAGGGACTAGATGTAGTCACACCTCTGTGACACACCCAGAAGTGTGCTCCACCCATGCCCTGGGGAGCTCCTACACCAACCAATCAGACACAATCCAGTTAAACATCACAGCTGGAAACCTTCACCCTGGCTCTGCAAGGCCAGTTTCCCTTGGCATTGGAGTCTGTGCAGGAAAATGTCATCTCCTCAGAGAGGTCTCGTCTGAAGGCTCCAATACAGGTTTTGTATCATTGAGTGCATGGAGAGAGGGCAGCAGGCTGGGAGTGTAAGGAGGCGGGTGTGGGAAAGGACCAGGAGCAGGAGCAGTCCCAGGGGCCTGGCCAGCCCTTCTGGGCATGCTGGACTTCAGGAGAGAAAGTTACTGGAAGGTTTTAAGCACAAGAATAATATTCTTTGTCTTATGTATTAAATTAACCTCCTTACTTGCAGTAGAGAATAGGTTATGGGAATATTTTTAGGTAAAAGTATGGTATGTAGATATGGACATACATCTCTATTTTTCCAAGGTAGACATGTATGTGGTTGGCATTTTCATAGCATTGAGAGACATGTGAGTGACTTGCCCTGAATTCAGGCAATGATGGACATTCCTCTGTATTCATCTTCTCCTGCTATCGGAGCCAGTTGGTATCAGCGAGCTGCTGCAGTGGATGGGGCTTGAAACGCTAATATCTCCATAATATCAAGGCACTAATCAGATTAGTGGAACTTCAGGTAACATCTTTATGCATGAGGGATTCTCCTGGGCTATCAATTTCCCTACCAATCAACCTACTTCGGCAGAGGAGAATGAAGTGTCCAGAAGCTAATATTTGAAGTTGTGAATCAGCACAGTTACTAGATTCACAGTCAAATTTTACTTGAAAAGATTTATTTTGGTTCAAAAACTTTTGTTTATTCTGTTAACCATTTGGGGTCATAATTGGGTTTATAACAAGGAAAGCAAAAAACTTTAATAGGTAGACAGATTCAGATTAAGATACAGATGTAGAATAGATTTAAGGTAGATGTGGATGTCAATATTTATGGAAAATACAGATATGGACATAGGTATAGGAGAAATATTGACTAGATAGAGTTCTGGGTGTAGAAGACAGGTGGATAGATGATAAACAGCCAGGTGCTAGACAGACAGGTAAGTTAGGCGATAGACATTGCTGTAGTTACAGAGATTAATGCACAGATGTAGACAAAGTATAGGTGGGGAGTTTAGATTTGGATGTAGATATGGATATAAAGGATGGATAGATGCATGGATACTAGACAGACAGGTCTGATGTAGAATAGGTAAAAATACAGACAGATTTATGCACTCTGTGTAACTCTAACTCGGTCATTAATCTGCCCTTTTATCTGTCTGAATATCCCTAGCACTAGAATATATGTGCCCTGGAAATGGGAAAATGATAAATTATCAGTTACAATGATCAATTTCCAGGATTCTCAAAGTGTTGCAACATTAGTAATCTGTGTTTGTCATTAAATTAAGAGATGAAAATTAGCATTAAAGATTGAGGAACTTCATCAGCCAAGCTGGGAAAGAATACTCCATGGGACTCTTTAGTTACTTCCCGGTCCCAGACGATTTCCAGGGTCAGGAATTGATATCTAATCTCTGTCAGGAGGAGCATATCCTGTTAATTCATGTTGAAACCGGTAGAGAACACTCCCTGGCACATGAGCATCGCAGGCTTTGTTCTTCGGAGAGATGTGCCCTCAGCTCATGTACCATGAGCTCTTTAAGCATTCCTAGCATTTGACAAATTCTTTTGCAGATGTTTTCTGAGATGTGTCTGTGATGCTGGGCCATCACCTGCTTGGCTACCTTAAATGTCACCAGGAGAAAACATGCCTTTCTAACAGGTACCCAAATGTTCATCCTTGAGGTGACTGTGTTAGAACCACAAAAGTGTGTGTTTTGGAAGCATAACCATACTTATTCAGTTCGGATCTTTTTGGAAAATGTAACGACTCACTGGTCCTCTGTATTAACCTTGTGGGAATACCCTCTGTCTGATGTCAGAAGGTTCCAAAGGTAGAAATGGGGCGGAAGATTTGAGTGGGAACTTGGATTAAGAAAATACAAACTCCCATGCAGACAGCACTGTCGGCAATGCTACGGGGGAGCTCAACCCAGGGTGTGTTGGGGAGCAAGTGCCATGCTCTGGAGGCCAGAAGGTATTAAGAGAAATGTTAATATTTTAGAAGATACTTATGTAAGTACGTGTGCTTACTTTTTACTATTGATTAGATAGAATTATGGAAAGCATCATTGATATTTGTGATTTCATCTTTGCTAATGCAGACACTGACGCTTAGGGAGGAAAGACCTGGCTCAAATGAGGCAGACACTAAGAGGTGGAGAGAAACAACCTCACCCTGTGCCCGAGGGCAGTGTGGTCTCATGCCCTGGCCAGTGCCTCCTGGTCATGTGGCAGGTGTGCTGTCGGCTTTGCACACTGAAAATGGGCTGTGGACTTTGAGAAAAGCAAGACCCCGAAGGCATGCATCCATTGCAAGATTCCAACATCAGGCTTTTATGCAAACTGCAAGACAGTCCTAATATTCCAGGCTTTAAAAAAACGAACATCTGAAGAAATAAATGAGTCTAAAATAAACTTTTTCCCCCAAGTCTTGGGTTATATCAAAATACTTTGATATTTATGTCAAAAATTAATTTGTATCTATGAGGACTTAGGATCTGGTGAGACTCTGAACTGGTAATAATGCAGGGCAATTGTGAGTCATTGTCTGTCATTGATCAGCAGTCTTTCTATTCACATTTGCATTACAAGTACTAAGTGCATTACTCTAAAGTGGTAGAATGCACTTTAGTCTATTTCTATAATACAATTTTTATACTTTTTGTAAGATAGTTTTACTTTTTAGGTTAACTGCATTTATATGACAGCTAATAAATTAGTTTTATTAGATGTGGTGTCTAGTCTGGAATCTAGTAGTTTCTTAATAAACGTGTGTGGTAGTTTATTCAATAGAAACTTATGCTTCTTCCGTGTGCTGAGAATTCTTATCAATGTTGGAGATTCAGGAGCAAAGTAAACCAACAAAGTTCCTAGGAGCTGATAACATGGCAGAAAGGAATATAAAAATCAATGAGTTTGTGTACTAATGCTGCATATCCCAGGTCATGGTGAATGTTAGGATGGATAAAGAATGAGTGTTATGGTGGATACAGAAGGCTTTGAGCCTCAGCTAGCTCAAACACAGCAGACTACTCTGGTAGGTCGCATTTGAATACAGATACAAAGGACATGCGGAAGAAAACCATGGGTTTTCAGGGTAAAATAGTTTTCTGCAAAACAAATGGCAAATGAAAAACTCTGAGGTAGCAGTGTGTGTGGTGTGTTTTGAGGAACAGCTTGGAGGCTAAGGAAAGAGAGGAAGGAAAAAGGAAGGGAGGAAGGGTGAGCAGAAGGAGGGAGAAAGGGAGAGAGAAAATAGCTTATTAGAACCTTGTGCATAGGTGTGGGTGCTGGGAGCCCTTCTTCAGGAGTAAGGAGGGAGAGCATGGAATGTCTGAAAAAATCTTTACTCCGTATTTTGGGAATAGTTTACCCTTTGGATCTTTGAATGCCATCACTTAGCATACAGTGATTGTAATCACTGAAAAACTCAACTAACCCATCACTTAATGACTTACATGAGAGTTACAGTTATTAGATACATAACAGTAAATAAAAGTTAGGCTGATCCAAGTTTTGGCCATGAACCATTGATGTCTTCAAGAAACTAGATTCTCCCTCTTTCTAGTCCGTACCTCTCAAGATTCTAGATTCCTCTTATCTCCATTTATTACTTGCTTGCTGGCACCAGGCTGCATGAAGAAATGGAAAATAGATGTCACTCTCCTGATGGGCTTGTTTTAATTATGATTTATTGCTTCACATCTCCAGGCACTTACGTTGTGCCCACCAGGTACTTACACTGTCCCCAGTATTTTTCTAAGCACTTTACATATAATAAATCATTTATTGATTTATTGCACGGCAACTCCATAGGGTAGGAAACTATTAATGTCTCAATTTTGTAAGTGACAACTCTGAGACATAGACACGTTAAATAACTTGCTCCTGAGAGAAGGAAATAAGTGACACAGAAATGCTGTCCAGGCGAGCGTACTCGGAAGGATATCAACTCTGTTCAGAGCACAGTGCAGGGGCCACTGGGATATAATCATCACCATCTATTTCTTAATGGCCACAATTCTAAGACAATGTAACTACATCCAGCAGGAAACATGTTAATCCAAAGGAATACCATGTGAAAATCATAACATTCTCAATTAAAATTGCTGAAACGCTCTGGAAAATTGCTTAGCAGTGCTACAAAATCTGAATCTATACATCTGCTACAGTTTAGTAAATGTACTTCTAGACATTTACCAAGATGAATTAGCATGTTCACAAAAAGACATGCACTATGATGTTCACAGTAGGGTTCTTCCTAATCACCAGAAACTGGAAATTCCCCAGAGCCATCAAGCACACAAGGAATACATTGTTGTACTCTGTATGCAACATAGTAACATGACACAAAGAAATTTATCATCAACAGATACAGTCAATGAGATTGTGGGTGGGTCTCAAAGTTGATGTCCCATGAAAAAAGCTAACATGGAATAGGGCCCATGCAAGCACAAACTCAGCTGTAAGAAGCCAGACCAGAGTTCTGTTTTCAGGAAGGGTAGGATGTCTGGGAGGAAAAGACCCAAAGCAAGACAGAAGATGTGATGCCAATGAGCACCGCTTAGCCCGGGAGTCAGTGATGCGTGTGGGTTGACAGGAGGACACTTGCATGTGCTCTCCTGTATGTGTTGTTACAGTTCTCTAACTCTCTGAGAAAGGTCATTTACTTCCGCCTTTTGTTTCCTGCTCTTGCCATGGGCCTAAACCCACTTGTAGATTTTAGTCGAGTCTTTACAGAAGTAAAGTTAAAGGCAGTTGGGGCTGGATTCAAGCATATCAGTAATAAGATTGGGAATTGAGCTTCCTTTGAATTTCATCTTGAAATGGAATTTGAAGATCATGCTCCATCCTAACAAATTTTAATAATGATAAAAGGGTGGAAACTGGCTTGACTCTGTATATGGTTCTGATACTCACATGTAGACTATAGGTACCAGGAGCCAATCGGAAACAACTGCTAATCCCAAAGGCCAGGTCCTAAGATTCTTTCCAGCACCCTCTTACTGAGATGCCCCAGGATTCTTCACGAAACAGAATAATGAGCACAGCTTGTCCAACTTCCGTGTGTTCTTAGTGGCTTTCGACGGGAGCCTCCATACCATCCCACCTTAATTTTCCTGTCCATTGTATTCCCTTGTCATCACTTTTGCCTCCTCTATAATATTTGTTTCTCCTTCATTTTTAGTAATACTTCTCACAAGTGGAATTTTTATCATGGTGATAATGCAACTCTGTTTTTGGAATTAGACTCTTGGTATCACTAAGGTGATCTCAGATGGGCTAGAGAAGAGCCACTCTGCTGATGGGAAGGAGGGGAAGTTATCTTTGTCTCTCTAGCTCTCCGGGTGGATGGTGTCCAGGGGAGTCCACCCAGTCCAGTGGGAACTCGGGGCCTTTGTGTGCAGCAGAGGGTGGGGCTGTGTGCGAGCCAGCAGCCACTTGCTCTCCCTCGGGTGCTTCTGCACAGAACCTGCATCTTTATGTAGGTGCTGGGCCACAAGATACTGAGTCTCGAGCGGTGCTCACCAGTAACCGAGAGGCACATAGGAAAGGAGAACACCTCCTGTCAGTATCTGATGGTGCATCAACAGGTAGAGGATCAGGAGTGCAGAACCCCTGCAAGGCTTGGAAGCAGCCCCAGTGCTCATTAACTGGAGAGTGGACAAAGAAAATGTGGTTTTTTAAAAAATACAAAATGGAGTACTACTCAGCCAAGAGGAATGAGAAACTGGAGACATTTATAGCTAAGTGGATGCACATTGAGGCGATACTCTTAAGTGAAATAAGTAGGACACACATGTGTAAATACTGAGTAGTTTCTCTGGTGTGAGAAACTGAAAGTGTAAATAAGGACTGAAAGGTATAATAGGTAATGTTAAACAGGAAGAAAATGTCCAAAGGGGTAGGGGAAGTGGGAGGGGTAGGGGAAAGGAAAGAAGGGAAAGGAAAAAATATGAGAAAAGGAAATAAATGACAAAGTCTCTGTAAATAGGGAGGGGTGGAGGGGTTGAAGGGAGGGCAGGGAAAGGGGAAAAATAAGAACCAAGACGCATTATGTAAAGGTACAAGTTCCCAATGACGAATGTAACTGTACTGTATAGCTAAAATGTACCAATGAACTTAATGGGAAAAAAAGTAAATACACTGCAGTTCTTAGAACATTAGTACAGCCACTGGACCCACAATACCATTCTAGATAATATTTCTAAGATGTAATTGGATAAGCATTCAAAAATATGTCAGTAGATATTCACCTAAATCATGATTATATTGTCAGTTCATATGGAAGACTAAAATGAAAAAAAATTGGTACTTTAGAAAAAAATACTTGATATGGAAATATTTATGAACTAGTGGTAAATTTTCAATATTCAGGCTACTGTGAAGGACATGTACTGTTATTTAAAAGTACAAATTTGCCAAAATGAAACCCTTTGATCTGTGTAACCAATGTGTACTAATAAACTGTGGAAAAAATAAAAGTGCATGTATTTGTATAAGAATCACGAGGTTATGTATGAAAATATAATCACGTGGCAGTGGACTTCAGGCGATTTTATCTTTCTTAAAGAGGCAAAGGATCAAGAGAAGGGAAAGAGGATGAAAAAGGAATTAAAATGTATTAAGTACATATACCAGTTCCACAGAAGGATTGCAAATGTGTACCGCAGATATGTACTAGTAAAGAAAATGAGCTAAAAAAAGGAAAAATATATTTATAGTTTCCTAGAGTAGGTATTATGTTGGCAGTATTCAGAAAAGTACATGAGTTTTTTTCTTGTTGTTTTTCAAGAATGTAGTTGGAAAATATAAGCACTAGGTCTTAGTGATCTAGATCAGCATTGTTAATCAGTAACTTCGCAAGTTTGTATTTTTCTTCCATCTTCTAAAATAAATTCCTTTCCTAACCTAATTTGCTTGAGATAAATACTAGTGATTTCTGTCCACATTAACCACATTGCTATTTTAATATAGCTATGGGTAAAAATAATTTAACTAGCCAATATTTGACTAAGAAGATAAAGTATAATTATATTTCATTTGTCATTGTGATTATAAGTCAATGAAAGTGAGATGCTTTGAAAATTATAATTTTCTGGGTAACAGGAGAAGGGTCTGGGTTCATAGAGAAATTTTTATACTAATTTGTGTATGTTTGCCACTGAGTTCAGGCATCAAACTGAACTTACTGTGCCTTCTAATGGCCATTTGATCCCGGTAGGTGGTGATGAAAGTTGAAACCAGGGAAATAGAAATCATCTGGACTACTGGAGGAAACACACACACACACACACACACACACACACACACACACTTCACTGTCCATCATGTTGCACTTTTCAGTGGAAGGCATTTGAAAGTAATTATATTTGTGCTACAGTGAGACTAATTTGTACAGTGGCTCTAGCTACACTTACTGGTGCTACTCCAGAAAACCTGTATGCATTGTACCTGGTTGAAACTTTATTAAATTTTTGTTCAGCTACTGAATCAAGGCTCTGGGGCTTGCACTGCTTGGCCAGTGGGGAAACATCACGTTTCTCATATTGCTCTGGAAGCTTCTCCCTGTTCTCCTGGTCCCAGTGCCTCCCATTTATCTGAAGCCTGGGGCCTCCACATAGGCACCAGTGGGAAGGCCGTGTGGGGGGAGGTTTGATTCTCAGTGGCCTTGGCAGCCCAACTGGAGCAAAGGGATTGATTAGCAAGGCATACCCTCAACCTTCAACCACTGGAGTCTGAACATGGGAAAGAAAACTAAAAAATAAATATTGACTTTTCAGTTCTCACCTCGGATTTCTACTGAGCTGTCTTTTTACAAAATATAGAGGTAGCTGGTCATCCCAGGTCCCCTTGGCTACTTTGATATTCACATTTATCTCATCCATGTGATCAGGAGAAGTTTGAGACCAGAACACATGAGCACAGCCTTGACATTCACGCATCCAGGTGGGAGGCGGAGAAAACTGGAAAGTGGCAGCCTCTCGAATCAGATCTCTGAACCTCTTCTACTGATATTCTGGCCTCTTTTCTGACTTGATTAGGGGAAATTGCACATTCTCATGATATGTTGGGTCATTGCCTTCAACACAGAATCAACACCATTGTTACTTCTTTTAGTCTGAGCAACTTGTGTTTTGAGTTAGGGAAAGTTGTTCAGAGACTTGGAAAGACCAATTCCTAGCCTAAGTATGGGGTAGACATTCAGCTGTGTTCCTGTAAACAAACATTCAGAGATATAAAAATGGATACACGAAAATAATACACCGTCTTTGGTGGCCAGTAAAAATAGGTATTGGTGCACACTTTTGGAGTGTAGTTTATTTTTTATTCATTAAATTTATTGGTACATTTTAGGTGCACATTCTTGTTTAAAGAAAAAACTAGGATGGAATGATGCTCGGAGGCGCTGTCCGTGGTGTTGAATCCCGGAGGCTTTCCTTGCTCCTGTCCTCCTGGGACACACAGACATCTAATGTGCAGAGTCCACGTCTCCCAGCTTTTGTGGGGCCTGAAGCATGCAGCGGACATATCGATAATGCTGAGCATATGCGAGGCTGTGATGCTGTCCTGAGGCTGCGCTACAGGGCAAGGTACTTCCCCGGACCCTCCAGCAGATGTTTCTTTTACATAATTGAACAGAATTTAGAAAAGATGAGAGTGTATTTTTCTTTGGTTTTAGTTCCTTTTGATCTGCTTATACTTTTCTTACTTCCACTGACACACCAGGACAGGATTTTGGAATGCAGGCTGGGAGCTGTGCATGGTTTCAGAGTAGTGTGGAGTCCCTCTCCATGGCCTATTTATTTCCACAGGATCATGTGTAGAGTGAGTGGCCACTGTCCACCAGCACCTGGCACAGTGCCTGCATGGGTGGCCACTCTGCCAACGTCACTGGCCACATGTTTATCAGAGCTGCTCCTGGAATTCCTACTTGGTGACTTTGATTTTCATAAGCAACCGCCACACCAATATGTGTAAGCAAAGAATAAGATATATTTCAAAATGAGATGAAAGATAAAATGCATATTTTCATTAAAATGATAAAGAGCTCTTTTGATAATGAAAGCTATCTGAAACTGTGTATGTTCTTAGATCAAATATTGCAAGTCATTTGAAAAGGGTCTGGGGGGACATGATTTGAGGAGTGATAAGGGTGAGCACTTCCTTACAAACTTTTTTCATGGAATCCTTATTATAAAAGTAAAATTTACATAGGATCATGCAGTTCTACCGGATGAACAAGGCTGAAGCTGTTGTGAAGGTCATGCAGGATACCGCCTCGGGGAGAAGATGTAGATAAACAACCTGACAACTAAAGGAAGAAACATAAAAAAGTCCTGATCATAGTGTGAGGTTTTATTTAACAAACATCTCTCCTGAACTGATAGGACTCTGGTATCAAATCCCCAGGAATACAGGAATTTTGAACACCATGACTACAGGCTTGATCCAAATGGCTTATTTAGAAATAGCAGCCAGCAATAACAAAATGTAGAATATTTACCCAAATTGACCATTTCCTGGCCGTCAATCCAATCCTGGCACATTCTATAGGGCTGAAATCACAGAGTGTGGTTGTCTGCTCACTGTAGAATAAATCAAGGATGATGATGATGATGATGATGATGGTGACGAAGATAACTACAAAGTCCCCAGATGGATAGACTTAAAGAAATAATCTCTTCACAGTGCATGTACAAATGAAATCACATCGTAAATTAGGAAACACTTTGAATTGAATAATTATGAAACTATTACCTATTGACAGGCAGCCAGAGCCACATTCACAGGAAATACATGCAAACAATGGACATATTAGATCAGAAGGCCTAGCTCGGGACTTGGGCTGACCACTTCCAAAGGCCAAGGACACAGCGTGGCAGCATCCTCTACACACTCGGTCCTGCTTGCTGGCCCTGCTCAGTGAAGGGCTCTGGACTCCCAAGCCCCATGATGGTGCTGTCTATGCTCTGCTCTGAGAGCAGGGCACCGGTGAGCCCTCAGCCTGCCTGGGGAAGGCAGTGTGAGTAGGCAGTAAAGGGAGGGTTTGGAGTGCACATGGCTGACAGCCGCTGGCTCCTTGGAGTTTGGGTCTCTGTGTAAACATCAGCGTCTGAGGACTAAATCTCAGAACCTGAGACCTGAAGGTGGAATCGCACATTCTCCCAGCAGCAGCCTCTCAGGTGGACGGCCCTCTCACCTGGACCCCTGGAGGCAGCAGCTCCTGGCCACACAATCCTTCCACAAATATCTGATAAGTCCCTATGCAAGCCTGACCCAGGGCTTAGACATGGGGACATGAGAGTCCCCTGCATGAGGACCCTCACAGCAGGGCTCAGAGACGTGGGAAGGAACAGTGACAGTGAGCAGGAGGAGGACAGATGGGAGCAGGATGGGGCAGTCAGAGTGAACCAGGAGACAGCAGTACCTGGAAATCAAGGCTTCCAGGGGAGGGACAAAGGGTGATCTCAGGGCCAGGTGGGTCATGCACGTGGCACGAGAGCCTTCTGTCATGTGTAAATCATATGCACTAAAGTGGGCTGAGAAGGGGTAATGGGAAAACACAGACACTCTTATTTTTCTGGTGAGTAGGAAAGAAAATGTCTTCTGTAGACCAGGTAATATTCTTCCCATCTTCAGCAAACGCCTGAGATGCTTTCATGAACTGCCACTCTGTGAGTAGAAAACTCTAAATTTGCCCCACAAACCTGCGGCGGTAAGTGGTTGGCCTCATGTACTCCCCAGTTTGCAACACACTTGCTGTTTCGCTTTTACCTCTGAGATGTTTCGTATTACTTCATTTCCAGCCCAGCAGAGTCCGGGAAAAATGAGATCGTCTTTCCTCCAGTCTCTTGAAATGAGAAAAAGGAGGCGGAAGAGAAATCGATACATGCGATTTCTCTTCTCCATCCACAGTCAGTCGGTTGAAGAGGGTCATTAGTAATCTCTGCTGGTGACAACTGGATTATAAGGACCTGAGAAGCAAAAAAAAATTGAGACCAAAATATATTCCTCTCTTCATGGTTGAATGACCTGCTGAGATATTTTTAATTTCTATTTTTATTTTCCTTTATACAAGTGTTTTTTAGATGGAATCTTGAAGAAAAGCATGGCCTTTGATAAGGAAATAGACATTTCCCGGTGCAGCTTTGCCATCCTATAGAAAAGGCAAAGGGATGTCCTGGTTATGGGTGCATTTTATAGTTCCCAAAGCTTTCAGCCCTCTGTCCACAATAGAATTCATTCTCTTACCCATAACAAAGCAAGCAAAGTTGGACCTGAGGCTGAAGAATTAAGACTAGAATTTGGGAGAGTGGACAACGGTGCTGAATATATGCAGACTGCATTCACATGGGCGTTAAGCAAAGGTCCTGTAATTGCTACTCAAGAGCCTCGGGGATTCATGGGTGAACTCAGCATTAACTGCATGGTATCCACAGTGTTCCTGAGCTTATGTTTGTGTTTTTGTTTCTGAGAAAATTACAATAAAAAAGATACTCATTACTATTTGGAGAGCTCAAGTCTTAGCTGGGAACACAAGATGCAGCCAGACAGGAAGTGTAGAACTTGTGGGTCACTGTTTCTATAAAGACAGTGCCTTGACATCATATCCTCCTCTCGGCCCACTCTCTGACCTGGACGCGCTCACACACCCACACCGACTCCTCCCCACCTCCAGCCAGGTCCATAGGACAGGACTTACATCTCTCCTTGGCTGTGAGCTACATTTCGATGGTAGGAGTTGCTGTTAGCACCAGGTTTGTTTGCCTCTCACTATGGCTGGAAAACTGCCTGAGTTGACATAGGACTCAGAAAGAGCCTCAGTGTTGGGACTCAGAGACCTAGAGCAGAGGCCAAGACCCGGCTGCAGTAATGGAGCATGCCAGGAGGAAGGAGATGGAATACAATTCCACCAGGCTCTAATTAGGGTCAGGGTGAGGTTTCAGCACTTGGATGCTAGTGTGCTGAAGTGTGTACTGTGCTCTGTCTGGCTGCAAATGCTCTGCCTGGAGAAGCCCAGCTGGAAAGAGAATAGCAGCTGCCCAGGACCTGACTTCCCGGAGTTGATCAAATCCATAAGAGCTACCTGCCTTCAGGGGCTGTGACACTATTTTTATGAGTGTAGCACTAAGCTCTGCCCCTAATGTAAGAGTAAGTCAGCATTCCATATAAACAGTTCAGCCTCTTTGGTCTCCTTGAATCTCATCACCTAATGGTTTCATGGTCATTCAAAGCCTGAACAGCAGAAAGCTGCATGCACACACAGTGCTGGACAAGACTCATCCTAGGAAGTGGACATGAGTGCGAAGTGAGATGGGGTCCACAGTGCTATCCTCTCGGTGCACCCCAGAGTCACAGCCAGTGTCCTCCCAAGACTGGCCAGCTTGTTGAGAGACACGGCAGCACTAACCTGATCTGAAAATTTCCCAGAGACATAAAGAAACATTTGCTTCTGAACCAAGATGGTGTGCACAGTCCAAAGAGCAACTCGGACAGGTCCAGCGTGGAGAGCCAGGGAGGTTTTTGGAGCTTGCTTAGAGTGGTGGACTAGTTGTGGGGTGCAGCACCCCCTGTCTAAGCTGCTGCTCCTAGAGAGCCCTCATGAACGAAGCAAAACACAACCAAAGCAGAAGAGTCCTCGGGGAAAGTCAGGGGTACTCCATTCCCACCCCATCCTCATCTGGTCTCCACTGGCCTCAGCAAGCGCCATGCAGCGATGGGTGGCCTTGTTGAGCTGCAGCCTGGCACAGGCCTTGGCTCCTGGTCAGGACCCAGTGGCTGCCCCAAGGTGGAGTTACTTTGCTGTGAATTTGGAGGACAGCCTCTCTACAAATCTCCAGTGACTGAGGAGCAAGGAGACTTGCGGATCACAGAGCCCCATCAGCGCAGGCTGTGAGTGAGTTAAAGACATGCCATGTGGGCGGGTGGGGACAGAGAGGGTTCCCAGCCCCTTCCCCGCCAGCACCATGGAGCCCCAAGGGCTGCAGGGTCTTCTGTGGGACTCCGCTCCAGGGCTGCAGCCACGTGTTGGGGAAAGAGCCACAGACCGTCACCTCTGAGACACTCTGTGACTCTGTGAGAGACTCTGCCCTGACTGCTGGCTCCCAGGACGCCGCCAAACTGGATCAGACCAAGGAGCATCTCCGAAGGAAATGACCCTCTTAGGGTGCGGCTGTTTTTCATTAAACCCCATTTTTATCTGCTATTTTTATCTGCATTATTTGCATTCCTATCATACCTATCACATTGTACCTGAGTTACAATGGTCGAGGAGACCAGATATGAACACGTGACTATGACATTATGCTTTTTAAATAAATTGTGATTTGGTTCCAGTCTTTGCATTCTTCCTGTCAAAACACAGTGCCAGCATTTGACTGAGAGCACTTTGAAGGTTAGGAGACTTCGTGTCCTCATTATAATCACAGGGCTCATTCCTCCTGCCACTGACTCCCATGAATAAGGCATTGGATTTTCTCTGTCTTGTTTGTAAAAAATATTCGATGATTTCAATGCCTTATTTGGAAATAAAAGTAAAAGTTAGACACTAAAAGTACCCACTTTTCCCTATTGTCCTGACTCCAAGAATCAAGTGCTTTAAGGAAATCTTGCCAGAGATGCTTTGTAATGCTGATTATTCAAGAGAGGAGTTCAGCAGGAGACAAATCAACCTTGAACTCTGATTGCAGGTCAAGTTCCCAAGTCGGTATAGGGCATGGATGGTCTGAAAGTGAGACAGGCTGCCCTGATCATAGTGATTTCATACTCTCTGGCCAGTGATCAAATAGCTATTTATTCATAAGCCAAAACCTGAGGAAACTGAATTCCAAAACAGGCAATACATATGGTGAAACAATGGGAATATTCTGATTTTCTTAAATTTTCTCCAATAATCCATCTCTGGGTTGTTACTGGGATACACAAATGTTCTCCTAAGCTATTGGTGGCTTTATGGACCTAACCAAAGCATCTTAGAGATGCTTGCTTCAAACCAATTTTTTCCTGCCAAGAAATGCTCCCATGCAAACCATCCACATGATGGATGGCAGTCAGCACAGGTGGCGATTATTTTATGACACGTATAAACCATTTGCAATTTTATAGAAACTACTTTTTTGTATCTGGAGTAATGAATGAAAATCAAGCCCACTACTCAAGTAATTCCGTAAATTAAGAATATATTAGTACATTTTCTCAGTGCCTGTGGTTCCCACCTTTGATACCGCTCATGCCAATTTTGAGTCCATCAAAAGCTGAGTTCATTTCTGCTTGTCAAATACCTTCATTTTCCACCAAACTCCTAAAATATTCACCTTTTGAGCTAAGCTAATCCTGGTTTTTCTGGAGGATTGGGTTTCATAGCTCATGTTCTATAACAAAAGCGCTTTATTGGAAAAGGCAGCAGTGGAAAATCAGACAGATATGTAACAGTAATGGGATTTGCTAAGTACAGAGGGAAAAGATGGATGAAAACCCACAGAGTATTAATGGTCCTAATAGAGACCACAGTTATTGAGAGAACTTGAATGCTTGCTGGGGAGTTGTAGATAACAAAGAATTATCTCTTTTAGAAGTAAAAATAATAGCTAGGCTACTTTAAAATTGTTCTTTAGACATTCTTTGAATAGCTGTGAGTGAGGCTGCAGTTGTAGCTCCGTGGTCTAGTGCTCCAGAGCGTGTGAAGCCCTGGGCTTGATCCCCAGCACTAAAAACATTATAGACAACGATAAATAAGTTAGCAAAGATTTTCAAAGTTTGAAAAAATTCTTCTGGTCACATTTTGTGTTCAAGATTTTTTCCCTTCATATGAACATGGTTGGTGGACTCCTGTGATATTTGGAGCTCAGAGAACGTATTGATGTTACAACTGCCCAGCTGTCGAGGGTGGCCTCCAAGTCTGTTCCCGACTTGGTCAATGCTGCACTTACAGCTTTGTGTTTAAATCTACACTGAGAATCCTTTCACATCCTGTTCTAATTTCCAAATGCAATGGAGGAATCCAAGTACACATTTTGTCCATAGGGAGATGTTCTTAATAAAAAATTATTCTTCACAGACTAATTGAATCATTGTACTCAGTGGGTTTTGCATCTTGTCAAACTTGATGAGAACTGAGGATGTAATGTTCATGTATTCACAGCAGAGTCACTCATTTTTTATCTACCATTTATCCCTGTCGTCAGTCAAACTCATCTGTTTCTATGGTAGAAGATTCTGTGAGCTATTCATTAAGAGAAAGATGCTTAGGTGCTGTTATTGTTTAGAACAAAAATGTCCCTCATGCCTGTCATCCCAGGTCTCTGGGAAGCTCAGGCAGGAAGTTCACACAGTGGAGGCCAGCCTAGAACATAGTACCACCTGTTTCAAAACACCAAAAGGAAAGTTCCCCCCCGCTAAGTCAAAAGGCTCTTGTGTTGAGCCCTGGGACTTCCGGGAAGTGATTGGGTCCCAAGGGTTCTAAACTCATCAGCAGGTGTGATCTCAGCCCCCTCCTGTCTATGCCTTTCTCCTTGAACCTTAGCTTTCTCTGCCATGCCCTTCCACTGTGTGGTTCTGCCTTCGAACCACCAGACCATGGACTGAAACCTAGGAAATTGTGAGCCAAATGAATCCTACTTCCTTTAAGTGTAGGTGTTGGGTATGTTGTCCCAGCAATGGAAAGGTGATTAAAGAGGTGTGTACACCAAAGGTAAGACTGGGTTTGGGTTAGCAATGATAGTAGGATACACACTTACCCCTCGAAGGTGTTTTTATACCAAGTGTACCCACATAGACAGGTCGATGATAGGTAGGTAGATAGATAGATAAATAGATGGTGGATGATAGGCCATGATAGAAAAGTAGAAAATAGACAGAATTATATTTATTCAAAAAGCACATCTTGGTTTTATTTTTGAAGTCTTTATTTTCCAGAAAACTATTATTTCTTTAATTGAGCACTCCTAGTTCTTAAATGTAAAAGATTTTCATAGACGTATTTTGTTCTGTCCTCCAGGGAAAAAGCAGAGATACCAAATGGGCTGACTTTCCCCTGGCCTCCAATGCCAACCGTGAGGATGTTTGCTGCTTTTTAGATCAACAGAGTACTTTCTGATTTCCCAAACTTGGAGAAAACAAAGCCTTCTTAGATTGAAATTTGTTCTTTGAGACAGACCATATTCCAAGGCAACATATGTCTCTGCAAAATGCTGTTATAAATATGGATCTAACAAAATTTTTTAAATTAGAAAAATGTGGGAGTAAAGAAAATCACTCATCCAGAAAAAATGATGACTGTGATATATTGTTCTGTTTCTTTAAGTAATTTCATTAAGTTTTTGATGGATTCATTCAACATTAATAGTTTTATTATTTTTCACATTCTTTATATGCTTAATTTCAGTCCTAGAACATCATGGCTATAAGCTGTTCAACCACTGCTTTGAGACACTCGGATGTTTCTGGTGTTTTGCTGTTACACACAATGTTTGTAGCATTGCACCCTGAATGCTGACACACTCTGACATTAGCATGGCAGGACCACAGGGGCTTGTGAGGCATTTCTGTGCTTTGCTTCATGTCTGGTGAGGGGTGTGGAGCTTTGTGCTGCTGCTGGAGCCACGGCACCCCTGGTGTGTGTGGGAGAACGGGATCCATTCTTGATGCAGCCCTTGGTCCCAGGGGATTAGAGCTTCTGAGACCTCCCTTGTCCTCCACGTTCTCCCATCCTCTTCTTCCCAGCCCCACTCCCAAATCCCTCAAGATCTTTCTTTCCTTGTGCTGGCCCTGTTGTCTCCACTGGTTTGGCTGCAGATTATTTTCTTGCCAAATAATCCCAGCTCAGACTCATTGCAAAGTTAGTTTTGATGATTATTGCAGTAAATGGTGCACCTGTGTTAGTGCCAATTTGCTTATTTTTGAGATACAGCAAAAGTTCTTATTTACATCATGTAAGCTATGCAACTGTTTGCTATGAGAACACTCAATGGCCATTGTTGTAATTTTAGATGGGTCTTTCGCATATTCTAAATGATATCATCATGCATTTTGTAGGGTACCAAAGGGGATGCAGAGTAAGAGTGAGAGTATTAAAGCAATACAAAAATCGTTCAAATATGTGGTGGGACATGCCTGAAAGCCCAGCACTCTGGGAGGCTGAGGAAAGCGGACCACAAGTTTAGATCCAGCCTGGACAATTCTTACCCCACCTGCTGCACAATTTGGAGCATGCCCTTCCTCTGCTAGGACCCTTCAGCAGTTGCCATGTGGTGTCTGGATGGAGCTCACAGTGCATGATGTCTGCCATTTGTCTTCTCTCCAGTCCCCAAGCCAGCCGCTGGAGTGTCTCCTGCATCCACCAAGCACTCAACATTATATACAGCCCATCAGCATTATTTGTGGACTCCATAATTGTGAATTTACCCAGTTCACACTTTCATTTGTAACCACATAATCCACATTTGTTATACTTTCATGGTTACTTAAAGACATAAGAACAGTGGCCCAAAATATGAGTTGTTTAACAAACATATTCCAATCGAGGCTAAAGACAGCAATACTCTCTGTCTTTCTCTTTCAGCTCCCAACCTATAAGGAGGTTCATGTCATGGACTACTCCACATCATGCTCTTCAGTCTTTGGGTTTTGTTTTATTATTGAAAAGAAGCACCAGGCATAGTACTGAATTGCTGTCTAGAGTCCCAGTGGTGTGTGACCTTGATTGTCAACTTGGGTGGGTTGAGGAGCACTGGGAAGCTAGTAAAGCACACTTCTGGGTGTGTCTCTGGGGGTCTCCAGAGTTGAATGGCATGTGTGACAGTCAACTGAGGGGTGACCCTACCTGAACATAGGCAGAACCATCCAGTAGGTTGTGGCCCTGATGAAAACAAGGTAGAAGAAGGAAAAAGCCTGCCAGCCAACTCTGGTTCTTTCTTTCTGCTTTCTGGCTTCCATGAGGTGAGCAGCTTTCTTTTGCCATGCCCTTCCACCATGATGTTTCTGTCTTGTCACAGGAATGGAGTCATTGACCATGGACTGAAGCCTCTGAAACCATGAGCCAGAATAAAACTTTTTTTCCTTTAAGTCATTTTTCTCAGGCATTTTGTTGCAACAACACAAAGTAGACTAACAGAGCCCCTAAGCACAGAAGACTGTGATATATCTATCAGAACAAAGGCATGCCAAATGAGAATGTCAGCTTTGTTCAGGGATGGGTTACAGTGCTGTTGACCATAAGCTATATGTTAATGAAAAATGTATATTAAATAAAGTATCTTTAAATAGAAATGTACATAAAATAAGATTATGTATTGCTCTGTCAAAAAGTGTAACCACGGGTTCACAAGAACCTCACCCTATATTTCCCCAGGAGTACTTGTAATTCAGTGTTCACAGAGTCTTGCTAGACTATGCCTACTGCAAACAATGGGAACCAATGTGCTCCACAATCTGTTCATACCACCCAAGCTCTATTTTCCAACTAATCTGCTAGTTAGTGTTAGTTACACTTACTCCTTTGAATATGCTTTTTCATCTGCCTGGGTTCCTTTCTCCATATCTTCCTTCTGTGAGCGATTGTCTTCATTTATCTGTAGAACATTCCATTGACATAGGTCCCCACCTCTGTTCCCATGTCCCTCTGCTGGTGTCCACATCTTGAGGTGTTTGATGAAGCCCCTCCTTTAGAAGATAGACATAGTGTGGACTGGCTGCCCCATTTCTGGCAAACAGAGGAGAGCATGGTGGCTGGCCTAGCCTCAGCCACGCTGCAATGTGAGTCTGGGAATTTCACAGCCTAGCCAACACGGGACTCATTGACCAAGTCTTCCTGGATTTTACACCCCTAGAACTATTGTTTTGGTTTCTTTTCTTTCCAAGTTCTTTTAAATTGTGATACAATGACAAACTTCATGAGCTTTATCAATTACATCTCCACTTTGGGGTGTGTTAGCCTAAATCCTTTTTTGTTGTTTTCTACTAAAGACTTAGTTGAGCCTCCTGCTCCAGGAAAGTTTTTATCCTTCTCTCTCCTTTGTGTTGACTACACTCTCCCCACTTCCCACCCTGGACACGGGGTTTCATAGGAACACACAGTACTGTACTGGACATTCCACTTTACAAATCTGTCTCCTAATCATGCCTGTGTTTTGAGCCAGGCAAAGAACTCTTAGGAATTCAAACTGCTCAGTGAGGCAGCAGGTCAGGAGGAAGAGAGAGGGCGAAGGTGAGTCTGCCCTGATTAATTCTCCTCACATTCTTTTTTAATTTCCCAGCAGTCTGGTAACATTGATATTGGTGAGGTAGCACAATAAAGTAACCCAATTATTTGCCTAGGCAGGCATCAAAAGGAAACTTACAGAAGCATGGAAATCTGGAGAACGATTTTAAAGCCATTAATGAATTTTCATCTCTATGCAGGATCTAAAAAATGTGACATCAAAGTCTGTCTAGGGTGACATCATTGTCAAGATAAAGCAGTCAGCTTCTCAGCAGAGATGGGGCTGAGAGAGAAACATACTAAAATGCCACTACCAGTAAGAAAGGGAGTCTTACTCCATCAAAAAGTGTTTCCAGAAATGTCACATGAACTGCTGCCATGAATCTCCATTTGGGTCTACAGTTTTTTGCAGGCACTGTTTTGGGAACCATTTTTGGATGAGAGAAAAATTGGACATGGCATATAGAAAGTTCCCATGGGCCCCTCCCTACGCCTGGATACAGTCTCTCTACTACTGTTACCACCTTACATTAGGGTGGTACATTTGTCACCATCACAAGACAATATTGATAGGTTATTATGAACCCAAGGCCATAGTTCCCCTCAGTGGTCACTCTTATGCTGGACGTTGATGTCTTACATCTAGTGCTATAGTGGCACATGGGAGTGTCCTGCTCTGAAGTCCTCTGTGCTCCAGCTGCTCACCCCCAACCCCTGGCAGTGACTGACCTTTCTCTTGCCCTTATCGCTTGCTTTTTTCAGAATGACATAAACTGCACTCACTCAGCCCGCAGCACCCTTTTCAGACTGGCTTCTTTCACATAAAAATATGCGCTTTAATTTCCTTCATATTTTTTTACCATACCTTGATAGCTCATTTTTCAAGCAGTTTCTATTCTAGTGTATGTGGATTATTCAAATGGAAACCTGACTTTCTGTCACCTGTTAGTCAGAAGTGACTTCTTCAGATGTCTCTTTCAGGTCACAACAATCACTGACATGGAATAAATTAGTCGAACATTTTTAAATGGTGTGAAAGAGATAAGAACAGCTCAGAACAAAATGAGACAGGCTAGCAAAGAGAAGAAAATATAGAAGATCATTGCACTTCTATAGATTTTATTTCCATTGTGTGTGTGTGTGTGTGTGTGTGCATAGATATTTCTGTATATTTCTTACTGTGTACTTTATGTTTTACTATGAGCTGCAGCCAATACATTTGCAATCTACTCTTCTGGTCTGTACCTTGAAATATTTGCATTTTATCCTGAAATCAGAGACAGGCCATGCATGATTGCTGTTCATTCAGAAAGGACACATATCAATATGAAATCATTATTGAAAACAATATTCCTAAAAATAATTTAAAGTAGTATTAAATATTTATAAAGTATTTACCACTTTCTGGACCACGTTTCAAGTATTATATATATATTATTTGATATTCATAGAGTCAATATTATTATTACTCTGCAGTTGTGATATCAGGAGCTCAGGGAAGAAACCAGCCCTCCTCAGGCCTCCTGGGCAGCACACTGTCTGGGATTGTACCACAGGCAGTGCATTTGTCTTCTTTTTAATAATTCACACTTGGTCCTGAGCAGTTTCATCACATCTGAAAAATAAGCTGAATTGATTTCTGAGAAAAAGAATTACATTGTTAATTTCTTTTTTTTTTTTTTGGAACTGAGGATTGAACTAGAGTCCTTGTGCTTGCAGAACAGGTGGTGGAACCACTGAGCTAAATCCCAGTCCTATGTTGTTAATTTTAATAGAAGAAAATCAACTGATTCCAAGATTCTGTAGTTTTTAAGATCATAGATTTATCTCTTAGAGGAAGGATGATAAGGAATTTTCATAATTAGAAGAGCTCTGCTACTCAGCACAATATAGGCACAGACTCTGACATACATAGAGTGAATGGGGAATGTGCTCTGAGTGATCCACAATGATGATCTTGGACGTAGAACAAGAGCACAGAGATCCACATGCTGTCAGTCTCCATCCATCCCTCCATCAACATCCATCCAATCATTCAACAGGTCTGCATGGCACTCCGACCATAGCATACTAACCATTGGACTACGAGACTGGACAGAAGAAGCAATGTTGCTGTCCTCATGGAACTCCTAGGCAGATGGGATAAGACAGAGCATGAATTAAGCAGCACAAATCCTGATGTGTTGATAGATGATCTGGACAGAAACGAAGCAGGGTGAAGATTGAGATGGTACTGGATGTGGAGCTGTCCCTCTGCTGCGAGTGTTACCAGAGCCCTCTGGTAATGAAGTCTACCTGAGCCCTACGCCAACACAGGGAGTGAGACACAGAAGTCCACCTGTGGAGTGCATGCTGGGCTTCATTAAAGTAGAGCAGAGAACCTTGGTTCATGTGTTTGGTCTCACGTTTACACTGGGCATGGAAGGACGGGATTCTAACATGCTAACTCTGGAGAGTAGGCTGTTAATGGTCAGAGGGTGGGGTTTTTGTATTTTTTAACTTTGTACATCTCAATGTTCTATAAATCTTGTACAGTACTTAGATCAAGGTTGATCACTGTAAACAGTAAACTATTTTATCTGTTTATAAATCATGTATTACTTTGATTCATAAAGTATTTGCTGTATCATGCTTTGTTTTAACTTACAGGTCCAGAAAAAGTATAAGCTGAACACTCATTGACTGTTACAGTTTCCTTGTGGCACAAGACAAGACTTCTAGATGATTCTTTATTTTAGTTTCTAAAAGGAAGATGTCAATTATATAAGATACAGTCCTATTTTGATCCCATAATTCAGTGATCTGGAGATCACATACAAATAAGCACTTGGTCTCTGGTAGTCTAGAGTGGTCACCATGGAAACCAGATGATGCCACCTGCCAATGCAGTGACTGCTCCTGTGGAGCTAAGGGGACTGCAGGGGCACCAGAACTTGCAGACCACACCGGATAATCAGCACTATGCTGGTGTCAGTTTCCTTATTCCACTGGGAGGCATGTCAGTCAGCTTTCCACCATGCACTCAAGTGCCTGAGATAAACAATCTGTAAGAAGGAAAGTTCTATTTGGGCTCATGGTTCCAGAGGTTTCAGTCCATGGTCACATGCTCCCTTGTTTTGGGGCCTGTGAAAAGGCAGCACTTCACAGTGGGGAGCACATAGTGGGGTAATGTTGCTCACCTCATGGTGGCCAGGAAACAGAGAGGAAAGCACTGAAGACCCCAAATCCCCTTCAGGGCCATGATCCCAATGAGCTACTTCTTTCTATGAGGTCCCATCATCTCTCAGTGGCTCAACAGAGCAGGGATCAGTGGTTTTGGGGGAGCATTCCAGGTCCAGACCATAGCAGGAGAAGGTCTTGCAGAGGGCTGAGGAGTGTCAACATCTTCTCAGCTTTTAACTCCAGTGGGCTCTGGGGCCCACGTGCTGGAAGACATTATGCTCTTCTCACTCACTCAAAACAGGCTCAGCAATGAAAGAGCAGGACCCCTGAGAAGTCATCCTCCTGATTGGCAGGGACAGCCCAAAGCACACAAGTGCAGCTGTGAGGAAATGTGGCAGATCTGAAGAGTCCCATAATTAGATAATGGAAAATTGATGTCATTTCTATTTTGAGAAAGTTTTCACTGAAGGTATAAGTTTGAAATTTCCCCGTTCTCACGTGTTCCCTTCTATTTGACCTGATGTTTCTGAAAAAAGCACTGGAACAGAAAAACAAACCTTGCTACACATCTCCCCAAGAAGGTGGAAGCCTGTAGTCAATTTTAGGACGAGAATAAGATAACTGCAAAGCCCGTGGAAGAATTACAGTTTTTAAAAGCCGATACTCTTTTTCTTGTTTTTTGTTCTGTATTTTAATAATAATAATTAAGTATTTTTAAAGACATGATTAAAATGTGTAATAACGGAGACTTTGAGATTAACACACTTTGTGGGAAGTCTTTAATCATTTGAAGATCATCTCAGTATATATTCAGGCATTTTTACATTTCAATAGCAGTTTTTACTGTTTTAAGTACAGTAATACCTCCGTTTACCAACACTTCTGCTCATGAGCAATTCTATTCTCAAGCAGAAGCTTCAGCAAAATTTTGCTTTGGTTCATGAATGCCCCATGAGGTGATGAACTTGACCCTGGCCATCCTCCCCAGAATTGTGGAATGAATTAAGATTGTGAACCGAGGTGCCACTGTGATTTCTAAACCACTTAAAGTTGCACAAATGTGGAAGTACAATGAATTGGCAAGTCTTTGAAAGGCAATTACCAACATACATCAAACATTTCAAGATGTATTTGTCCTTTAAGTCCACAGTTTCTCTCTGGAGCACAAATCCTGAGGAATCTTGGGTGCCAGTGAGGTGCAGGTGGGATCTTTCCTTCCAGGATGTCTCCCCTCTCTTTTTCTGACACAGGCTGAGCACACTTTTCACTCTTAGCCCTTGTACTTAGGTGGGATGCACCCCACTCCCTGTTTACTTATGTCCCAGACCTAACACCATCAGCGTTTTTATCTCTCCAGCCCCTCATTCAGGTAGGAGGATTGACTGAATTTGACTGCATCAGTCCACCTTAAGATAACTGCTGAGTGCAGTGAAATACACAAAGGCTTCTAATTGTTTTGTTTTACTCCATGCTTCACTGGGATGATGTCATACATGAACCACCGGGTTTTACCGTCTGGAAAGAGCCCAGTCAATGTTAAAACCCAAAGGATAGGAGGGTCAAGACAGTATATGTAGGACTACAGTACTTCCCCTAGTATGTCAGCTTCATGGTGACAGTGACTGTACCTGATTTGATCCTGGGCATATCCTTACATCTAAGAAATTATGTGTATAGTGGGTGCTCAATTAATACATCAATGTTAAATTAATGAAGTAGGTGATAGCCTGATTATATTAATTGAGTACTTAGATATACCCATACCTGGAGTTAACCATCTCAGAATTTTAAAGTTTTATAAGTCAATGTATTTTCTTCCTTTCATAAGTCAAATTGAGTTGGATTTTACATGAATTCCCAATTGCCAACGAATTCCTAATATTAGTGGAAAGTTCAAAAGTACATATTTTATCAATGTCTCTCAGTTTACTCTGTCAGCTATGTATTTTAAGCTGCTCTACATGGTAAGAAAATGTGTCTCATTCAACAGCCAAAATCCCAACCCTCTGAGACACCATGAACTTAATGCAAAATTAATGCTTTATCCCCATTGTCCTTTTCCACATGACCCCCAGCTTCTGTGAAGAGGTACTGAATACAGGAGTGGGAGGAACTCTGCCTGCACCCCTTGAGACTGTGTCTGATTGGGTTCCATGGACCCTTGGACTCAGCGCTTATGGCTCCCACAAGCCAAATGACAAGATCTCAATATTTATTCTGACTGTACCACTCTAAATATCCTTAAGGGAGGCTACAATGTCTTCTGAGACTGAATCTCCACTGAAACCCAGTTTTGCAACCTTATTACAAGAGTTAGAAAATTAGAAGCAATAATATTAAACAACATGAAATAAAAATAATCAACCGGTGACATCTGGTGCCTAGTTATCTTTGTTACTGATTTATACAACTGACCCCTATAAGCACTTGTGAACTGTAGGAGCCAGGCAGCAGGAGGCTGAAAACCAGCCATCTCAGGCCTGCATCTGCAGGGGCGCACAGTTGTGTGGGAAGAGGGGCCGGGATGTGGAAAGGAAAACGACTGCTGGTGATAATAGGACACCTTAAAGAACAGGGTTGGGACCCAGAACCAGCAACAGGGGGAAACCTACTCACACAGGCAGCTCAGAGCAGGTCCTTGCAAGGAGAAACCCAATCTGAAACACAAACACTGAGATAGGGAAAGTTCCCGCCGGAGCCTGGAAGCAGGAAGAAACAGGGGTGGCTTGGGTGTGCACACAGTCGCACGTGCACGCGCACACACACAATTATATACTTACATAATCACAGACACACTCTCACTAGCCTTAATGTTGTCCTCCCAAATCGTAGTCTGAAGTCTTTATCCCTGATGTGATTGTAGTTTAGGAGGATGATCAATTTAAATAACTTCACAGGGTGTGGCCCTAATCAACACGATTAGTGCCCTTATACATGGAGGGAGAGATGTGAGAGCTCACTGCTGGTGAACGTGTAAGGAACAGGCTTGTGGAGATCCACACATACAGCAGTTGTCCACAAGCCAGGAGGAGAGGCCTTGCCGGGTGCCAGGTCCACCAGCACCTTGGTGTTGCACTTCTGGCTAAGAACTGTGGGATGAACACTCTGGTCCTTTAAACCACCCTAGCTAGTGGTGTTCTGCTATGGCTCTCCAGGCTGTCTAAATGCATGTGCACCTGATTCTGTGTGTGCATGTGTGTGCAAATTGTTCTTGTAAGTGAAAACATTTAACCAGCGGACTTCGCAATATCACCGTGCTCAGAAAATGCCTTGGAAGATAATTCTTTAAAATGACACTAACAAACTGTGGCCCATAGGAAAACCTGACTTAGTTCCTGTTTGGTGCATTTGATTTCCTGAGGACAAAATGTGCCTGGCTTTGGCTGGATCCTCCATGTCTGTTTGCATTTTACAGCGACAGAGTTAACGAATTGATTCTGAAACCTGAGACCCCTGAAGTTCCGAATGTTCACCATGTGACCTTCACAGGGAAAATGTGCTCACTCCTGCCCTCCAGAGCTCACCCCTAAGATGAGCAGAGAAGTGACTCTTCCTTGTTTTCTATTCATGAGCTCAAAGTACACTGCCTGCCTAATGTAAGAGCCACACATAGCAAACACCCATCCTGGCTGCCCTTCCAGAACATTCAGAGTAGACCCAAGTATTAAACGGTGATTTCAACAGTGACACCGAGCAAGAGACCATCAGGACTAAGGCTTTCCAAAGCCCACTCTCCGCAGACAGGTGTTCTTTCTTCGAAGGACACGTCCATCTTCCTCCTCACATGTGCGCTCCTGTGTGCGACAGCAAAGCGGCTCTTCCACGGTGCATGCTCAGTAAATGAGATTGTTCCATTGTTTGCTCTTGATCTTACACCATATTACAGAAACAGCACATTGGTGAATAAAGTGGCATTTCCTTTAGTCCTGGCTTTATTTTGTCTGATAAATCTAATTGTAGATTTTTCCTTCACTATTCTCCAATTTAAAAGCCAACATGAGTTTTAATTAGATAGTGCTTGACAATATTTATTTAAAAACATATTCATTTTGGACCTAATAAAGTCACTTGTATTTCTCTGCTGAAAATGCTCAGTATAGACTGAGTGAAAGGCTAGCATAGAAACTGTTATTCTGGCATGGTTGTTACCTTTGTGACTGGACTCATGTGGCAAAAGTGTTTTCCTTCCCAGTGGGGTTGTCTGAGATACGTCAAGCAGCTCTCTCCCCCAGAATTAACTTTTGAGAGGCTTCAGGATACATGCACATTTCTAACTTCGTCAAAAATGTGAATAAGAAGGTGAAATCCAGAGGGGATGGAATAAAACAGTCAGTCAGAGAACATTCCACTTTGACTGTGACCGGCTGGTTTGATACAGAACAAATCTACCCTTGGGAAACACTAGTGAAGTTGGAAACATTTTTTAAAAAATGTTTGGTTGACTCTGGGGACCTAATGAGACAGCCAGTGCATGAGGAACCAAGATGCCAGAAGGATCAGAAACTTGTTGGGGTGAGACCGACATTTTCCCTTCCAAAGATTTGCTGGTTTGGGAGCCACCCTGAACAAGAGGTCAGTAAGTCAAAGAGCGATCATCATAGAAAATATAAAGCAGGCAGCAAGCTGAAGGTCTTCCCTGGAGGCTAAAATCAGCAGCTGGAATGTGAGGCTACCAAGGTATCAGGACAGAGTCGAGGTCATGGAAGAGCAGGAAGGAAGAGGCGGGAGCACAGCTTTGGGAGCCTCTAGGCTTCCTGACTCCACTCATGACACAGAGAGAAGCTCCGGGCTTCCATGGGAGGAGTCCAGAGGGACGGGGAGAGGCCACAGGAGCAGCAGATAGCGGCGAAACAAAAGTTGGACACAGAGATCATCTGAGACATTAGTAAACTATGTTTTTAGCATCTCACTGCATTCCAATGATGAGATGCTGAGAAAAAATAAATAAACCATGCCAAGCAGCTCTGGGAAGACTGGTTGGTTTGTCACTGGGAGGTGCATGACAGGCTCCAGGAGCAACTGTGACACCCAGCACAGAAGCCCTGGGGCTTTGCTCCTGATCCTGCAGTCTATGTTAGGGCCAAGAGCGGCACAGCAGGGTGGCCTCTCGCCACACCAGAAAGACATCGGATGCTGGGTGTGGAGGCACAGAAGGCTGAGGAAGGAGGATCGCAAATTCAAGTCCAGCCTAGGCAATGCAGTGAGACCCTATGCCATATTAAAGGACAGAAAGGCTGGAAATATAGCCCAGTGTTTCCTGGGTTCAATCCTCAGTGTGAAAAAAAAGATCTTTGATTTGACAGCTAAGCCATACGTCATAAACCAGCTCCGAGGCTGCTGAGTTAAGGAGCATTTACCCAGAAAACAAAGAAGCTGATGAATTGGGTGGGACCCTAGGAAATAAGAGCAGGGTGGGCACAAGGCTCATTTTGGGGTTCAGTCAAATGAAATCGTGTTTACTTAGTGGCAGTGTTATTTTATCCCAATGAAGTATCCCTGTGTCTCATTTCCTCTTCCATAACATAGAACTAATACATATATCTTGCTTAAAGAACAGCTGCAAGGATTAAATGGGCTGAGACTGGAAAATTGTTAGAAGTCCTTAACACTTAGAAATTTCTCAAGATGATATATTTATCACTAACCCTAAGCAAGTAGAATCCAATCAGATTATTTTAGCCATTTCGGTGTTTAGTGCAGCATAACAAAGGCTCACATTAATAAAAGAAAATTTCAAACTGGCAATCGGAGACAATTTCCTTGAAGATAGTTTGCATATAAGTTTCTCTGCCCCAGAATCCTTAGCACTAGATGTAGACTGAAAATAGCACCAGGATTCAATAAATGAGGAAACATTTTTATCTAGATACTATGATTTGCTGGTGAATGTTCAATACCAGAAAAAGGCATATCTATGTGTGTATGTGTATGTGTATATAGATGTGTGTCATAACTTATAGTGATGTAAATAATGTGTAAAACATTGTTTACAATTAATTATAAAAATAAAATAAGACTTCTTTTAAATTCCATATAGCCACTTGATACTCAGATAATGTTTTTGTTGATTTTTCCTAAATTGGTATCTCAGTAAAAAAATATAATTTCTATTTAACCATGATCTAACCAATGAATTGCATATTAGTCTGTTCTTCTTCAGTTTGCTGTCATTAGAGTCAGTGACCTACCTTTAAATCATTTTTAACCTTTATGCCATTTATCTTCACTAAACTGAAACTTCTTTCAGCTTCAGCAATGTTAATTGCCAGAGTGCTGTCATTTATGCTTTTGGAATACTTGCAGGGACTAGAACGTTGTTTGGATCTTGCATCACTTGCTAATGGTTGCATTGAACAAGTAGTTCACAAAATTTACAGAAGCTGGCTCTTCCAAGTTGGCAGCAGCCAGTTCTCAGCACACCTTTCTTACCAACCTTTCCTCCCGTATTCTGACATATGAGAAGGCATAGGTGCAAAAAAGGCTGTGAAATCTTTTATTACCTCCATTAATTTGAAAAGGGCTCTTTGATTATGCGTAAATCATCCCTGCTCCCGCCTGGCTTCGCCTGGTCTCATTAAAAGAAAGCTAGACACTGCACACTAATTCTACATTAACAAGCACAAATTAGCTGTGGCACAAAAAGCCTTTTCCATGGGATTAATTGATACTGGGTGATTGGAGAACTCAGCTAATGACTTCGAGTAAGCACTTCTCAGTGCATGGTGACTAATGGACAGTGAATCACGTCAGAAACCGCACTGCTGGCACAGTGATTGGGGACGTCACTCCTGTGCTGTCCTCATTTTAGACTTTGGAGGAACCAGACGGCAATTTCCCAGAGCCAAAGCATCTCAAGTCAAAGCCTAGGTAAGCTACTTGTGGGCTGTGTGATTTTAGGCAAAAAGGAGTCTCTGGGCCCTAATTGCTTCAGCCACGCAATGGGGAGGGCATTGGGGCTGGGGATTTAGCTCAGTGGTTCCAATGCCTGCCTCACAAGCACAGGTCCTGAGTTCGATCTCTGGTACCAAAAACAATGGGAAGGGCATTGATAGTGCATAGAACAAAGCCAGCAACGCATACATGCTGGCTTCATTATTACACAAGAGTGAATCAGAAAGAGCCTGGCATCTCACACTCAAATGGGAAATCAGAAACTGTAATGCACAGGAAACCCTTAAATGGCCGCTGGTAGGATAAAGGGAATCAACAAGACATGGGAAGCACCCTACAGCCCCCAATTACTGGAAGCAGTTACCACTCCAGCCAAAAGGCACAATCCTGGTTCAAACTGAGGCCCCATCCAGGCTGTGGCCCTAGTCAGAGGAAGGCACAGCCCACCTACCTGTGGCCTGGCAGCAAGGACCACGGACAGTGAGATGCTTCAACCTCTCTTGTCTCCTGAGCCCCTAGTCCGGCTATTGCCTCCACTGGCTCAGCATGGCTAGGAGCAAGCAGGTTAGGGGTCACAGTCCGAAGATGCTCACTTCCTGGACAGGGAAAGGAGGGCTTGGAGCATGGGGAGGCGATCAGGGGAACAGACAGAAGCTGCCCACAAAGAGCAAGGCTCCTGGGAGCTTGGGGCCCTGGCGTGCCTGTAGTCAGCACAGGACGAAGAATGCTCCTCAGACCCAGGGCCAAGAACTGGGCGGTGCAGACTCCTTTTCCTCTGCCCCAGTGACTCAGGCTTGGTTTTCCACTTGCACCAGAGATAATCTTAAACCCGCTTGAATTCCCGTGATGTTTTCTACTTTACAAATTGCTGCGATTTATGAAATCTTAAGGCTTATAATGCACTTTTGCAAGATAGGTGCTTATTTGCACTTTACAAATGAACACAGGGGTAGGGAGAGATGGCTTAAACAGGGTCATTTAACCCGTGGTGCAGTTTTTCACCTAATACAGAAAATTTTGGAGATGTAGCAGAGTCTTTAAGAATAAAATACCCCGGATGCACCCATCTGTTCATCCTTTCATTCCACGTGTCTGTTCTCTTCCGCATGCTGAGGTGCAGCAGGACTATGAAAAGGCACCTTCCCTTAGAGCCATGGAGTGCATGTCACAACCATAAACATAAAGATGCTTGAACACTCACTGCAGCAGGGGTCGCAGGTGGTTGGGGTTGGGGAATGGTTGAAAATCTCCTTGGGGTGTTAACAAGTGCCACCTCCCATAAAGTGATAGTTTAGCAGGGACATAAAGAAAGCAAAGTAGGTTGATATTTCAAGAGAAAACTGTTGCAGATCAACAGAGGCCAAAGTAAAAGTGCTACCATTGAAAGCACTCTCTATATAACATGAGGAAGTGGCTGGGTGCTTAAGTCTACCCTTTCACATTAGAGTAACAGGGATAGAAACAGCTCCACGTAATACTCAAAATTCAAATAACACTGGATGTGGACATCTAGGTAGTGTTCTTGGCATACCTTAAGAATTGGTAACTGTTTTACTATTTTCTGTTTTACTATTTTCAATGTTCAAAGACTAAAAATCATTGCCCTTGTGTCTCACATCCAACTCTGTAATGACTAACTTTTCTTCTGGTGGGATATTACACCTATGACATACTTTCATGGTAAAATTTGTGCGTTTTGTTCCTAGAATTTCACAGTTGGACAGAATCCAAATGTGACTCATGCTCATAACTGTCCTATTGGAAATTCGACTGTCTTCAGACACATTCTAGAAGTCTATATTTAAAAAACTTGAAAATATGTTTATAGGTACTTATATACACTGCCTGTAGGCCTCATTCTTTTGAAAAATTTTATTGTATCTGAACTGAATAAAATCAATGTCCTATTTGTATGAATTGTTCATTAAATTTCTTTTTGGTACCAGAAATCGAACTCAGGGCCTCTTTGTATAAATTGGAAGAAATCTTTTCATCAGTTCAACTTGCCTATATGTGATTCTTCTGATAGTCTCATACGTTTTATTGTAGAAGATAGGAAGACTCTTTTGTTCCTTTGCCTTGTGTTTCTCTCTTAGGTTAATGCAAATGCAAGATTTTTTTCAACGTTTGTGAAAATAGCTTTGAAGTGTTTATGCGGTGCCTTGTTTAAAATTGAATATCTGTCATTTTCTATTGAGAGATTTCAGAATGTGTTAAAGGCAAACACCTTTCAATATAATTATTCTTTCCCTTAGATGTGCCATTCAGTTCTTTGAAGAACTTAGAGTAGTCATATCTTGATGAATTATTCTTTGCTTCTTAGTAATGTGAGATGCTACAGCCTGGCCATACAAATGCGTATCTGTATAGAATACTAATAGTGCCAGAATTGCCAGGCATTACAGGTTTTCCAAGAGACACCAGACATATGCAGTTGTGGACTCTTCAGGCCTGAGCATGTAGCACTCGATGGCAGAACGCTTGCCTAGCATAAGCAAGAGCTGAGTTCCGTCCCATGAAGAAAAGAAGGAAGAGAAAGAGCAGGAAATGAGAAGGGATGTGGGGAAAGAGGGGTCTGGCTGTGGCTTCTGCTTGCCTTTCGGGACCCTCCTCACTCTGTCCCAGGGACGAGCTCTTCCTACTTAAGGCATGGACTTCACTCCTGAGCCTGGAGGCCTGGAAGGATGAACTCGCTTTAATTGACCATGATGTGCCATGAGCCAAGCCTCTCGGCATGGGAAGGGCTTTATCCGTCCAAGAGGAATGATGCTTTGTTCCCTCCAGCAGCATCTCAGCTCTGTGAGCAATTTAAACCTCAGCTTTGAATTACAAATGTAGAAAGGAAATCAATGATGAGGGGAAAGTAGATAGAAGTTAGTGTACAACTTTCTGAATTAAACTTGAACCACTTCTCTAGCAGTTGTCTGGGCATTGTTCTTATTAAATTAATTAGTCATCCATGCAAATCTAGTCCTTAAGCCCACGGTGGCATGTGCTTCCCAGCTGATGTCAGGACGTCCCCAGTTCAGTTCCCTGCGAGCTCCCTTGTGACTCTAAATAAACCATGAAAATCTGCTTAGCAGCATAATGAAAATAGAATCAAGTTTGACTTGCAAATCCATTGTCTTTTCTACGAACAGAAATAAAGCAATTTGCTGTTTGCCATCCTCAGAGAACTACTATCCTTTGTCAGTTCCGATTTGTTCCCGAAGAGGGAAAACGGAACCATGTCTTTGTGGGAAGTCTGCGTCAGACTGAGGGTCAGGATTTTAGTGGGTGAAACCAACCATCAGTAAACACAAACCTAGGTGAGGAAATAAGGTCACTGCTTTCTTCTTCATCCCCCGTGCGCTGAATGCTTTTCCTTTGACATGGAGCAGGTGCTGCTGTTGTCCTTGCTGCTTTGCTTGTTGTGTTTCATGCTTTAAGCGGAGCGGCCATGAGGGTTTGTGCTCTGCAACTGTGGGACCCCGTCCTTTAACTGATCACTGTCAGCGCTGTTACCTAGTGAGTTCTGAGGACACAGCTGGTGTCCAACATGGCAGCTGCTGCTGTAGCTGTAACTTGTGTTCTACGTTCCAAGGGCCACAGATGTCTGCTATCTGGGTAGCAAAGATGCCAATATATACTCAGATAATCATGAATGTAACAACTTCAGAAATTGAAAGAACATAGAAATTATCGGCACGTGTCCTTCCTCTGAACCACATTGTGTAAGTCACACCCTCCTACTGCACTTCCTTCCTTGAGTTAGATCTGCTCAGTGTCCCGTGCATGAGGCCTTGCACAGTGACAGGAAACATGAGGGAAAATGATTCAAGTTTCTCAGTGGTGATTTATTTCCGTTTCAATCTTCCTCAGTGCTGGTTGCATCTATTTGATGCTGGTAAGGTTTGCACATTTTCTAATTCACCTCTTTATCAAAGGGAGGATTACACTCAGTTTGGGGAATAATTTGTAGTATCTTCAAAAGAATTTTATATTATTGAGTCATTTCCTTATGTTTTATGTTGTCTTCTGTATTGGTCAGAATTCATCCAGAGAATGAGCTAAAAGGACTCTCACAGAATAAAGAATTTCTTATAGAAATGAGATGTTGTCTGTGTGGTCCTCATGCTCGTACTTCTGCTTACCTCATTCCCAGGTGACATTTGGAGATGTCCGGTTCTAACACTGGGAGCTGCCAGAGGCGCTCAGCAGATAAGAGACAAGGGCCCTGCTAGGCACCAGTAGCTCAGGCCAGACCAAGGACACAAGGATGGCCAGGCCCATCTCATCAGCAGAGCTCAGGGTGGAGCCCAGTGTATGGGCTGTCAGAGAAGCCAGTCAGGTACAGAAGCCTCTGGAGCTCAGTGGGAGTATGGCAGCTGTTTTTGGAGGTCACAGTGGGAACAAAAGCTAGAGGTAGAACAGGAAATGTGAGACTGTCCTGGAAGCTGCCAGCACCTGTGTTCTTCCCTGCCTCCGGGCATGCCAGCCTTCAGAGCATGTGACCACCAT
The DNA here is from genome assembly GCF_053883595.1 of Heterocephalus glaber. NCBI lineage: Eukaryota > Metazoa > Chordata > Mammalia > Rodentia > Bathyergidae > Heterocephalus > Heterocephalus glaber. Next base: position 24,728,783 of record NW_028258412.1, read on the forward strand.
GCCAGTTCTTCTTTGTGAGCCCCATCCCATCGCTCAGTGCCATGTTTGTCCCATGGAGAGGAAGGTTCCTTGGAATGAGGCCGCAGCCTCCGCAGCTCAGTGCTGCAGCATGGCCCCGCGGGAATTGTGTGCCCAGCAATCCTGTCCCCGTGCTGTATCATGTTATCCAGCTGCCCATTAGTGTAATAAAATAACTGAGATAATCAAATGAGAAAGGGAAAAAAGGTTGTCTTGTCTCACAGTTCTGGGGGTGTCAGTCCACGCATGGCCAGCTGACCCTACTGCTTTGGGGTGTCACTACTGTTCATGAAGGCTGGAGCTGGAACAAGGTTAGACGCAGCGCGGGAAGTGTGAGAATGCTCTGGAAAGTACCGGGAGCCCCAGGTCTGTGCGGCCCCACAGCTGACCATGCCAAGCTTCAGAGCCTATGAGTACCCTGGCTCCTCTGTTTTCCGAGCCACATTCAGTTCCCCTGTGGTCAACGCTAACATTGTTCCGTATGGAGAATATTATAGCAAGACAACATGGTAGGGCAAAACTGCTCACCTTATGACCCGGAAGTAAAAGACAAGGACAGGAAGGGGCTGGGGTCTACTGTTCCCTTCCGGGACACAGACCAGGCTTCCCCTCCTAAAGGTGCCTCACTTTCCAGCAGCACCACCTCGGGACCAAGCTTGGGAGAACTGAAACTAACTCTAGCATCCTCCCAAGCACTAGTTTCACATTCAGCCTTTCCAGGGACACAGCCTCAACAACACCACTCATCCTGTGTGTCCCTGAAAGAGCATTTGAGTCACCATGGGCCTGGGTGAAACATTGAAACGACTTCTCACAATCGTTCTTATGGAGAGAAATGGCCGGGCGACTTAACTTTAAACAATGAGATGTAAGTGGAAATTGTGAATCGAATTTCTATGAGAGCTCCTTGAAATTGTCCTTCACTCAGCTGGCTTTTATCCTCTCAAGATGTTCCCCTTCCTGGGGATGGTGATGCCATGGCAGGTGCTACAGAAACCACTTGTAGGACAGAGACAGCTTTAAGGATGAAACCAGCTGTCAAAGATGCTGAAGCAGAGAGGTAAGACTGGGCCTGCATATGATGAGGATAAGGCTTCTCTGCACTAGGTGTGCACCGTCCACTGCAGGATTTTACATTAGACGAGAGAGGGAAAGTATGTGTTCAGAGATGTTGAATCCTGTCTGGTTCTCCCCTATTGCAGTGCATGAAATTCTAATTCTCAGCCTTTGTGGATTCTGAGAACTTGGCCTCCAGGTCTCTGTTTCCAAACTTAAGGCATGCTTAATTCACCTTCCACTGTTCTCTTTTTCACTTTTCACCTCATTCCTTTACCAACTATCTCTGGCAAACTGTTAATAGATACCATTTTCCATTTTCATTCACACTTCAATTATACATTATTTATTTGCAGAAACTACCTCAGACCTTTCTCATGACAATCCAATTGATCAGATAAAAGAATTTAGTTCTGTAGAGAGGAAAGGGTGGGCATGGCTCATTGCCTGTCCCTCACTTACAGTAACCTCAGGGTTGCCACTCTGAGCGTTCCGAATCAGGATCTGCTATTGTTTAAGGAAACGAGTTTTGGGGGCCAAGTCTGTCCCCTTGGAGAAATTCAGAAACAGGAAGGCTTGTTTCTGTTATGACCCTTCAGGGGTTGGGAGGACAGTTCCTGCTGGCCGTGGTAGGAAGGGACCGAGGGTGCTGCTAACTATCCTGACGTTCCCAGAGCAGCCTCACGGCAGAGAATCACCCAGCTCAGCATCCGCAGTGGTCAGGGGAGAACCTGACTTAAATGTGTCTGAAAGTCACAGGTTTTTACGCTCAAGGCACATGTGACCATGCGAGAATCGAAAACAAACCTTCTCTAGATGCGGTGAAAATGATTACAGACAACATTCCCATGGCTGGCGGTCCCTGCTCCCACCTCCAGGGGGACCCCAGGAACTGAAGGTGAAGGTCTGCTTCCCACTCCCCACCAAGGAGGAGGTTAAACCGCTTCTCAGCAAATGCTGGAATTCCGAGGAGTTCTGGGAAATGATTAGCAGTGAATTGCAATCAAAAACTCTAAATTACTGCAGAAGGGGTTAAGATTGGATTTGAAAGATTTGTTCTGGGTAATAAGAAGAGCTCGATAATTGACAGCTCTCTCTAATGGCTTTAAATTGCAAATCAGTGTTCTTTGTTCTCTGCTTTCATAAATTAACTTATTACAGAGGGAAAAAATCCATACATGACCCTTGAAAAATTCTGCTAAAATCAAATTCAACTTTAAAGAAACAAAACCTTTGTGTCATTAATGTCGAGTATTTTCAGAAGTTGAAAGAGACGTGCGATTAAACATCATTAGAAAATTTGTGCATTCCTGGCCAAATGTTAATAAGTTTTCAACTGTAAGTTAATTTTATGGTAAAATATTAGTGCACAGAAGTGTTTGGCAATTATTAATTAAATACGAATAGGCATGTATGTTTCTTCTGCATTTTCTACCACCGTGAGAAAATGAAAAAAAAAACTTACTCTTTTCTCTCTCAAGTTGTGGTTTAGATCTAAAACGTCCTTCTAGTGTCTCAAGGGTGTGGAAGGTGGTGGGATCATGGGGTGCTGTGGTCATGCGATGGGTCCTTCCATGCGCGAGTGCATAGTGAAATATGCTGTTAGGAGCTGGGGTCTGGTGGAGGTGGCCCTGGAAAGGTTCTTGTCTCAGCTTTTTCTGCTCTTGCTCTGCTTCCCAGCAGCTGTAGACTGAGTAGCTTTCCTCCACCACCACTCCCTTCTGCCATGTTTTTGCCTTGGAGCTGGCCAATCAGGGATTGAAACCAGGATCCAGAATAAACCAGAATAAACCAGAATAAATGTCTCCTCTTTTAAATTGTCAGTGTTGGGTATTTTGTCCCAGTGATGGGAAAATGACAAGGGCAGTGGTATAATAATGTTTGGGTGGTATTTTCAGGCTTGAGTTAGGAGGAACAGTCATGGTGAGTCCACTTAGGCCAGCAGGTGAAAGCTCGAAGCGACATCTAGTGTGATCCTGGGCCAAGCCCCTGGGAACTTTCGGGAACAGGCCGGTGAGGGCTGCTCTGAGACGCTCTCCTGTTAACCTTGCTGTCACCCCTGTGAGGCTTCTGAGGCTTGGGGTGCTGGGTTCTGACAAGCCCTGCAAGCTTTTACACTGTCCTTATATAATGACAGCAAACTGTAAAACTGCCAGGCTACACTCAGGATCAACCCTGCAGCAAAGGCCTGAAGCCATCTGGTCCCTAAAGCGTCTCCCTTTCCATGTTTGGGACCAGGCGTTTAGACATCTGGCACCCTTGTCTACTCCTCCATCCACCATCTCTGTGAGTTACAAACTGACTGTGGGTAAAGCTCCTTGCTGTGTCATTATGAACAGGCTCTGCGCTGGCATGGCCTTGCCTGGGCCTGCTGGAGACCTCCTAACCCGGTGGAGGAACAGGACCCATGAGACAGCTGAGGTTTGGAAATCCCACCTGTGACAGAAACAAACTTAGGAGCTGACATGATGCAGCCCATGCTGGGGGAAAACTCAAATGCTGGGAGGTTCCAGGGAAGATGGGATGATTGTAAATAAATGGTGAATATTGGAAACAGAGTGAAACTGAAGATACCATGCTCCTTCTCCAGGGGACAGGTGACCTCCAGGCAGTTGTTGCCATGGAGAAATGCAACCCGATGTTGCTGTGTTCCCTGATAATCTCTCAGCAAGTAATGCGGATCTGAATCCATTATGGTCAAGCATTTCATACAAGGATATTACTTAGGATTTCATCTGCAAATCTAAATTCAATTCCTAGTTCAGAGCTTTTCAGGTTCTGCTGTATGAGGCAAGCCACTTCACTTTGGTTTTGCTTTGTTTTCTCTAATGAGAAAAATAATTCTGGCTTTTACAGTTCTGAGTTACTTCAAAAATGAAAACAAAAGGGCATACAGAAATGTTCTTCAACCCACCCTCTTCCCCCTTAGGCAGTGTGGGAATTGCTGAAATGAGTTTTGCAGAGGAGAAAAGAGTTTATTTAGAAGGAAGCCAAGTACGGAGACAGAGGAGGGAGTCTCACATCCCTTGACCTGAGGACCGGGCTTGCAGGTATCCAGTGATAAAGAAGCAGGGTGGTCTGAGGTATGAGGGGAGATGGGGTGTTGAGTGAAATGAAAGAACCACTAAAATAGGGAGAGAGTCCATGTTCACGGATGGATCTGGATCAAGACATAGTGGTGCTCATCTGTGGGCAGCAGGAGCACAGTCCACTGTCATCGCTCTTCCCAGCTCACAGCCCAGAAGAAAGCCGCGGTGCAACCATGACCTGAGGGAGGAGCCTGGGCCCGTTCATGTCAAAGGAGTCACCAGTGCGGGCCCAAGTGAGGGACTCAGGGTCTCGGCCCATGTGATGGAGCAGACAGTGTCTCCACATCTCCGAGAAGCAACTTGTTAGCAAGACTCAAGCACCACGGGAGCTGGCTAGGGCCGAGCTGCAAGGGGAGGAACATGGGCTGATTATCCAGCTGATAGCCCTGAGGTTGTGACTTAAAGCCGACTGAAGGTGAGTGCAGTGCGTGAATTCTGGAGGGTTTATTCAGGATTTCACTTCATTTGAGAAATATGAACTCTGGCAGAGTAGTGCTTGATTGTGGACAAATGCACATTTCCTTTATGCAGTCATCTGTTGATGGGCATACAGGCTGCTTCCGAGATCTAGCTGTTATGAATTATGCTGTAATGATCACAGGTGTGCTTGGAACACTGTGGTCTGATGTCTTTAACTCTCTGGGGAAGATATGTAGAAGGGGAACAGCTGGCTCAAATGGAAGGTCTAGTCTGAGCTTTTAAGGAATCTTCACACTGATTTCTACTAGTCTGCATTCCCATCCACTCTGCAGAATGGTTCCTCTTTCCCTGCAGCATTCCCTCATCGGCATTAGTTATTATTTGATTTCTTGATGATGGCCGCTCTCTCTGGAGTAAGATGGAATCTCAGTGCTGTTTTAGTTCACATTTCTGTAATGACCAGAGATGCTGAGCATTTCTTCATGTATTTATTGGCCATTTGTACTTCTGTGAAATGTTTATTCATTTCACTTGCCCACTTTTTGATTGAGTCTTTTGTTTATAAACTTGAGAAAATATGAGAAACCCAAATAATAAATAAAGAGCAAAATATAAGATAAGTGATAGGAAGTAGGGAGATGAATCTTTCCAACGTGGGATGGAGATCATCAGAGCAAGGGAGAGGGGTTGAAATAAGAATTCAGACGTGTTATGTACATGTAACTTCAAACAAGGAATGTGATCATTGTGTACTGCTAAGAGGTTCTAATAAAAATAACTCACAGTAAAAAAATAGAACGATTACATAACAATAACTTTTTAAAAAAGAAACTTGATCTCTAACTGTCTTAATCACAAGAAGTTGCCTTTTTCACGTGCTATTAAGTCCACTGTGCAACAGAGAAGAACCCACAAAGCCAGTCGATCCAGGGGCTGCACAGTACCTTGAGACCACAGAGGTCAGAGGTCACAGTACCTTGGTCAGAGGTCAAGGATGCCTTCAGAACAGACTGCTGCATGCTCATGTCTTTCACAGGCAACGAGGGAGCCCGAGCACAGGGCACTTCAGGACCCAGGGCCTGAGAAGACAGGACAGATTGGTGAAGGCATGGTTTCCTAAACACATCAACATCTATTCTATAGGCTCGCTCATACGTCTTAAAACTTCCCATAGAGGCCAGGGATTTAGCTCAGTGGTGCCACCGCCTGCCTCACAAGCGCAAGGTCCTGAGTTTGATCTCCCGTACCAAAACAAACAAAAAAAAAGCAAAATAACTCCCCATAAAGTTCAAGCTTAATAGGTTCACTTGTGAATTCTATCCAATACTTCAGAAGAATTAATAGCAATCCTTTACCAAAGCTTACAAAAATGATAGGATGAGGGAAGGCTTGCTAGCTTGTAGTATGAAGCTGGTGTTACGTGAACAGCACAGCCAGGCAGGGACCGATGTCTCCTAGGAGTACGACACAGGAAACCTCACAGACACCCTGAAGGAATCCAGTAGCGCAGGAAAAGGAAAATACCCCACGGCAAGCGGGACTCACCCTGGGGATAAAGAATGAGGAGCTGCTCTGACCTCTGGAGTCAGGGAATGCTGGGCCACGCCAACAGAATGAAACCCAAAAGCACTTGATCATCTCAACAGACACGGAAAATTACAAAGTTGACCATCTTTTCAGTATGACAGTCTGAAGCAATGTTCCTCATCCTGCAAAAGTCACCCGCGAACATTCCAGAGCTACATCAACTGAGTGGGGAAGCACAGCACATTTCCTCCTCACTCCGTGAAAGACACAGATGTTGGCTTTTCTGCAACGGCTTTTCCACCCTGAGTTGGAGGCCTCTTCTCAGTCAGGCAATTAGGAAAGGATGCGAAAGGGAAGGAGGACAGCCACGCTCTTTGCAGACGGCACAGGCTTCTGTTTAGAAAATGCTAAGAAATCAGTGTGAAGAACCTTTCTGAACTGACAGAAGAGTTGAGTTATTCAGGAAGTTTGCAGGAGATGAACATAAAACACTGTTTCTGCACACTAGGAATGAAGAGCAAAAAAAATGAAATTGAGCAAAACAATGAAATGAAGCAAAAAGCCCACTTTCAATAATATCAAACGAATAAAATACTTGAGGAAAAATTAATAAGTAGAGCACAAGTTTGCACTCTGAAAATTACAAGATGGTCTTGAAAGAATTATATTCCCTAGCTATGGAAACTAGTAAAGAAAAGGAAACAAAAGACTCTAAGATCTGAAAGGAAACGGTAAAGCTTTATTTATAGGCAGATATCATACTCATATATAGAAAATCTTAAGGAACTCACATTGGAAGTATTAGAAGTAGCCAACAAGTTCAGCAAGATTTTAGGATACGTATACAATAAAACAAAATTCAAGGACAGTGGCTGAGAAGGAAATAAAGAAAATACTACTAAAGAGAATGATATCCTAAAAAGAACTGCAAACTTACACTCTGAAAACTAAAAGCACTGTGTAAAGAAATTAAAGACCTAATATATGGAGAGATTCCATGTACAAGGATCCAAAGACTTTAATATTATGATGCCAATAACTCAAACAGATCTACAAATTAAAAACAATCCTTACCAAAATGCCAGCTGACTTCTTCATGGAAATAAAAAAGCTGATTGTAAAAGTCACAAGAAAATGAAACAAATCCAGAATAGCAAAAACAGTCTTGTAGAGTTGAAAAGCTTCTGTATTTCAATACTTAGTACAAAGCATTAATTTTTTTTTTAAAGTGTGCTACTGCCATGGAGATAAACATAGATGGATGGAACAGGAGTGAAAATTTCTAGATAAAGCCTCACATTTAAAGTCAACTGATGCAACAAGGTCTCGTGACCATTAGATGGGGGAAATCTAGTCTTCTCAACAAATGGTCCTGGTAGACTAGATAGCCTGATAGCCATGTGCAAAATAATGCAGATGGACTCCTCCTACCTCACACCATGAAGAAAAATGAACTCCAAGTGAATCAAAGGCCTACATGTAAGAGCTAAAGATGTGCAACTCTTAGAAGAAAAGGAAATATAAACCAAGCTCCTTGATCTTGGGTTAGCAATGCTTCCTTAGATTGAACAGCAACAGTCAGGGGCCTCACCCCGTGTCCGACTGTCTCTCCCTGATTCAGATTCAACGTGACCTCTGCTCTGCTTCAGTGTGTCCATCACTGGACGCCTGGTTGACCACACTTCTGGCAAGGAGAGACTGATGACCCTAGTGACACAGCCTAGCACAATAACAAGCTGCTGGGAGGAACCCAGTGGCCACAGGGACCAGTGCCCTCCAGGGCAGCTGGTGTTGCTGACCCTTCCCTGTGTCTGAAGCCCGGGGACTGCAATGAATTTTCCCAGGACACTTGGCTCTCCAGATGCCACGGATCAGCGCTGGGGTTTTCTTCCTGATGACGGGCGACAGGGGCTCCCTGCTGAGCAGGACAGATGCGAGACTGTGAATGAACGAAGAGCCACTGAACTGCAGGCTGTAGAGATGAATTTTATTGTGAGTTCCATCTCAATAAAGCTGTTAAAAGACTTGTTATTGAGATGATTAAATGGGGAAGATAATTAGACTGTAACAGGATTAATAAGATAATTAACTAAAATAATGTACATAACAGCCCAGGCATGGTGCTTGGCTTTTTGTTAGCATTCAATGTGTTAATTCCAGTACTTATTACTTTATCATATTTCTCATATAACTCTGACCTCAAAATTTTTATTAACAAGTTGAAGTTTCTCTTTGTCAAATATGCACAGTTTGTCATTGTTTTGTTTTTAACCATAGACTGACACTTCTGTGCTGATGGGGAGCTAAGTTTCCGCTCGGAAAGCTGCGTGAGGAAAGGAAGCTCCCTGCACCTGCGCACTGGCACTCCTGCACAGCGCACCTGTGTGACCAAACAGCAGAACCAGTCCTTGTTCACCTAGGTGGCATCCAGGAGGGAGGCCACTCCTGGGCGGGATGGACTTACCTTCGCAGATGCCAAAGGACTCAGGGCACAGAGTCATAAGTACATTTTCTGACAAAGATTATATGTTTTAATCTTAAAAACAATTGCCTTTCATTACCAACTCCCGTATGTGATATAAATGCTAATTTCTAAAGACATGTATAGACATTTTCAGTTTATGGATTTTGTGATATGTGCATTAAGAAGGCACAGTATATACGGATGGCGATGTTCATCCCCTTTATAATCCATAGTAGTAATGAATAAGCAAAAGTGCATTTAAGAAATATCATTAAAATTAAAAATATTAAAGCCTTAACAAATTCAAGGATAGTTCATGCTCATAGATCTAAATTTTTAATATTATAAGCTATCAATACTTCCTACATTGTTTCAAAGATTTGCCACAATTCTTCTAAAATTCCAGGTGATTTATTTTCAGCAATTAGAAAGCTCATAGTTAAGTGGAAATAAAAATGTGAGCATGCAAAAATATATAAATCGTCTAGAAAAGGAATACAGTTGAAGGACTCAATTTTTCATTTCCAAACTCACTACAAAGCTGCAGTAGTCAATATCATGTCATTCTTGCATAAAACTAGACATATAGATTCACAGGATAGAAACAGAAGTCAATAAATAATGTCAAATATAGAGGAGGAAGTGGAAAAATTTCAACCATCATCCACCTCTGGTGGAAATTTATCACAGTGCCACCACTTTGGAGAAATTTGGCAATTTTTTAAAAATATTAAGTGTAGAGTTGTACTTACTACTTCACAATTCCACTGTAATGTGTATGCCCAAGAGGAATGAAAACACACATCTGAATGGAAACCTGTGTGTGGACATTCATAACATCATTATTAATGTTAAGTAAAAACGAAAGCAAATAAAATATTAATGACAAACAAATAACTAAAATGTGGTTTTCCATACAGTGGAATAACGTTCATCCCATGTGAAGAAGCCGCCCAGCTGTGGTGCCGAGCCTAAGAGGCCCTGCATGTGCAGTGCTGTCTGTGTGAAGGGTCCTGCATGGTGAGCCTCAGAGGTAGGAGGCAGACTGCTCAGTGCCTGGACTTCCGGAGGCAGGCAGTGGTGGCCAAGACTGCCAATGAGTATGAAGCTTCCTCTTAGGTCAACGAAAACGTTTGCAAATTGGTTATGGCAGTGGTCGCCATGCTCTGTGAATATACCAAAAGGACTGAGTGGCACCCTTCAAAGGAACGAATTGCAGGATTTGTACAGTTCCTCCAAAAACAGATGAATTAACAAAGAAAGTGACATTGCTTCTGGCCAGGTGATTACAAGGACTAAACATTTATCAAATAACGTGTCAGACAATATTTTACTAAACTGCATAGTATTTATCCTATGCAGATTAGGCCTTCTTTATTTTTATTACAAATAGGAATATTTAAAAATATGACAAACAGACTTTTATGCTTTATGTTTGGGGGTTGGTTTTGAGTACCTTATCATTCAATGAAGAAGCCCTGATGTTTCTAGAAAAGTAGTAGATAATGTACAAGAAGATATTTAAAAAGAGGTAATGAGCACCTGACGTATCATTCTGTTTCACAGATTCAATTATTGGATGAAACCTGGAGCAAAATTTATTTTAATGAAATGTTTTGCAAACCAAATCTGGAAAAAAATTGTATGATCAGCATCACTGTGCAACAAAATTGAATTGACTAAACCATGATTAGTTTTTTGAAAATAAAAATGTTTGCAGGAATACAAGAAATAATTATAATTAGGATTTGAAGAGCAAAGAGAGCTGAATTAAAAATGCTCATCTTTTATTTATCACATACATTTTTCATAAAGAGATTAATTTTACTAGCTCAGGTTAATAGGAAAAAACATTATTTGCCACAATTGTGGGGATAATTGGCCCATGACGATTCGGTGGTATTTTCCAGAACTGGCATCTTTTCAGGGGCTCCAACAAGCAAGGCTCACAGGGCTGTCTGCTAATTTCTTAGTCACAGGCTATCTTGTGGCCATGTCAATTGGAAGGTGTTCTCTGCTCCTGTCTGATGAGCTCCATTCCCACTAGGATGGCTGAGGGCAAGGAGAGCTCTGGGCACAGCACGGGCACCAAGGAGCTCAGGGTGCCCGGTGGAGGTGCTGGTGTCCGTGAGCTCAGCTGCAGGAATGCAGGGTTCTGTACCTGAGCCCGAAGATGAGAACAAGACCAGGTGCTTAATGGACTGAACTTCTGAATCGTGGTTGGCCTCTGCACTGCCTGTGACCTTGCAGACACAGAAAAACAAAACATCAGGCAAGCACAAGCCTGGCAGAAACTGTAAGGAAATCACATATGAGGAGCTCAACACCTGGCCCGGCACGGTGGCTCTCTGGCAGGTTGAGGCAGGGGGTCACAAGTTGGAGCCCAACCTGGCAACTTAGCAGTACGAAGGCCCTGGTTTCGATCTCCAGTAACACAAAAAAAGGAGAAGGGAAAGGGGAAGGAGGAAAGGGGGAAGGGAAGGGAAAGGAAGGAAGGAAGGAAGGAAAGAAGGAAGGAAGGAAGGAGCTTTGTTCCTGGCTCCAGCTAGGAGCAGCTGATTGGAGATTCGACCCGGTAACTGGTCTCTAACTCTCCTTCCCTTTCCACCATGCACTGCTCTGTTTTCATCCATGGCCTGTGGGGTTTGCTAGTAGGTAGAGAGGGATGACAAAGGGCTGTAGGATTCCCATATTCCTAAGGGCACACAGTGGCTGCTTATGCTTTATATCCAAAACAGGTGAAAGAAATAGTACCAACCTTCCTTCTCACAAACTTTTGTTTTTCTCTTGGATAGGGCTATTTTTGTAAAATTTCTACTTACATGATATTGGATGAACTGGGTTATGAGATATTTAAGTGCAAGGAATCTGAAAAATATTTTGCCTCCAACTTTCTGAAATAAAGCAAGGTAAGGAAGTAAGTGACCAACACAAAGGCTTACCATGGGATACTGTGTCCTACAGGAAGAGAAGGCATTACCTAGGGGTCCTCAGAATCACGGACCCAATGGGAGCTGTGCAGAGATGTGAGACTGATTGCGGGTTCATTCACTTGTGTCTCACAGTTTGCCTTCCCCAGCTGCAGACCCAGGAAAAGCAGTGGTGTCGTTTGTTTGAATCCGAAAACCTGAGAACCAGGGCACAGTGGAACTCTTACAGCCAGGACAGAGAACTGGGGCTACTGAAGTAAGCGCACGGTGGGAAGAGGGCACCGTCGGAGGACAGTGCTGATGTTCGTTGCTAAAGGTGAGTTTGCTGCCCAGAGAGAAATAGCAAAGGTGAAGAACTGCTGGAATTACTGGGTGTGTAGCACCATCAAGAATAAATGAACAACCTGTGGACAGTGGGTGCAGCTAATCCTGGTTCAAGGGACCATTGCTTAATAGAAACCGTGATGTATTTGTTTTCTGAGAGCAGCTGCAGGTGTTTCTACCTTGTGAAAATTGTTTATTTCACGTCAACGAAGGCAGAAAACAATATGTAGACTTCCGTATTGCACTTGTAGGAGAACGGTGTCTATGGAGGTATTTTTATGCTCAGACCTGTGGCTAACAGGGCTGATAACAAGGGGTAGGGGCCAGGACCAGCTGAACTTGGAAGCCTTTTAGATGCATCTCAGAGGGAGCAGCAGCACTGAAAGAAGAACTTGTGCTGGGTGGGCAGGTAATGGGCTCCTGGGGGCTGAAGCTTGCAGAGGCGCATTTCCACTGCCCATGGGAGGAGCCCTAGCATCTGCTCTCCCAGTGCTTTCAGCTCCCAAGGTCCAGCAAAGGAAGAGACTTACCCTGCGCAGAAAATGCACCCTTGGAGTATGTTAGAAATGAAGGCTTTGACTGCCAGCCTCTCTGTCCCTACATCAGCACTGTTGTTTGACTCTTGGCTTCTTGGCCTCTTGTGTGCCCAGATTTGCTCGCCTTGGACTCTCGGGATGCAGACCTCCTTCCCACGCAGCTGTTGAAGGGCTGCGTGGAGAAGACAGGAAGAGAAGATGTCACCTTATTATTTCTGACGTACCAGGGCACAGCACCAAGTACCCTAAGATGAGAAGGCTCATACTTGGATTATTTTGCTGCCATGAACCACACTTTGCTTTCTGCATAAGAGCTGGCTTCCCTCTCTAAAAAACACCAGTGTCCTCAGCTGGTGCTTCCAGTCCATATGCAGAAACCAAGTCTCACAAGCCCTATCCTGTCCACTCAATTTCTAAAGCCTGTGTCCTGGAAGAAGACCAAGCTCCAGGATTCTTTGTTCTTCCCTTCCTCCACAAAACTGGCCAAACTGGCAAATTCCACTGTTAAAGAAGAACATCAGGCAAATTTAACGGAGATTAATTAAGCAAAGAATGATTTGCAAATTGGGCAGCTCTCCAACCCACAACAGGTTGGAGATTGGGCTTGCGGTGTGGTCGGCAGCATTTATGGACCGGAAATGGAAGTGAGGTGCAGACACAGCCTGCACGTGCCTTGTGCTGACGCCCTCTAATCCCTGGGTGCCTGGGGTGGAGAACAACTGTGGCTCAGCTCTCTGCCTGGCTGAGACTCAGGTGTTTGATACTTGACTAAGGACCCAGTTAGGGTTCCTGCGTTCACCTGCTGAGCTCTGGGCGCCCTGCAGGGTGGGAAAGGGTCCCGGGTCTCTGGGTCCAGCAGCTCTACAGGACGGCAGCGGTCAAAACTTTCCAAAGGGGCAGCCTTGCCTGGAATCTCCCTGTTTAGCAAAGTTGTCAGCACCTAGTGGAGGTTGGCCCGGATCACTTTGGGGGGGAAACAACATAGCACAGATTTTATCTGAACACCTCTGAAAAACATGTTGAGATCCAGCAAAAAGTCAGCGTGTTTTAAGCGCGGGTGACATCATTATCCATTTCCCTCTTCCATCTCCGGAAGTCGTTATTATGTTTCCAACATACTCTGCTCAGTGTTTGAAAGTGCTGGTGTGGCTAGACTTAGAGTTATATGTGGAAATACAATTTACATTAGAAACCTCACTTTGTGTTAGAAAATTAAGTAAATCCAGAGCTAGAAATCAGAGTTACAAGGTGTACTCTGTAAAAGAATTGTGCATGTATTTAAATCTGTTTTGCTCGTTCAGCTGATGAAATTGTAAAATGCTATTTTGCATTCATGGTTACAAGCAGACCAGATGTGAAAGGCTTTGTGGAAAGCTTTGTATAAAATTACTTATTTTGCATATTTAATTTTAATATTAAAACGGCTGAGATGATTTTGAAAGAGTGTTCACTTAAATGAAGATGGCTTAAAAATGAGGTTTGGAAAATAAGCAGGCTTCCCCCAGAAAGGTGTTATTGGAATGCATATCTAAATCTAATGAATCTAATTATACATACACATCTCCATTCAGTGTCAACTCACAGCCATTTTTATTACATTATCTGGAATTTCAGATGCGTGAATAATCTTTACAATCACACACAGCCTTGCAAGTCACAGTTTTAGGATCTGTTTTTTCACAGTGGAAATTTTCTTGTCCTTTTGTATTATTTCTAAGTTTCTGAGAGTTGAATCGTCAGTGAAAGTAACAGGCAGGGGCATATTTCTGAGAGAATCTTTCAGCTGTGTATATTGTGAAGTAAAGGGCCCAGATACTTAATTCTCAGCTTATCATTTGCTATTGCAAATCCCAGTTCTTCTACTTGAATGGAAGAATCTGGTTTTATGAATTGTTGTCATTTGCTTTCCTTCCTTGCTCTTTTTTTCTCATTAACCCCCTCCCCCATTTTTGAGTGCTTGTTGACACTTCTGGAAGGTTTATTGGGGATGTCATGAGCTCCTGTCCCCTCACCACGAGTAGTGGCCTCATGACTGCCCGACAGGAGACCCCAGGGTTACAGTAATCCCCTTAGTGTTGACAGCTGCCACTCCTGTCATCCGTGCAAAGCTCAGGGCCCTGGACTCTGAGCTGGGGGTGGCAGAAGGCAGAAGAGGAGGGCAGGGGGCTGCAGCCTTGTATCCAGTTGTAGAACATCGACGTGTTCAGTTTTCCGAAGGAAGTAGGGAGGCTGTCAGTATTCACGTTAATAATCATTGTACCCTTTGCTCTTGTTCCTGTCTCATTTTCCTACAAACCTGTGCAATCCTTAGGGGTAGCCTAAGTGGATATTTAGCATATGTTCAACAAAGACATCGTTATTGAAGGACTGAATGGTCCTGGAAGGCTCCAGGCCACAGCTGTGGAGGCTGAGATCCTGAGACTGTGACCATATTGCTTAGCTTTCACTCGGCTGAGGCAAAAATATTCAATACCACAAGCTGACGGAGGAGAAGCTTAACGTGGCTCAGTGTTTCAGGGGATTCGGTCCATGGTTGGCTGGCTTCAGGGCAAAACCATCATGGTGGAAGGGCCTGGATGAGAAAGCTGCTCAGTTCATGGTGGCCCTGGACCAGAGAAGGGGAACAGTGCCAGAGAGGGAGGAGCCAGGGGAACATGGTGCTCAAGGTCAGGCCTCTGTGCCCCACCCAGCACACCTGGAAGTGCGCTTTACTAATCCTCTGGGGGCTCCCAAGAAAATCAAGCTGACCACTCATGTTAACTGTGCTGGGCCAGGAGGCCCCCAGAGCACAGGTGACCACCTACATGCTGTGGTCAGGCAGAGTGCAGCATCCTCCCCACATGGGGCCTTGTCCTGTGGGGCTCGAGGGCAGCATGGTGCCATTGGTGCCCCAGCCCCAGGCACCCTTAATGAGGCAGAAACACCTCCTGGGCCTGCTGTGGTCTCTTTCATTTGCAGATTCAAGGATCCAGGGAGGCCCTGGCCACAGGGGCAGCTGAATATGCCAGGGAAATCACCTCTCTTATTGGTGGGTGCCTTTGGAAGAATCCGAGTGTGCTCAAAGCCATCCATTTTGCTCCAACATGAAAAAGTAGAGCACTTGCAGGAATGTTTTAGAGAGGAGCCCTGGCCTAGTAAAATGCAGGTGATCATCTCTTTCCTCCTCTTTCTCTCTCCCTTTTACTGGAAAAGGGGAACAAATGGAGGCATTGTGGCACTGTTGATCAAACATATCCTCCACTTTGCTGAAAATGAGAAGCATTCCATCTGCTTGGTGAGCTTTGTTAGCTTCCTGCAAAAGTGTTCTCAACATCAAAGAAGACATACAGGAAATGAATAAAGGATTTTCCCTGGAAGAGGTTATGTTACATAAGAAGTTAAAATGACAAGAGCAACAGCATCAGGCCCTGACCCACGCTGCCCACTTACTGGGGCCCAGCTCTGCTTCTGTTTGGTTCTTTACTTTCGCAGATGCACGTGTTCATTCCCAAACCCCTATGAGGAAAATGTTTTTATTAATCACAGTTTAGAGGAGTGGAAAACTGAGGTACAGTGGGGCTCAGGAACTTCCAAGGTCACAGAGAAAGTCAGCGAAAGCTGAGATCTGGACCTGAGCAGCCCACATGCAGAGCTCAGGGTCCAAGGAAGGAAGCTGCTCACGAGGGTTCCCTGGCAGGGCCTGCTGACAGCCATCATCCAGTTTCTTTTCCCCAGAAAGGATAAATCGACTCAAATATATAATCCAGCCAACAGCTGACCAGTGTTACGTGCCATTCTTTTTCCTGGCTTCTTTTGGGCCTTGGATGCCAGGTCCTGCTCACCTGAAGGGATACCTTATATGTTTTAGGAATGATGTTCAAAGCCTGGTCATACAGACACCTAAAGCCTATAAATCAAGTGGGGCATAAGCTCTAAAACAGGACCACCCTGATTATTTAGGCGTCCTCTGGAGGAATTATTAACTCATTTTTATGTGAATAATTCCAACAGCACTCCCCGCCTTGGAAGGCATCTAAATAGAAAAGATGGTAAAGAAAGTGTAAGCTTAGTAGGAGTTAGGAATGGTTCTACCCCACCCTATTTCGGAAACACATCAGTTTCAGCTCACTGACAAGGGCGGTGGTGGACAATTCCAGTCACATTGCTCTATTTATCGTACCCTTTGGGTTTCGTAGCATTTGTGTTATTATTGCTTTTTTGAGACAAGGTCTGGCTGTGTAGTCCAGACTGGCCTGGAACTCACTCTCTAGCCCAGGCCATCCTTAAACTTGCAGCGATCCTCCTGCCTCAGGCTTCTGTGTACTGGGATTGCAGGTGTGTGCCACCTGTCCCAGCTCGTGTTATTAGTGCTTCTTGCTGAACTTGGCCCAATAAAACAGGCAGGGGAAATTGTTAATTGCCCTTGTTTTTGTCATACCACCCGTGAGGTGGGTTCAGGGCATCCTAAACCGAAGTCAGAATCTTAAATGGTTAATTGCGTAGCTACCACCTCAGGAAATGATTACAAAGATGATGCAGGTACAAACAGGTCAAGAAGACCTCATGGAGGATCGATCATGACGAGAATACAACAACCCACATATTGAAGATCTAGATTCTGATCTTACTCATCTGCTCAGTAGCCCATGGATGAGAAGGGCCATCATTTGACGCCCTGGGAGATCGGATGCACAAACAGACCATGGCCAGAGAATACGTGGCAGTGACGTCATGACCTCTGCAGCCACAAGGAAGCTCAACTACAGTGCTGCAGGAATTGGCCCAGAACACTGCGCTCTTCATGCACAGTTGTAAACTTCATTTCCCCCGCTGCTTCTCATTCAGGACCAACTAGAGACATGGAATATGCTCTGCACAGGCCTCAGCTGAGATATTTTGATTTTCGTAAGCCCTCCTAGCTTCCCCATGCTGACAGCTCCCAAGCCCAGCATGCCCGCCGCCTTCTCTTTTCCCCACTGTCTTTCCTGCTTCCCTGCCAGTCCTTGCCTCTTTGCTAACCACGGTAGCAGAGTTTGTTACTATGCCAACCTCTAAACAAATAGCTTTTCTTGTGTTTTGTCGGGCTGTCTTCATTTATTTATACATGAAAAACAACAGTTGAGTCCTTCTTGTTGCAATTTACCTGCCTGATGCTGGGGGCAGAAAGATGATCCAGGGTTTCACTTGCCAAACCCAGTCTGGCAGGGAGATCTACGGGAAATCTCACAGAGAAGATTCCAGTGTCCCCTGGATGCAGCAAGGCGTGAGAGTGAGGGAGTTAGATGAACATAAGAGGGGAGAAAGTTGCTTGTCCTGTATTTAACTGGGTGCTGATGTTCATCAAATGGCATTCACATTTTTGAAAATGCTTGTGGCCAAATAAAATACGCTTGTAGGTTGGGTTCAGCTGAGAGACCTCATTGTGAATTGTTCCAAGTTGGTCCATGTCTGCAGCAAACGTTCTGTGGGCACAGGTGAGGAAGTTGTGAATTCCGCCTGTGGGGTGTGTGTGTGTGTGTGTGTGTATGTGTGTGTGTGTGTGTGTGTGTGTGTGTGTACAGGAAGGCAGCTGGAGAAAGCGCCATGGTTCAGATGGCCTTTGAGGAGGTCTCAGAGGACCCCAGCCATGTGCAGACCACTGAAGACCTAACGCTCAGCGTCTGAGAGCCTGGAGAAGCGTCGTCCACCACTCATTGCCCGATAGTGATAGAAAATCAAAGGCTTTGGGGGAGTTATTTGCAGAATTGTCAGAGAACTGCATTTAATAGGAATATTTATCTGGAAATGAAAATAAAAGCACCAGCATTTTAAGCGTGAAAAAATGGGTAGCTTTTGATCTGATGTTCTCCCTTCCTCTTGAAGGTGGAATATTTAGCACACTCAATAACTTTTCTGTTTTTGATTTAATGAGGTTTCCCAGGGCCGTGTTTGACACATTATTTTCCATGACACTTTCAACTAAGATCTAGAGATAAAAGGTATTTTCTGTCAGAGAAATGCAACTTTGTTTTTGTATCTAGTATACTTAATGGAATAAATCCAGGCATACTGTATCAGACCTCAGTGAAAACAATGTTAGAGAACTCCTCTCTTTGTTTTCAAAAGTCTCTATAAAGCCCTATTGTTTAATTGCTATTTGTTTGGGTACATAAACAGATTTGCACAGGTATCTTAATTTAGAGACCAACTAATGAAGGCAGATCTAGGAAACATAAGTCATTGTAGAAGAAAACCCAGTACAAAAGAATATGAAACTATATGAAAGTTTAAAATACAGAATATTAAGTTTGTCTCAGGTTTGTAGCTCAGGAACATTCCGGTCTTGGTTACTCCTTGTCACGGTGTCCTTTGCAGGCCTGATTTCGAGGCCCCAGAGCCAGTTACAGCCTACAGGGCTCCAGGAGCAGATGTGTGCTCCTAGGAAGACATTTGGGGGTTTCATGGTGCAGATGCGGTTGGAGGAAATCTCAAAGGACGTGAGCCGGGTGCACAGTGCTGAGGATCTATCACTCGCAGGGGCCTTGTCACCATTGTTCTAAACTTTTTATTAGGGAAAATTACAAGTGCATAAAAAATAGAGTGGGGATAATGGATCCCCCTTTTCCTCAACATATGTTTCCCACAGTTGTTAAATGGCTAACCTCCAAACATGTCAAAGGGTCTCAAGATTGCTACCTACTTGATGTGGAAATGGAGGGGGCAGCACTAGCAGTCGCTGGTTTTGGCCACTGGGTTACTGGCCAGGATAGTGAAGACACTGGATCCGGGGCCTTTATTAAGTAGCAGGGCAAATCAAGATGAAAGTAGTGGTTTTTGACATCAGTCACAGTCAAATGAGCTGAAAATAACAGCAGAAGTTTTGAATCCCCAAGCACCAGCATTTGTGGCACACTGACCGGTCGGGGAAGGGACCGTGCCCTCTGGACCTTTGACAATTTACAGATGACTTGGGGTTCAGCCTGGGATACATGCAGAGAATGGAAACCCAGCTTCACTTGCTCACTCATGTTCCTATTTCCAGCGTTCCTACTCTCCCCAGACCCCACGACTGACAAGGACAGTGTGGGGAGCCCTTGCTCTGTGACCCTGAATGGGGAACTATCAGTGCCAAGGGGGAAAAGAGCTGTCAGGGCAGGCATGGAAAGGAAGCGATCTTTGCCAACAGTCAAATGATCAAAGGGCAGAGTCAAGTCCAAAATCCACTCTTCTCATTATTTGTTGTGCAATTCTTGTTGATGTTTTTAATGATGTTAAACATGTTTCAAAATTAGTTTTCAGAATACTTAATTTTGATGCATTAAGTAAAATAAAAGGTATGTAGAGTACCCCTGAGTCACATTTATTCTCTAATAGAGAAATCCAGGCAAAGTGGGTTGTAAACTGCATCCAGGATTTGTTCTGAAATAACACAGGATAATGGTCTCAGTTCACTCTGAGAAATGTAGGCATATTTGTGTGGCTACTTATAAAACCAAATGGTTGTGGATGGATTTATTTTTCAAAGAAAACTTAGGGAAAAGGCCATGTGGGTAGCAGGAAGTGGTCTGCTTTGTCTTGAGTAGAGAAGAGTGCATGTGTGCCGTTTCATCTCAGTAGTCGGCTGGATCAGGAGACTCCTGGAGAGGGGATGGGATTGTGGGAGTGCTACCCCCGTGCATGCATTCGTCCCTCACTGAGTAGCCGAATGTGGTGTTGGAGGTGGAGCCCAGTGGAATGGTCCCCGGGGCTGTCCCTCTGGGTGTTACATCTCTCCCTGCCCTCTTCTCTGTACTCTGCTTCTCAGAAGCCCTGAGGTGAGCAGCTTTGCTCTTCCAGGCCCTCTCTCTGGTGTGTTTCTGCCAACCATGGACTGAGCCCTCTGAAACCATTAACAAAATGAAACCTTTCTCCCATAGGTTGTGGGCATATGGTATACTATTCTAGCAGCAGGAAAGCTGACCAATAGGGCATGAGGGACCCAACCTGACACCCACCCACTCCTCATCAGCCACTTTACCTCACACCAGAGTCTGCAAAGATGCTTGGGCCCAGCTTCTCCAGGCTCCCTGGAACAGGTTCTGCTAGGGCTTTTCCTCCATGTCTCATTCCCTCCTTGCTAAGGGCTTTCTCCGTCATCCCTTCAATAAGCTGAAACACTTCTATACTGAGGGGAAGCAAACTGTCCAGCTCTGTGCTAGTCACCCCCTTGCCCTTTTCCACAGCTGAGCCAAACATCTCAAGTGTGTTTTTCCTTAATCTGCCACAACTCACTCTTCAATCCACTACAGTGGATTTTAGTTCCAGTTATTTCACTAAAGTGGTTGCTCAAGGTCAGCAAACCTCCATGGGGCCCAGCCCAAGACATTCTCATTCCAAGGCATTGATGTCATGGAAGAATTCGCCACCATAAGTAATGTCTTTTTCTCTAAACACTTTCCTGTTTTGTTCCCACAGTTTTCTTGCATTTCTTCCCACTTTTCTGGCCCATCCTACCATCTCTGTGCTGGCTTCTCATCCTCTACTGCTCTACCCAAAGCTGAATTCCTGGCTGGAGCACTTCTGCTCTTTATTTTGTCCTATTCAATTATAATAGAGTAAATTATGACTTAGAATTATGTGAATTATGAATTATGAATTAGAATAGTGTGATTATGTATAAACATAGTCTGGAAATGTATTGAAATGCACATTTCTCATACCTATATAATATTCCATACATTCGAATCTATGTAACAAATACATTTTAAATAAGCACAAGAAGTGGATTCCTCCCTGCTGGGCTTATTGGGCTGATCCAGCCCCAAGCTTCCATTCCTGCCTGACTCTGGATGGTCTCACTTCTATGTCTTCACTTCATGCCTCTCTTCTTGGCTCAGACACATGTGCCTGTGCATGTTGGAGAGTGACTTGGACACCTTGTGTCCTCCTGGCCACTGATTAGGACAGTGCTCAGCATCTCCACCAGGTCTGATCCCCCCGGACTGGGCTCTGTGTCCTAAATGACAACCAGCTGCACGTAGCTCACATTGAGCATAGTGGAGAAGCTATCCTTAGTCTGTCTGTCTCCTTCCTTCCTGGCCACACACCAAGTCCTGTAATTCTATCTCTTAGTTCTCCCTTAACTTCATTAGTTTATTTCCATACCCTGGAAGCAAAAATCCAGGCTCTCATTGTCCCTCTTTTTGTAGTAATGGGGACTGAACCCTGAGCCTTCGTATTGCTGCATCTCCAGCCCCTTTCTACTTTGTTTTGGACCAGGGTCTTGATAAGTCACTAAGTTGCCTAAGATGGGCTCACATTTGTGTCTTCCTGCCTCAGCCTCCAAGAGTGCTAAAATTACAGATGTGTACTATCACATAATCTGGCCAAGCTTTTATCATCTCTTACCTGGACATCTCAAATAGTCAAAAGGTCTCCACACATCTTGTCCTTACACTGTCTCCAAAATGATCTTCCTTCCCTTTTTAATGTTTTCTATTTTTGATTAGTGCATATTCGCAATACATAATGATGCATTCCTCATGGGGAGTTGGTACATATGGATAACACACCTTGATTACTTTTTCATCTTTTCCTCCTCCTCTCCCTTCCCCCTCTTCCATCTCTATGTCCCCTTCCCTTTTGGAAAAGATCTATCTCCCTACATCCTATTATCTTTCTTTTATTTTGCTCTTCATTTATACTTTGTGTTTCTCATATAAGATAAATCATGTGATATTTAAGCTTGTGTGTGCGATTTATTTCACTTTACATTATGGTCTCAAGGCACATCCATTTCCCTGTAAATGACTCTCCCTATGGCCCTGTAGTTCTCCATTGTATATGGACAACATTTCATTTATCCATTCATCTGTTGATGGGCATGTAGGCCACATCCAAGATTTAGCTATTACGAATAAATTGTGTTGGTATAAACACAGGTATGCATGGATCACTTAATATGGTGTCTTTAATTCTTTCCAAAATAATTTATTCTAAAACAAGTATTTTCTCATCTTAGCACTTTGAGGAATAGTCTGTAATGATTTTCATTGGTTTAAGGGTAAAATCCAACTTCTTAGTATGGTTCTCCATGATGTCTCCCTTGTCTAAGCCAGTTCATCTCAATTCTGAGACTTTCCAGTGCTCTCCAGACTGATTAGAACACCCCCTACTTTCCACTCTCAGTCTGGGCCTTCCCCTAACCTTTGAACACTTAGTTTTCTTCCAGACCCTAACACAGCACTCACTGTATTTTTCTTAATGTTTGTGTCATCATGTCTCCCTCTTGCCTGCCTGTGCAACCTCTGAGAACACCAGGATGGAGTTCACCTTGGCCTTTGCCTCTGTCACCAGCGGGGACGCCTGAGCCTGTTTCCACCTCCAGCTCAGTGTGTGAGCTCAGGTCCACAGACGTCCAATGCCCTGCTCCAGTGCCTCTGCCCCATCCAGTGACCGCATCTAGTCTGAACATTGCTGTTCAATTATTGTCAGTGTGGGCCATAAAATACATCCCTGAGCTTGCCAGAGGGAACGGATTGGATAAGCTTGTTTAGAAACTCACTTTTCTCTCCGCCAGCTGATTTGAGGCCTTTCCTGTGTATTTAGCATGGATTCTCGTAGCCTGAGAAAGAGCACTTTCTAATCAGGTAATCAAATACAAGTTTACCCAGATGAGCAACTTTTACTTCTGAAAGAAATTCTGTCTAGGGGAATGTAGGACCTGTAATTTACAAGGTCTTCCTTTTTAGTAAGCCTCTTCTAGAAAAAATCCAGGAAGGAAGATTATGTTTAAGGGTAGAATTGTGAGAAAAAGACAGCTTTTGCATCGTCATAAAATTTTATTATAACGTGAGGAACATAAACAGGGAAATTCATGGTAGCTCATCATATACAAAAACGCATTTACTATCATATTAGAGAAAATAAGCAGGGTATAAAATGATACGTACATTAAGGAGAAAAACATCTGTGATTATTTCAGTAAGTGCAGAAAATGTTGTCGATAAAATATGGTGTTGTCCACAGTAAAAAAATATAGAAAATCAGGAACAGAGAAGAAAATCTGATGCTAAGCTGATAAATGGATTGGAAGATGTGGCGTCCTGCCTTGGATAGCAGAGCACACTGGGTCCAGAGAGCTGGGGGTGAAGAGACCACCCGAGGCCTCCAAATGGACTTGAGGGGCTGAGCACCAGGAGGAGCCCACCTGCCCTCTGGAGGCGACAGCTTGGCCCGGTGCCCCGGGTGTAAATGCTGCAGAGAACAAGGACCCTGGGCTCTGGACAGAGAGGCAGGTACAGCCCATCCACCGCTGCTGCCACTGCCACCCTGCTGTTGAGAAATTCCTTCTTGTCAAATTTCCTGCAGGTTTCACACAGCGTAAAAAACAGAAGACACGAAACTCTAAGGCGCCCAAGGACTTAAGCTTTAAGCTACTGCTACTTTTTTCTCACATTTCCTCCTGCCTGCCCATATGCAGTGCAGAGGAGAGTTGCATTCTAAACCCTTAGTCTTTATTTCTGCCATTAAAAACAAGAGGCAAACAGGAAGTACCTTGGCTTCAACTTTCTGAAGAACAAGCTTGAAATATTAGAAGCAATGGAGAAAGACCTTTGAAATTCTAAGGGAACCCGACCCACACAGGCTAGCTTTCCATGGCGCACACACAAGGCTAGGGCTGCTAGGGACGTTTCTGGGGAAGTAAGGTGTTAGGACCCGCCTTTCCCACCCTGTGGACCATCTTCCAGAAGCTGCTGGACAAGGGTGCTCCTGATGAGGAGGAAGCCACGCAAGGCCACTCATGGGTCTGGTCGAAGGGAACCTGGCAGTAACAGCATGGAAAGGCAGAGGGAGGCCTCCGAATGGGCCCGGTGTCCCCAAATGTGTCCCCGAGAAGATATGGCCAGAGAAGGCATCTATCATAAGACCACAGGACTATGTCTCTCAGGAAGATCAAGTGGATAGAAAAATTGATTTTTCTAAATAGACAAAGAAGGGATTTTGACAAAAGGCAGTGAGTTTGGAGTTAATTAAATGACGGATGGATAGTGTTCAGAGTCGCTGATCTTCGTTTACAGAATTCCACAGCAGGACGTGGGTTTTCCACAGCGTGCACTGTAACATGATCAGGCCAGAGCTGGAAAGGATGTGTGTGAGGGGAGGGAGGAGAAAAATGAGGTTGGTTGAAGCATGTCTTCCAGGAGGAGAAGACATACATAATGCTCAAAACTGCATAAAACTTCAGATGCCAATATAAATACAGCTGTATAAAGATTTGGAAGTAAATGCTCCTAAAATTCAGCTAGAAATGTTTGCCATTTGGAAGGAAGGAGGGGAACAGACAAGGCATACCATCTGATCAGTGGGGCTTTTTGAATTATCTTGCTATGTGAAAATATGACTTAGGGAAAACTAAAATAAGACAAACCATACCCGTGGGAATCTACACACTAATTCTATGGACTTCCATCAGCAGTCATCCATCCCCACACAGACAGCAATAGAAACAGTACACAATTGACAAGACTATAGGTCCTACATGAGACTTGTGTCTATGTGTGTATGACAGAGAAAAAGAGACAGAAGTAGGAATCTGATTCTATTCCCAATAACTTGTAATGGTTTACCTTGCTGAAAAAATTACCTAAGGATCAATGTAACCAAGAAGGTGAAAGACCTCTACAATAAAACATTATGGAACATTGAGGAAAGAAATTGATGAAGGACATAGAAGATGGAAAGACCTCCCACGTTCATAGGGTTAATGGAGCTAAAATGCTCATATTTCCTGAAATGATCTCACAGATTCAAAACAATCCTCATCAAAGTACCAATGCCATTCTTCACAGAACTGTAAAAAAAGTCCTAATATGTATATGGAAATACAGAAGATCTAGATTAGCCAAAAGGATCCTTAGCAAAAAGAACAATGCTGGCTGTACTACAATACCTGACTTCAAAACATGCTTCAAAGCCATACTGAAAAACCAATATGGCACTAGCATGGGAACAGATACATTGACAATGGAGAAAATGTCCAAGATACAAGCACTGGTAATGATTTCCTGAATGGGGCTCTGACTGCCTGGACACAACAGCAAGAATCAACAAATTGGGCCAGGGATTTAGCTCAGTGGTTCTGGTGTCTGCCTTGCAAGCGCAAGGTCCCAAGTTCGATCCCTGGTACCAAAAAAAAAAAAAAAGAAAAAAAAGAATCAACAAATGGAAGCAAACCCACTTAGGAAGCCTCTGTAGCAAAAGAAACAGTGAGCAAGGTGAAGAGAATGAGAGAGAGTCCTTCTAGTTACTCTTCTGAGGGGAAACTGGTCACCACCGCATAAACAACTCAGGAATCTTAAATTCTAAGCGGCAAATAATCCAGTAGAAATGGACAAATGAGTCAGCAGACACTTCTGTAAAGAAGTACACGTGGCCAAGAAGTGTATAAAAAAATTCAACATCTTTAGCCATCAATAGAAATTAAAACGCTATTGAGATGGCACATTTCACCTCAGTCAGGAGGACTATCGGGAAGAATGGGAATAATACCAAATGCTGGTGAGGACGCTGGGTAGGGGCTGTTGGTGGGGATTAAATTAGCGAAGCAACCTTGGAAATCAAAACAGAGGGCCCTCGAAAGCCTGCAGGTAGAACTTCCCATGAGCCATGGTGAGCATCGTCCATGGATGACTGGATTTCCACATTTACTGCCAAGGAATTTACAACAACCCAGTTATGGAATCGGCATGGATGTCCATCACAAGATGAACAGATACAGAAAATGTGTTCCATATAAATAAAATTGGCATTATGCAGCCATAAAGAACAACATCACTTGCAGGACAATGTTGGAACTGGCCATCATCATAAGTGAAATGAGTCAAACTCAGAAAGACAAGTGTCACATGTTTACCCAAATACTGGGAATTTAGGGGGAAAGAGATGATGTGAAAGTGGGA
Source organism: Heterocephalus glaber (assembly GCF_053883595.1). NCBI lineage: Eukaryota > Metazoa > Chordata > Mammalia > Rodentia > Bathyergidae > Heterocephalus > Heterocephalus glaber. The sequence goes on from NW_028258412.1 coordinate 24,755,045, forward strand.
AGGAGACAATTAGATGACAGGATGGTGACCAGGAGGAGGTATGAGGGAGGGAAATAGGACTGTAGACACGATCAAGGTGTGTTTCATGTAGATAGGAAAATGCCACAAGAAAGCCAGTATTGTGTGAAATGAATATTTGCTAATAAAATGAAAACAATAAAGAAGTGGAAATCATAGATGAAAGAAAATGAAATAAACAAAAGCATAGCTAATGAGCATGTGCCAGGAGATGAGTAGGGGAGAGATCAAATCTCTGCATTGCAGGTTAACAAAAAAAAAAAAAAGGTAGAAAGAGCTTTGTGCAGTTGGGAAGGATAGAGTGACTCTGTCGTGGAAAAGAAAAGAAAGAAATTATAAACGCCTTGCAAGAAACTCTCTGGCCATGTGGACAGGGATGGGACCTCTCAGGGCCTAGTGCCACTCGGGCGACCTTGACCTGTGCCCGTCCTCGCCGTGTTTCCTCCCCCATGATGGGGAGTATTCATTCCCATCTGTCAACATCGAGGTGAGAATTAGGTTAGATAATCCACGACAATTCCTCACACAGGGCTTGACGAATGATTAGGTCCTAGTAAACATTAGAAATTCTAATTATGTAACACTCTATGTTTATTTGCATTTTTTCCCTTAGATTCTTTTATTGGTACTTTTTAGGTATACAATACATTTACATTTATCATTGGGTACTTGTACCTGTACATGATGTATCTTGATTCTTAATTTTTCCCCATTTCTTGTCCTCCCTTCACCCCCTCCAGCCCCCTATTTACAAAGACTTTGTTTCCATTTTATTTGCATTTTTAATGTGACTTCGAAAATAAAAGCAGAGTCTTAGGAGAAAAACAGAGGCATTTGGATCACCTTCCTGCCTCTCCCTTTCCCAGGGCTCTGGAGACACATTTGCATTTGTGATTGTGGTAGAGTGAGAAGAACACTTTCCAGGGAGCCATGTGAAAATGGCTGAGGACAGAGAACCGAGGACTCTGAGTGCAGGTGAGGGGTTGCAGTCTGCAGACAGAGACCCTGGGCTGGCCTGCACTGGGCCAGTCCTCGGGTACAGAGGCAGGGCCCCCCTAGAGAAGGGCCCGATGCTGAAGTGAGGGGTGAAGCTGAGTTTACGCATGCATCCCATATGAAATATATCGAATTTATTATTAATTCTAATTAATATTTAACCATTTATTAGGAAGCATAGATTATTAAAATTTAAATATTTAAAACATAATTTGTCATATTTTCTGATCTTCTTTCATTTTTTATGTAAAGGGGGGGTCTCAAAAATGAAACTGGCCCAGCCTGACAAGGCGCCCGAGCAAACCAGGCTGGAGCTGAATGGTTCCTCTTCTTGTTGGGAGGATGGGGTGGCTCCGTAACACTCGTATGCTGTGACTCCTGTCTCCCGATCTCCCTAAAACAATTCCATTTTACGGATTAGAAACCCAGTGGCATGCTCTTATCTAAGGATGAATTGGCTTCCCTCCAAAGGGGCAGCAGATGAATCCCACAGCCTCTGGAGTTGTTTTACTCCATCCACAAAGCACCACCATTTAGTTCTCGAGTCTTTAATATAAGGAGCGCTAATTGTCACTGATTTGGTGGCCCTCTGTCTTTCACTATTCAAAGACTATGGGAGAAATATATATTATCTGGGCTCTGAAAGGGATTTGAGAAATATCTTTCCTTTAGCTTCAGATGATTCAAATTAATCTCCTGTCCCTTATCCTGTTTTTGTTTCCTTAGCTGCAGATAAAATTGCAGCTCTCCACGGGAAGCAGTGTGCTCTGAAGACTTGGGATTCAGGCACTGATCTTCTTTGGGTTTAGTCCTGGTTAAACTTACGGTTCCTGCACAATCCCTTTACAAAAGGACAACGCTTCATGACTTTGTGTAAGGTGCAGAGGTCTTACTGTCAGCGATCAAACATCGGCCTCCCTAGAGGGTGTGTTTGGCAGGACACATAGCCGTGTGTGGTGTCTGCATTTAATCACAGTACATAAAAGACTCACCACCATAGTGCTGACTTAGAAAAACACTCCAGGGTGCAAATGTCCTCACGGCTCCCAGCTGATAAACATGATTTATTTATTCAGCAAAATCTCCAGGAGATTCAGGTGAGCCTCTGCCAGGAGAGACTCAGAGAATAACTCAGACTCAGTCACTTGAGACTCTCGTGTCCCCCCAAACAGGAAGTGAGTGGTCTGCGTCCAGCAGGATGAAAGCTACCCTGGTAAGGAGTACACAGCACGTACAGAAGTGTCTTTAGAGCCTGCACACTTGGTGGGGTTGTGTCACCTCACAGGGACAAACGCTCACGCACTTCTGAGCATAAAGGGCAGACAGGCACAGGGCACCTAATGTGACATATCACCTGCAACAGCAGAGCAGCACTGAGCTGGTGGAAGACAAACACTCTAAAGAGCTTGAGGGGAGCAAGGATGAAGGAGGAGGTTGAGGTGCACAGTGAGAGACGTTGCGAATGTTCTGCCAGAACACGGACACCTCAGGGCGGAGGATACGGTGGATGGAAATGCACGTTCCATAGCAGGGGACAGGGCCAGAACTGACCCCAGGGGCTGAAGTCAGCTACAGATAGGATCCGTGGGAAGAACCAGCCCATTCATAAAGTAGGACGAGGGGACCTGTTTCCGGTTCCACCATTGATGGGCACGTCCTCAGGTTGATAAAGTATCACACGATGATTAATGATAATCCTTCAGTAGATTAAGACATCATTTTGGGGTTCCAGCCTGACAGCACAGAGGCCACATACTGCACGGAAAGATCTCAGATGCTGTGCTCTGCGAAATGTTTTAGTAATAGAACAAGAGTCTGAGGATGATTCATTTTATGGAAAAAATAAAACCATGTATTTCTAATGTATTTGTGTGAATAATTGCCACCATCTCAGTGTCTCTGCATGGAAAGGAAACACAGTGGAGGGAGGGGGAAAATGGCACACAACAAAAAGAAGAAGAGCATGGGGCTGCACACCTGTCACCCCAGCATTCTGGGAGGATGAGGCAGGACAACTGCAAATTCCTCCAGACCAACACAATGACTTAGGGAGACCCTCTCTCAAATTTTTAAAAAGAAAACAAAAAGGCTGGGGATGTGGCTCAGTGTGAAGGTCCTGCATTCAATCCCTAGCACCCTTCACAAAAAAGAGAAGGAGAAAAAGAGGAAGAAGAAGAGGAAGGAGAAGGAGAACCCTGGCCCGAGCCAATCCGTCAACATGCTATCTGTGGAAGCGAATGGTTGGATCCACTCTACATCTTCAGAGCAATTTTTTAAAATCAAATCAATGAATCAGAGGAAATTCATAGACCTTCATGTTGGTGGACGTTCAGCCCAGACTTGATTTGTCAGTAAAATGATCCACATTTGAAATTTTGGCTTCTGGCTTGAATAACTTATTCTCTAAAAAAAAAAAAAAAAAAAACTAAAGAAAAACAAAGGGAAAATTATGGGACGTGAGTTTTGGGGTCTTGGACAACAGAAATCCCAAAGTTGCGAGTGGAGGGATTGGTCTGAGAGAAGGTTGTAATTGTTCACGAATCTTCCTCTCCTTTCAGTGGAAGGTCATACACTTGCTTGTGTCCATGTGGAAACTGCCGTGGTGCATTACACAGCACTGGAATGAGGGGCGAGGGCTCTAACTCTGGAGGGGTATTTGCACCCCAGTTAAGGAAAAGGGGCAAGCAGAATCTGTGACTCCCGGGAGTTGTTTTAAGATTTTCCTTGAAACACAGGTTGGCCAGAGGATCTGTCAGATGTTCTCAACTGCCACATGGGTGTTAACGTTACATTTAAATTTTACTCATATTGTCCTAACACCTTCTACCCTTCTCACCTAGAGTCTAGGAAATTGTTAGTTAGCATGTAAGTAATGTACGTACACATTTTGTACACGTGATTTGGAGCTGGTATGGATAAGGTATCATTCTGAGAGTCATTGACTGAAGGAAGACTTTTGTGCGTATGTTTTTACTTCTGAAAGAGGTAAAACAAGGTAGCCACACACTCTAGCACAGCTTCTGGGTCTATTTCTTAGGGTGGTGACACCTCAATTCTGGTTTCAAAGCAAGGCCCTCTCCAAGCCCACCCAGATGCACAAATGAGTGAGCTGGAGAGTGGCGAGAAGTCCCATCGTGACTGATGGTTTGAGATTCCTTGGGAATGTGGAGCGAATTTTCTCAGGGTGGAGCAAGGAGGAGGTTTTAATATTCATGGTGGCTAGGAAGAAGTCGCTGAGGGGAGGAGCCGCTTTAGCCACCCCACCGTGGCAGTGTGACTACAGAGAGGCACTGAGAAAAGTAAGAGTCAGTTGTGAGCAGAGTGAATTAGCTGGGGGTTTTAAACATGTATACTGTCATAGCAGAAGCAGGCAGATTCGCTGTGGGAGGCAAGGACAGAGCAAGTGCATGGAATCCAAAATTCCGAAATGCTTTCCTGCATTCTCTCTGACCCAGTCGAAGAGAATCGCTGACCACCTTTGCAGGGATTTATCTACAGCGACTCAGAGCTCCAGAGCCAGGACACTGGGTAGCCTTGTTGTCTGCCTCTTATCAGAGGACAGCAGTCAGGCAGCCTTCTCTTCACGTGTTGCCAGGGATGACTCCTAACCTAATTTCAAGCCTCAGGTCTTGTAGATCAAAGACAACGTTTAAAAATAAAATCATTACCCAAGGTGATGCAGTCATGTCCGGGCCACTCCAGTTTGTGTCATTTTATGCTTTTGTGCTCATGGTCCAGTTGTCCTTTGGAAAGAATCCTACTTCCTGTCATTAGGGGGAAAGCATCATACAGGGAAAGAAGGTAGTTTATACTTTCCCAAGTATTCATTTTCTACACAAACTCAGTGATCAGCTGTCATTCACATCAAAGGAGACACAATCAGAAAACACAAATTCAGACAAACTCATCTGACTTGGAATCGGCTTCCAATGGCACCTGCAGTGCTCTGCTTGCTCAGCCTGCGTCAGCTCTGAAAATGAAGAGCAACTGCAATTAAAAAGAACAAAACTTGTGCTCGAGGTAATGTCCAAATGACAGCTGAGTATTAGGAACAGACAGTGCTGTGAGACATGACTGGGACTCGCTTATCTGGAGATTTTTAATGCCTAGTATACAGGCGATGCTCAGTGTTCATTAAGTTAACCAATTAATCAGAGAAAGAGATAAGTAAGCGGAATGTAACAAAGAGGTGAATTTACTGAAAACACTCAGGAGGTGGAATCCAGTTTGGAATCTGTCCCTCCCTACCAGACCGTGGATATTGGACAAGAGACCCCAACCAAACCCAGTGTGGACCAACCCTCCAGCCAGTGAGATGGCCCCATGTGCTCCACGCGGCCCAACTCCTTCCATCGCTCCTGTATTCCAGGTCAGAGCCAGGCTGGGGTTCTGCCTATGAGGTGGTGACTGTGGCCTCTACACACACCGAGTGGACAGCAAAGGGCTCAGTTTTCAGTGGCTCACAGTGGAATGAGTTGAGGAGAGGGAGGAAGTGAGAATTGGCTGGACTGGCCCCTTTCCATGCACCAGACTTGCAGTGGGGTTGACAGGTGAAGTCCCCTGCAGCACCTCCCAGCTCAGGTGGACGTGTTTTCCCCGGACATTAGTGCTTTGGTTTTCAATTTTGTCCTCGTTACTTCTAGCAGCAAGACATGTCATTCCTTTCTGTAGGATTTGCTAGACATTAATGAGCACAGATAATCTCTGCTGCCCTGTGGCTGGATTGTTGCAAAAGGGAGTATTTTTGGTTGTTTTCCTCCTTCTGCCTTCATTTTCTTTGTGCTCTCTTTGCTTGGTCGATTGTGCCGCTTTCTTGTGCCTCCGTGCATCTGAGATGGCCACTGTACCTCTGTGGTCTAATCGCCCTGCCTGCCTGCTTTGCCACTCTCCACAGTCAGAGGAAGCTCCTTTCCTTTTACCTCAAAAAGCTTGGTTGTTGGGCACCTGGATATTTTAAATAAGAATATTCTAATTTTCTGATTTTTCCCTTTTTGTGTATAAGCCAGGATTTGTTCTATTTTGTAGGCTTTTAACTGACACATATCGATTACACATGTTTATAGGATATAGTGTGATATTTTAATATGAGTATATAATGTGGAATGATGAGATCAGGGTAATCAGAACGTCTGTCGCCTCAGACATTTTGCACATCCTTGGATTGGGAACATTTGAAATTCTCTCTCATAGCTCCCTTGATGTCTATCTAACATGGTCACTCTGCTGCACTAGAGAATGTTCCTTCCTCCAGTTCAGCTGTACCCTGTGCTCCTCCACCACCTTCTCTACATTCTTCTTCCCCAATTTCCCTCCTAGGTCCTGGTAACCACCGTTCTACTCAACACAGCTCCTTTTACTGCATACGTGAGTGAGGATGTGTGGGATGGATCTTCTGAACTTCACTTAATTAATTTAAAGATGTTCCCCAGGCTCACTGAATTGCCAGAAGTGACAGGGTTTTATCCTTTGTATGAGTGAATAATAGTATTTTATTATTATTTTTATGATTGAATAATATTTCATTATATATATGAAATCTTCTTTTTTTTTTTTTTTTTGGTACCGGGGATCGAACTCGGGACCTTGTGCTTTTGAGGCAGGCGGCAGAACCTCTGAGCTAAATCCCCAGCCCTATATGAAATGTTCTTTATCCATTCTCCTGTCCGTGGACACTCAAGTGGCTGCACATCTTGCTTATTGCAGTGAGTTCAGGCATGCACAGGGAGGCGCCATCAGGATGTCCCCTCTGTGGCTGCATGCTCAGTAGTGGAATTGTGGGACTGTTGGTAGCTGTGTCTACTTTATGAAGTGCCTCCATGCTGGCTTCCATAATCCACCCAAGAGTGCTCCTATTTCTGAAGGCTCTGGGCTTCTGAGTTAGGGAGTTGACTTTACAAGAAGTTCTTATCATCTGTGGAATTTTCCAAAATTGTCACATTGTCACTACAGTGTCTCCCAATGTACACACCCATATACACCGATACCCCCTTCCTACTATATATCTATGCATTCTTATGAGCTAGTTTGAATACTTCCTGTTTTCCATCCCCTTGGATTGGGCACTCATGACTGTGGCTGGGGTCATTCTTGTGATTTCTGTGGCCAGTCCATAAAATGCCTCCTCCTGCTTCATGGAGCAGACATGAAAGATCTCTTCCAAACATTGCATAATAGATAATTTTAAAAAAATAAGTGGGTGATTTAAACCTATGCCTGTTAGTGATTGGATACACTGGAGCACATAACTTGAGTATTTTTCCACAGGTATGGGTGTTTCCTAAGATGAAGGAAAGCTGTGAAAACAGATACTTTTTTCTGAGTTCGAGTCCAGGCTTCAAGATTCCTTCCAGGTTAGAAGTTCGATTTCCACCACTTTTATGGGGACTTGGGATGCCTCTGTTTAGACAGTGGTATCTTGGTTCACAAACTTAATTCTTATTTCTGAAATCATGGAGTGAATTCTGTGACCAGAATCATGGAAAGAATTAAGTTCATGAACCAAGCTACCACCATACCTACCTTTGCCATCACGAATATTTTAGAAGGAAATGGGAGATGTTCATGTCAGGGCGGCAGCCAGACACGGTGTGAAATCAGATGCTTCCCATGCACTGTGGACGTGAGGCACCTGAGCAGGGGTTGTGGACACAGAAGCTAGCACCAGAATTGACAGAGTTGAATGCCAGCTATGAGGATTCCCGGAGAGGGGACCTCGTAGGGTTCCCTAACCTGCTTCTCTGTCTGCAAACCTGGACTGAGAGAAGCACCTACCTCCGAGCAGCATTTGAAGATCAGTGGGGAGATGTCGTCCGGCCTTGGGAAGAGGACGGAGTGTTTGGCACAACCTGAGGCAGCTGTGAGGTTCGACCACATTGCAGACCGTGGTTAGTGGATGAGGCCAAGGGGTAGGGAAGCTGTCAGCATTGCCAGCCCAGCTCTCTTCCCACCCTGCTGCTGCTGTTCGTTAGACTTCGTGACTTCAAATATTAGCAACACGAGGTAGGAAAGGCACAATAATGACAAGGCAGACTTGCAAGAACAAGCTGAGAAAGATTTGGGGACCAAGGGGACATGATTGGCACTGTCACACCCCAAGTGACACCAAAGAGTACCCTGGCTGTTGGGATCCTTGTAGGGCAAAACATGCCTGGGGGAAGGGTTTAGATCCGAGACTTTGCCCCAGGAGATGGCTCTGCCAGAAGGAGGAGCCGTGTGCTTCCCTCTCAGAGGCCGAGACCAAACACTCTGGTTTGCTCAGACATCAGAACTGCAGGCTTTCTTTTCCACCTAAACTTACCCCAAATCTCCCTCCATCCCCTGAATCATCCCAAACATTCTTTGTGTTCTTCAGGGGAGAATTATGATTTTCTTCACTAGAAGTGTAACTTTGAAATAAAATTTCCTGTGCATTTGGAAAGAGGTCGATGCAATTTTTAAAAGAGATCAAATATAACTTTGAGAACAAAGAAAGTGTCCAAGTATTTGCTCAGAAGAACAAAAGGGAGTATGACTTTGAAAATGTATAAAGAGGTTGTGGTATCTGTTGGAGGGAGAGAAACGTTAAGGATTTTTAAAATATCAATTAGGTTCTTAAATAAATCAGTAACAGTGTTATCTGGAGACTGCTGCTCACATGCATTCTCCGTGGTTGGTTCATGATTGACATTCACTAAGAAGCTGTTAAATAAACCATAGCTACAATCACCAGGTGCCAAGGATTCAGTCTCCACATCATCTGCACAATGGATGAGAGTACTGCTCCTTATCAGCTATCTACAGGGTTAGCTACCATGGCAGAGAGAAGACACATGACCTGCCTAAAGACTCAAAGGGAGAGGTGGTGGATCCGAGACTTGAACCCAGGCAGGCTGACGTCTCAACTTCTCAAGAAAGCAAGTGCCATGAAAGAAGACGAAAAAGAGGAAAAGACAAAGTGGAAACAAGAAAGGTGTGAAGGAAGTAAGACAGGCACATGTGTTGGCACTGGGGAATCAGTCTTACTCTATCGGGTGAGTTCAGAAGCGCTCACACGGGAAGCGTGTGTGTGGCACAGTGAGGAGGCAGGGGGAGGACAGGACACCGAGGGGATGTCTGGTCCATGGAGAGCAGGGAGGGAGAGCAGGTTGGTTGCACAAGAGCAGATGAGGGCAGGGTGGAGACTGAGGGAGGGAGGGCCTACCTGAGGCCTGTGAAATTGAGAAGCAGGTGCTTCCCTGGTGGCCCGGTGAGTGGGACTGCTTTGGGTGAGTGGGAATTGGAACCGGTGACCAAGGTGCCCCAATTCTTGCCCCAGGACTCTTGAGTGGCCTTGAGCATCAGCTTAGGACAGGAGACCACACACTAGAGAGGGATGGAGGGGCTCCTGGGATATTCTCCCGCAGCCTTTGACCCTGAGGCACGGCTGCAGTCCACATGGGCATTCGGTTCCACAGGAGTTTGTAGTGGTGTAGGGCCCAGGCACGAGACCCAGGATGCCCATGACCTGTGTGCAGAGGTGGCTGGGGGATTGCAAATGGGATCTGCTCTGGGAATGGGAGCTCACCGGGAGAGGTTTAACAGGCAGACACAACGAGGGAGGGGGGGATCAAAAGAGCAGGCTGTGGGGCCAAAGGGCAGGTGTCCCAAGGGGTGCGGGTGACTCAAGAGGGGGCTCACTTCTGCATGGCCTCAGGAAGAGGTGGGGCAGGGCTCGGGGTTCATGTGCATGGGGATAGCTGAGTTCAGGGCAGCCAGCTGGTTTCCGAGGGCTCTTCAGGGACCTGCCAGGCTGGATGCGGCTGCTGAGTTCAACATAAAGGCTGGCACAAAGCCGTGAGGCCCTGTTGCTTCCTCCCGTGGTCCTCAGAGGGGCAGCTTAGTATGTTCAGGAGTTGCCTATTTAGCTAGGGAAGAGAAAAGCATCATGCCAGTCATTCCAAGATGACTTCACAGTAATGGCTTTATTTTGTTTCGTTGGGAATGAGTCTCTCATGTGAAATATAATCCCCTTATATGTTTATATACTTTAAATATTTAATTTTTCATAAGTGACATCATATGAACTGCTACATAACCCATGATTTTACTGCTGTGAACCTCTTTCAAATTACCTGTAAAATAAAGACCATAAAACTACCCTCATCATACAAAAAGCCTGAGTATGGACTTAGATCCTGTTTGCTACAAAGACTCACTATAATCGTATTTCAAATTTGATGTCAGGATGAGTTACTTGAAGATCAATAGTATTTTTACTTTCCTGGCTAAATAGACAGGTGCGACAACGCGGCAGTATCACCCACATTACCACCTATCCACCCACACAACTGTGAAATAATGTGAGCATTAATACCTTATCACTAACCTGTGCAGCAGCTATCATTTCCAGCTATTCCGATAAGATCAACTGCATTGGCAGCTCACGACACAGTGGTTAAATTGTCATGCTTCAAATTTGAATAAAATATTATTTCAGCTTGTATTTATAGAAATGGAAAAGTTTCTGCTCTGTTATTGGTTTACCCCAAGACCCCTTCTTTTCAAAGAATAATCTCTTCCGAGGAAGGCTTGGCAAGTGCTTTGGGGCTGGAAGCTTCTCGGTGGGATCCGTGCTGACTGGCCACGAGGCTGAGGAAGGGAGACAGGAGGGTCCGTGGTGCAGCTCAGCAGGGCCTGGCTCTCCTGGGCCAAGGGGTGGAGAACGTGGAGGGCGAGGGAGGTGAGGATGGAGAGATGCGGGTGGGAGACCGTGCAGTTCAAGGAACTGGGGACCCTGGCTGAGCACCAGGTTTCCTCCACACAGTGGTGAGGTTGAGGTCCATCCACCCAGCTTGGCCTTGCTGCAGCATGGATGAGCCTTGGGCTGGGATACTGAGTGGAATGAACCAGCCACAGAAGGCAAACATTGTGATTCACTTCTGAGAAAGAGCTGGAGAAGTGGACTGGTGGTTACAGGGAACAGGAAAGAAAGTGGGGTGGTGCTTTCCAGGTGATGTAGAATTGTACTTTTGCAAGGTTGTGGAGATGGAGGATGATTGGGTGGAGAGCACTGGGGACCTGCGCACTCAATGCTGTGGAATCATACACCTTAAAATGGTTCGGATGGTGACATTCTATGTGGCATGGATCTTGGCACAATTGAAACAAGAACATTAAAAGTCATCTTATGGTGATCCATTGCCAAATTACTCTTCGATGGTCTCCAATTTCTAAAAAGGAAGGAAGGAATGAAGGAAGGAGAAAAGCAAGAAGAAAGAAAGGAAGAAAGGAGGGAAAGAAGGGAGGAAGGAAGAAAGGGAGAGAGGAAAGAGGATGGAGAGAACAACAGTAGGGGCCCAGGAAATTACAAAGCACATACTTAGGTTCAGAGCTTTAGAAGGGTCTTTAGCAAGGGGTAGGGGCTGAACTGGGCATTTCATGGGCTTCGTGGTGAATCCACCTTTGGTCTCTGTGGTGCAACAGCTGAAATTTCCTTTTGTTCCTCAGACAAGTAAGGCTCCTCCCCACAAGGCCTGGGGACACATGGCCCTTGCCACGGAAGCCAGTCCCTCTCCTCTCCAACTGATTGGGCACTGTCCCCTCCCAGAGCTCAGCTGGACCCCTGGCCTCTGGGAAGGCTGTGGTCATTCAGGGCCTCTTAGAACACTGCAGGGTCCTCCTGTGTCCCGAGAGTTTGTTGTTTCACCTGAGGCTGCTGATTGATTGCTTCTCACCTGTTTCCAACACTGGACTGCAGCCTCCATCGGGGTGGGTGGGTGAGCTCTGCTTTTACTTAACTCTTGACATGCAATGCCTACCACAGTACTTGCTGCTTAGTTCACCTCAAATGTGCCCAGCATAGTATTGTTACTTAGTTCACCTCGATAGATATCACACAAGTAGAAGGGAGAAAGGAAGCAGGAGGAGGAGCCAAGTGCTCCTGTATGTTTAGTAAAGGAGGGTGGAGAAGCTCAGAGGCCCACAGAAGCATTTGGCACAACATGAGCAGCGTTTACAGACCCAGATGCAGTGATGGCGTGGGGCACAGGCCCTTCCCTGTCCTGTCGTCTCACCTGGCACGTTAGCTCCTAGGAAGGGGGCTTGTCTCTGAGGGTGGCTGTTTCTGAATGCTCACGTATTGTCATGGGGGTGCTTCTGGAGATGATGTGCCTGTGAAGGCTCAGATTCTTGTTTCAGCCCATGCTAATTTAACTTCCTGCAGAGTGCTTGGAGAAACAACTGTGAGGACCATCACAAGAGAAAATGCCAGTTCATAAACACGTTTGAACACACCTCAGTCAAGCTAATGTGGAAATCACACATTGTGCAAGGTGGTTATTTACAGCCTTAAACTTTTATTTCCATGAAGTTGATATTATGCATCTTCACATCAAGTACAGGAGAGCTTCTGGGAATTTCTTGTCTGTCTGGGTTTTATTCTCATCTAAGTCATCAGCACCTGTTTTTATTGTCACCTGATGGTGCTTGTTGTATTAACATTTATTTGAGCAGGACAAAGAGCTGGGGCTTGTTGTATCAAAGGGTGAATCAACTTCCCATCTTGAATTAAACTATGTTTATGAGAAAATGAAGAGCGTGATGCAGGAATCTGACATAATTACTAAATATTTCCTCTCTGTCCATAATCAAATTGCATTATGAGTATTGAGCCCACATGGTGAGGGCTGAGTAGAAATGTGATAACAGATGCCATACAGAAAAGGAAGGAAGGTGATAATCATTTTGACATCATTGGAATTGTAACAATACCTGTGCTTATGTGTGCAGATCCTGATGTGGCTAAGTTGCTCCATCTATAAATTGAATAAACAGATCCTGCATGAAACACATTCATATTCAAGAGACTTGATGTATAAGAGCTCTGGGATCTGGTAAACTGCAGGAGCCACTGAATGTATGGATATATTATGTAAGCTGAAGAGCTCTAGATTCAAATCCTCTCCGTAGCTATTATGACTTGTGAGACACAAGTTCACATCACCGGGCATCAGCTTCCTCCCTACTAAAATTCAGATGACAATTCTATCTTTCACATAAGGTTGAGAAAATTAAGAGATTAGCCATACACATGAGTAGGAAAGCCCTTTTTATGTAATGCTATTGCTGAAATAACATTGAGAGCACTTTTCATTGTCATTGTGCACATTGTCACCATTCTTTGTAAAGCTATAAAAGCCCTAGGGACTCTCTTGTAGATATAGATTTGTATCATAGTGAATAACCTTTTGCTCAAAGTATTTAAAACAATGTGTGGTTTGTTGCTACAATATTGGTGTTTCAGTTTATATCTAGTTGTCCCCAAAACCTCATATGCACAAAGATGGGTCTTTTGGAAGGTGACTGGATCATGGGGGTGTGCTATTCACCAGTGGATTAGTCCACCGACAAGTTTATAACTAAATGGGATTTGGGGGATGGAACCTGATTGGAAGAGGTAGGCCAGTGGGGGTGTGGCCTGGAGGAGTTTATCTCCCTCCTTCTCCTTTGATCTCTGCTTCCTGTCTGCCCTGCCATGGACTGTTTCTCCTGCTCCAGGCCCCTCTGCCATGCTGCTCTACCTTGGAGACAGCAGATTATGGACTGGAACCTCTACAAACTGTGAGCCAAAATAAACCTTTCTTCCTTTAAGTTGTGAGTTTTGGGTATTGTGTCTCAGTGATGACAAAGTAACTAGGACAACTGGCCTGACTAAGTCCACAGGGTATTGAAAACAGAAAGCTTGACTTTGCAACACTCTGGGTCCCCTTATCAGGCCCTTGGGAGCCCCACACATAATTTACCTCCCTAAAGTTCTGTGAGCCCAACTGACCTCTTAAGAGTTGTAAATTGATTTTTTTCCTGTTCTCTTAGGTACGAAAAGGCAAGTCTGAAAATGCTGCCCTGCATAGAAGAGCCCCTTACAGAAGTGCCCCTGGAGGAAGGTAGAAATACTTCCATTATTGTCCAAGCAGCTTCCCCTTAATGAGGAGAAGGCTCACTTACAAATGGGAGCAGAGGGTTAAAATCCATTTGCAAAACAAACCAGCTGACACACCTCGGCTGGACCCCATGGAGAACATTTTTCCATGAGTTCAAAATTGAAAGCCACATGCAATATCACCTTAATTAGTAGAATCCATTCCTTGGCTAGGCAATTACAGAAATTGCACAATTGCTGAAATTGAGGAGATCATCCCTATAGTCCTGGCCAGAAGTTAATGACAGATGCTCTTCTTTAAATGAGTTATTCTTAAAATAGAAGTAGGCAGAATCTCCTGCATAGTGGAGGTGATGGGAATGTGTGTATGGGCTGAAGGTGCGAGGTGGTGAGGGAGAAATGGGTTCTCAACAATGCTGTCTTCCTAGACAGCCACTGGGCAGGAGTCAGAGGAACACACAGAGCTTTGTAGAGTCCTGCAGGGTTGAGATACGCATCTCAGCAGGACTGGCTTTTATCTGCCTCCCCTGGCTTCATACTCATCCATCCAAGAAGCATTTACTTTGTAGCAACCACATCCCATGGAGGGGATCCATAGCCCCAGGATAAGCCACACATGGCCAGAAGCATGCTGCAGAGTTGCTAGGAAAAGTCCTCTGGGAGCAGCGGTGGGGAGAACTGGTCCTGCTCAGGAAACACCCTCAGTGGCTCCATGGAAGAGATGACTTGAAGCTGAGTTTCTCCACAGAGGTCAGACCAGTTTCATCCTCCTGGCCAGGGCTGGGTTTCCCCAGAGCCCTCTTGGGGAGACTTGTGAGGCCAGGCTGGCAGCCAAGGGCAGAGTGTACCTGTTAATGTCAGCCACTGCCTGTGTGGAGACAGAGGATCAGGGCCCTACCATAGTCAGCACCCTGGTCTCCATCCACCAGGGCGTGCAGATAGGGGCACTGCTACTGCATGTGGCCCAAATATATATTTTGGTGACAAAGGCTTTATTTTGTGTATGTGCGTGTGAGGGAGAGGAGGGGGATTTAACCTTCTAAAAATCAGATTTCTGCATTCTCTTAACAAATCAGAGTCTGGCGGCACAGAGCCCTCCTGTGACATTCATGGGAGTTGGGGTGTTGGGGGAGGCACTATCTCAAAGGTCACATGATTGAGGTCTTGTGGTTGAAAAGAAAATCAGTCATGTGATGATTTGGAACAGAAGTCAGCAAACTGTTTTACAAAGGGCCAAACAATAAATGTGCTTGGCTTTGCTGGCCACACAGTATGTCATAATGGTGTTATGGTGCGGATGCTGCCATAGATGACACCTCAGTGTGAGTGTGGATTGGTGCTGATAAAACTTTATTTACAAAAAAGGGCAACTGTCAAATGTGGCCCCCAAGTCTGAATTTGGGAACCCTGGATCTGGGGAAAGAATCATTCAGCTAGAGGACCAGAAAGTACAAAAGGCCCTTAGGTAAGATGGATTTTGTAGGCTGACATTGCACAAAGGAGGTTCTAGTGTCAGAATCAGTGAAGAAATGTACAGTCTGAGATTATCTGTGCTTTGGATTCTGAAACTAAGTAGGAGGTACAGGTAGGGTAGAGATTTTTACACCCAAATCAATTCTAATATAGACAGAATCTTATACTTCTTTACAGTGTACTTGACCCAGAACTGACACTCACAAATGTATGGAATTAAAGAGGCATGGACTCAAACTATTTTGTTGTGCATTCATCATGTTTCAGCCCACCCATCTCACAAGACCTACCCTGTGATCATCTTCAATGTCTCAAGCCAGTGTCAAATGCCTGAAGTCCTTTCTGGATCACAGTAGAAAAAAGAGAAATAATAAAGTTTAGACAGAAAGTGTCTCACATGATAAAGGGAGCAATACATGTTAGTGAATAATAGCCCATTGTTATATAGTATAATTCTCTGAAAACTATGAAAATGTATTTGGTTTCCTTTACAATGTTCTCCAAATGTTTTGGTAACTGGAACATTCCATTTTGTGATTAAGAGTTAGTGTAAAAAATATTACATTACAATATTTTTACTGGTCATAGAGGAGGGGAGGGAGTATTAGGCAAGAGTGGAGCACTTCTCAAATTGAGGGAAATCTGAGAAGCAGTAGGGCTATGTCAGTGTAAATATGATGCTACATGCCCCAAATGAAACAGTGAGAAATTCACTGCCTTTTCTAATCTTTGTTTAATTATTTTAATTATATTCTCAGAAAAGCCTGTTTTATGCAGTCATATTTTTACCATGACTTCCCTGCCCTTTTGCAAAGAGGTGGTGGATCCCAAGCCCAGATCCTAGAATTCAGCAGTGTCCATGTGCCTGTAGCAGCATTGTCTTACTGGTAGCAGCACTGAATTACCTCTGTGCAGGACACCTCCTCTTTGCCCCTGCCCTCAACTCTCCATCCTGTACTCCCGCCTTCTGACCTGGGCAGCTGCTCTGCAACTGGCTTCCAGCTCTCTGGCTTCAAGGTGTACACTGGAGGGAGGGAGGAAGGAAGGGAGGGAGGGAGTGTGAGGTCAAACTGACTGGCTCCAATGAAGATCACTGCAGGATGGCTGTGTCCACAGAGTGGTGACGTACATGACCTCTTCCTCCAAGTTGTAGTAAAGTCCTTTGCTCCAACACTGTGGGCCTAGGGTGGGGCTCCCTGCATCCTACTCAAACCCTGTGCCCATAAATCAACCCTGAGCCATGTTCCCTTTCTTCCCTGTTGGTCAGTAAGAGACTCCTGGAGGGATGATAGGATTGTGAGAGCAATGACCTCATAATGGCTTAACCCACTGATGAGTCATAACTGAACAGGCTATTGGGAGGTGGGGCTCAGTAGGAGGAAGTTGGTCACTGAGATGTGACTTTGGGATTATATCTGGTCCCTGGCCCCTTCCTCTCTGGCTCAGTTTCACCCACCATGAGTTGAGCTACTTTACTTCATCACCCTTCTGCAGTGTCTCTGCTTGGAGCCAGCCAACCATGGACCAAGCCTCAGAAACTGTGAGCTCAAATGAACCTTTTGTCCTTTAAGCTGTTTATTTCAGGTATTTGGTCACAGTGATGAGAAAGCTGTCTAATACACTCTTGGAACCTGAATAACACTTACTAATGTCAATGTCTGTCACTTAACTATTTATATCCATAACATCAGTATTCTTTTAAAAGTAAATGTTGAAATTCTCAGAGTAGTCTTTAATGTAGATATTGAACTAGTGATGTGAACAGGTCAGGAAATATGCTAAAAAATTAACAGTTGATTTGTAGCTGACTGAATTTGGAACTCAATGAGTTTGTCTAGCCATGTTTTAAATCTGTTGATGTTTTAGTTTATCTTTCATTTTTGATTTTACACATAATAGCACTGGAGAAAGGAAGGTGCCCATGTTCGCTGGGAAAACGGCTGGTTGTGTATGAAATCCATATTAGAACCCAAATCTTCATAATTGTCTAACCACTGTTGATTTTATTGTACTGTATGGCTTAAACCCAGCATTAATGATGTGGGCAGAACAAAAAGACAATATTGCCAAATACGCCAAGTTCTGCCAGGCAGCCACTGCAGATATTATAGAAGCTCATCACCTGTAGGTTTTCTCAGTTGAGTGGAGTCCAGTTGTGTTGGGTGGCTTAATCCAATGGCTGCCATATTTCTCAAAAATCACCCATCACAAATATCTGGCTGAGACATATTTTGGTCTTATTTCCTATGTACACTCAGGGAGACAGAAGAAACTTGGCAGCTAGGTCACCACCACAAGTCACTGCAACTCAAGGAAGAAAATCAGAAGTCTGGGCAGGCCCAGAGGACAAGAAAAGCAATGTTGGGCCATGTCCTCCCACGGAAAAGAATTCCAGGGTGATATGGGACACAGAATGCTACGTATTAGTCCTCATGTATTGGATTATATCATATCTTATATTATGTCATGTCACATTAATATATAGCCATCTAGAGTGATGAGAATTGTAGGGCCTAGTATCCTAATCCCCTCAATGAAACCACTTGTAGAATCTTCTCCCCCATTTAAGACAAAAGGTCCTCTCCCATAGATGGTGTAGAGGTTGCCCATTGTCAGGACCCAACACGCAGGCTGAAATCTTTTTAAATTTGTTACCAAAATTTAAAAATGGGAAATGTAACACAAATACCCAGATTTCTAGATTCTCTTGACAACTTTGTTTCTGGACCTTTTGAACTCAGATTCTGCCCTGAGCAGTGGCCCAGCCTGGATGTTCGTCCTCTTCATCCCCTGTGGATGGCACGTGTGCTGTGCTGTTCTCCCTATCACCCTGGAGGCTTCATTTTTTATCTCTTCCTCCCTCCTTCCCTTCCCATTTTTTGCTATTTTGGTGCTGGAACCTCAACACATTTAAGTTTCAGTGAACAAAGAAAAAGAGACGCATGAAATTGCTCATTTCTACCAGGCCCTGGGTCTCTTGGAGCTCTTTAATCCTGGGCCCATGTGGTTTGTTCAGACCCCAAATCTGGTGGGAGCTAAGCAGGTAAAGGTCAGATTGGGGAGGGGCAGTTTCCAGCGTGCCCTACGTGCTTCCTTGTTGCTGATATTTCGTCAAATCAATGCCGTTTTGGAACTGTGCTGTCCAGAGTTTAATCTTTTCTTAACAACTCTCTGTGTTTAGGTTGCCTGAGTGAACTGAATGTAATTTCCTTGTACATATGTCAAGCTAATCCATTTGCTGTCACCTTGCATTTTGAGTCAAATCAAATATATACACTAATCATTAATTTATAGCAGGAATTCCATTATATCTCGTGGGATTAAAAGAAAGGCTTTGTTTTCATTCTAACATGTTTTCTGTGAGCACCACTTAATATCATGTTTGCTCAATGAGTTGAATAAATCTGGCTGCTCTCTCTGCTGCCAGGGTTATTAAGTATAGTGAGAATTGGAATGTCTTTAGTTTTTCCCACATTTTTTCTGGAAAAATTTTCAAAATGAAATATTTAGGTCATTAACTGAAGTAATCTTTGCCCTGAAAACTTCATTACAGAGTGGTTCAAATTATCTTTTGTGTTATTAAGCTGTCACTTAACCTTTTAAAAGAAAAGTACTGTTTTCATAATTAAGTGAAGGCCAGATCCTAGAAATTATTATTATAATTATTGCCATTAAGCTGTAGTTATCACATCACAAGAAATCTAGTCCTCCATATGTAATCCATGTCATGAGAATGTTACTCTTTTCATAAAGAATTGAGCTTGGTGGGCCGGGGATTTAGCTCAGTGGCTTCACTGCCTGCTGTACAAGCGCAAAGACCTGAGTTCGATCCCCGGGACCAAAAAAAACAAAGAATTGAGCTTGGTGGGCAAACTGCAGGGGCCTCCAACCAGCACGCTTTTGCATAGATCAAGCTCTCTGCTGGGGCAGATGAATCTCTCCAGGTCTCTGTACACACACATTTCCTGGGGCCACTGGTTCCTGGGGTTTTTCCTCCAAATGACAGCAGCAGGTGGCTGCACAAGGGGACATGGAGGAGGGCAGGTGTTTCCGAAGTCCTCCGATGCTGTCCTTATTGTCCTCTGATTCCAGCACAGGTGCAAGCAGTAGGACAGAAGCTCTGCACACCTGAAATGTATTGAATACTTGTGTCAAAAACATGAGCAGCCCAGTTCACTATACAGCATCAACTATTTCCCCTCCTGGTACTGTGATCACGCAGCTGACTGAGAGCTGTGGCTCCTGCCTCTGGCCAGTGTCTTGAGAGGGGGCCACACCACATAGCTTCAGAACTTAGCGTACAGTTTCTATGGAGCTGAACGTGTGTTATTTTTGCACCATCTCTAAGTGGAAAGCTTGCAAATCAGACCACTGTAAATTGAGAGCATCTGTACATTATTCGATCTTCATGGCTACCCAGGGTAAAGGCCTTGATCTTGTCGATTCTACTTCCTTGGGCAGCAGTCAGTGCACTTTCTGTGCCCCAGCTGTACATCTTCATACAGGGCAGCTTCTTTGTGAACACAGGGTCCCCTTAGCCCAGCCATTGAATTTTTCTACTTCCAGGGTCAGGGAGATGTGACCCCCACTTGCTAGGTAGCAGCTCACACTGGGAAAAACTTGCAAATATCAGAATTCTGAAATAAAAGAGCCTCCCACAGTAATTCAGCCTTATCAACCCTAACACTTATTAGCGCTTTCACCAATGGGGAGAAAGCCCTAAAGAATTAGTTGCTCAAGTTAATGTGCAGAGAGAGCTGATCTTCCTTCCAAAGTTATTTCTCCAAACAGGAAAAGCAGCAGCATTTTTTAAACAGAATCTAATCTTCACTCACACATCTGGAAGTGCAAACTCCCATCAGGTTTCTGGTTATTATAAGATACTAATAATGGCACAGCATAAGAAAGGAGTTATATTTAGATGCACCATTGTTCAGAAATGCAAGCTCCCCTGAGTTGGATGATTCTGAATGACTTTGATGCCCAACATTTTGCCCCCTGCAACAGAAAAACTTACTTGAAAGTGCTGCTGTCGATGGAAGCCAAGGTGAATTGTGTGCTAATTGAGATTTTATGTTCTTGAGTTTTCTGGTTTGGGCAGTACAGAATTCTACCTGCTCTCCAAGAAGTGGCAGTACATATCAGGGTGTCATGCTTGGCCCTCTCTCCTCATAGACTTCACAGCCTGATCCCAATGACTGCATCCATGAAGCTCCCAGGGACTGGATTTCCCCCTAGTGTGACTGATCCACTTCCTCAAGCGCTGTCTTAGAACATACCTGGTGCTTGACTGTGTTCGTGTTTACCTTAAACCCACATCCTGGTTACCGGAAACGCCTGAAACATTACCGGAGACCTCTGCAGTAGACTCCAGTCTCCTAGTCAGTGTATGATGCAAGTCTGAGTAAAAACCAAAACAAACTAAAAGGCAGAACTAAGAGAGACAGAAAGTGGGGAATCAGGACAACTAATGCTGGTGCAACCAACAAAGATGCTGGCCAGTCCAAGCCACTGGTTTTTACTGGTAATCAACTGGGGTAAAGGCAAGCTATGTGCAAGGGTAGCACTACGTGTAAAGATATGTGGTCTGTGCAGTTTCTATGGAAATTAATGGAACTAAGGCTTGTAAAGGGCAAGACAAAGCATTCTAGATTTAGGAACAGAATAGAGAAAATATATGTAAGAAAGTTTTAGTTATAGAAATGGAATTTGAGTGCAAGTTACTCTGACCTCAGCATACAGGCTTCAGCCAGACTCACTTCTATAAACAAGCCAATTGTGGGGTTAGCTCTTCACAGCCTGCACTCCTTACAGCCTGCTTTGGGCATAATCAGTATTGCAGTCTCCCACACCTGGTGGTTTGCTAGAGAGCTTGCATTTCTTGGTTTCCTTGATTCAGGCTATGCTTTGGAGATATCTCCAGGGTGCTCCTGGGATGTCTAGTTCATCCCCACTGGGGATCCACCTGACGGAGCTCTCTTGCTGCTCTAATTTCTATTTTTAAAATTACTTATACTTTTGTTAGTGCATGTTTGCAGTGCATAATGATTACATTCATTGTGAGGAGTTGGTACATGTACATAACACATCTTAATTCTTTTTTATTCCCTTCTCCCTTCCCTTCCTCCATCATTAGATTCTTTTCCCACTTGCAAAATTGTATCTTCTTGTTTCCTATTGTCTATTTTTGGTTTTGGTATTTAAATTATTTGTACTTGGGTTTTCTTATATAAGAAAAGCCATGTGATATTTAACCTTGTGTGTTTGATTTATTTCACTTAACATTATGGTCTCTAGGTGCATCTGTATTCCTACAAATGACTGAAATTTATCTTTATTTATGGCAGAGTAGTACTCCACTATATGTAACTACCACATTCTTTTTACCCAGTCATTGGCAATGGACATATGGGCCACTTCCAAGATTTAGCTGCTATAAACATTATATGTGTGTATCACTGTAATGTGATGTCTTTAACTCTTTTGAGAAGATACTTGGAAAGGGAATAACTGGGTCAATAGGAATTTCTAGTTTTAGTTTTTGGAGACATCTCCATACTAATTTCCCTAGTGGCTGTATAATTTACATTCCCACCAAATATGTAGAAATGTTCCTTTTTCCGAATAGCCTCATCACCATTAGTTATTGTTTGGTTTCTTGATGATAGCCATTTTTTTTTTGGAGTAAAGTAAGATCCTGGTGTTGTTTTAATTGCATTTCTCTAATGGCCTGAGATGTTGAACTTTTTTGCATGCATTTATTGGTCACTTGTACTTTTTGTTCTGTGAAATATCTATTCATTTTAGTTGCCCATTGTTTGATTGTTTTTTATTTTGGAGTTCTTTATAAGATTTTGTTCTTTATATATTCTTAATAGTAGTCTCGTGTTTATGGTGTAGCTGGCACACATCATAAGAATGGTTTCTGTCCACTGACTCAGGAAATTTCCCTGTCCACTGGCTATGGTGACATTTCAGTGGCTCAAACAGGTCTTGTGTGCAGACTGACACTACATTTGCATAATTACTTTTGAATTGGTATTTCAATCAGTGAAACATTCAAAACTCAAACTTTTAAATTTACATTACACATATTAATATTATATTTGTAAAGATAATAAATTTCACAATTGAAACCAAGTTCATTAAATATCACGAATCACATAACAACATTGTGGTGAATGGCAGACCACACACGTGGCAGCTGTCCCCTGGGTTAACATCACCTTCCCAGCTTGTGAAAGTGACTCTGGTGTTTGTGTGACAAAACTGCACAAAGACCCTGCTCCTAGAATCATCCCTGTCTGCAGACAGCATGTGACTGAACTTTAAACTGCAGCACAATCTTAATGTTTTCATTTCTTTTAAAGTTATTCCAGTGAGAATAAAACTATACAGATATTTAAGTGGTCCTTGCAAATGTAATGTATTAAACTCTGAAACAGAGTGATCTCAAGTTCTACTAAACACACCAATGTCCATGGATTTGGAGGGCAATTATGTTGGGTAAAGAAGCCAGACACAAAAAGACTGGTGCTGCATGACCTCATTCATATGTGGGATATAAAAGAAAATGATCTCATACCAGTTAAGGATAGAAAAGTTCCAATCAGAGACAGTAGGGGCGGGAAGATGGGAAAGTTCGGTGAGTGGGTGCTGTGTCACAGCTGGGCACCAGTAGTCCTACTGCCTCTCAGTTAGGTGACCACAGGTAACGGTCTGACTGCATTTTTCTAACAAAGCTTCAAGATAGGCTTTTGCTAAATGTTTGAGGAGATAGATATGTTTACACAGATGTAAACATAATATAATGCATGCACATATTTAAACATCGCAGGTACCCCATAACCATGTATAATTCTTATGCATTAATTTTAAAGAGTTTAAAAATAAATGCAATCATCTAACACATAAATAAATGAAAACATGCTAATAACGCTTAAAACTTGAATGTCTTTTGAGCCTATCAACTTTAAAACCACAGCCTAATATTATTTTCTGAGTTATGTATTTTGGGACCACAATGCTAATCTGTCACAAATATTCAAAGACAGAATGTACTACAATTGCACCATGACAGCATAAAAGCATTAACAAAACCTTGATTCACTTCAGTATCTTGGTTCTAAAGTCTACATCTCCTTCGTAGGAAATGACCGCTGTAGGAATAATTTTACTATTTCTGGTAACCAGGGATACTTCCCCGAGCAAACTGGGGCTTACTACTCTAGAATGATCAGATTTCTCTCCTCAACTGGAGATGATTGTGTGTCGGCTGGAAGTCTGAGTGAGACAGGAACTGGCACTGTAAATGTCCCAGGGGATTATTTTGGCCACCAAGAAATCTGTAATCCTTACTTCAGCCTGGGTTCTGCTTCTACGCCATCCTTGCCTAGCTCAGCGGGGCTCTGAGTCTGTGTCCCAGCAAGCCCCCTCTAGACTGAAGTCACGCAGTGGCCCAGTGTGATCTGATCATGATCTCTGCTGCCCAGACTGCTCATCCCTGCTTGGAACCAGGGAATCGACTTCCTGCTCTTCCTGTGCTGAATTCGTCTCCATCCTTCCAGCCTATCAGGTCCCATGTAATTACGTCACTCACATTTATTCTGTTTTCTTCTACCTAAAAGATTTTTACTGTCTAAGGTGCTTTAAAAAGATGATGACAACCCACCATTGTTATTTCTAAATCTTAAAGAAAACAGTTTTCTGCTTTTGACTATTTTTCACTACCTTTATTAAATCCATCAAACTAAATGACAGATTTTTAAAATGTATTATGAATGACTCTTTTTAATATCACTATACCTGCTATTACTGCATACAAACGCTGTTGAAAGTACTTTACTAGTATGTTTTCTTTTTAATATATTCTGAAATAGCTATGTAATAGATTCCCTTTTTTTCGAATATCTGCACTATAAATATATGTACCTGATTTTAAATTGTCACTGGTGATTTTGATTCATGCTATTCTTTGTATCTTGAGTGTCCCCCAAAGGCTGATGTCTTGCAAGCTTACCCCCAACCTATCCTGATCTTGGATGGTAGTGGCACCTTTAGGGGTTGGGGTCTCATGGAAGGAAGTTAGGTCATTGGGGTGTGCCTGGAAGGGACACGGGATTCTGGCCACTTCCTATCTCTCTCTGACTGCTTCCTGGCCACAATGAGGTGAGCAGCTTTTCCCCACCACACACTCCCACCAGGATGCAGTGCCTGGCCACTAAGCTAAAAGCCAGGAGCCAAGTGACCATGGACTGAAACCTGTGAAACTGAAGCCAAAGAAACCCTTTCCTTCTCATCAGTTGATATTCTCAAGTATTTTGTCACAGAGACAGAAAGCTTACACAGCACAGAGTTAATACATTTTAATAGAAATAAAAATATTTATATATAATAAATACCTCTTAGATATCAAAATCTACTGCTGAAGTTGATATTCCCACAAGCTCTACCTGGATTAGTGTAATTGATTCCTCAGTGGAGTTCTTGCTTCCAATTATATCCCTCTCCCATTCTCTTTGCTTCAAGAAGATGGCTATGAATTTCATATTTTTGAAAAGTTTATCCTAATATACAACTGAGTTTGTTATCCACTCTTTAACCTCTGGAAAGCACTAATCTGTTTTGTACAATTTTTCCATTTGCAAAATGTCACATGAGTGAAATTATATAGCATGGAACTCTTTGGGATTGACAGTATATTCTTTGTTATAGTTGAGCAGTATTCCATTGTATGGAATAATCATAATGGACTCAGCTATTTTCTTCAAAGAAATCTGGGTTGCATTTTAGTGTCTAGATACCATGAATAAAGCTTTTATTAGCATTTGTATGTGTATTTTTGTTGGAACAGATGTTTGTCTTCATTTCTCTGAGATAAATACAATGGCTAGGTTATTTGGTATTTGTGTGCTTAGCTTTTTAAAACAACTAGCAGAAACTTTTGGAGATTAAGTAAGATATTGTTCATAAAGAATCTCTAACAAAAGTATAATATGCTTATCATTACTGATTACTATCAGTATCAGAAATAACACAGAGGACTTTTTCCCCATTCAAGGTTTGTGACTGAGTCCTTGATCGCCACCTGGTGGCTACATGCTGCAGCCATTCCCTTTCTAGCAGGGAAACCACACTGGTGAATTACTTTTTCTCCGGATACAAACAGGAAAAAACAAAGGCACCAACCGATGAAACAAAAACCAGAATCAAGTGACTGTCCTGTAGCCCCGTAAGTGAAGATACCAAGAACTGCTGTGGATGCCTTGGCTCTGCGCCTGAGCTCAGCAGAAGAATTGGTGGAGAGGACTTCCCTTATTCTGTCCTGAAGCATCTCCAGGCTTCCGCGGGTAATGAAACGAACTAGTTAGTCCTTAACCTGAATTAGTAGTGTTGTATGCTCCTAACCTGCGGGACTTTGTAGGTGGATAATGTCCAGTAACTAGTTCTTAAGTGAAGACACACATGAGGTAAACGATATTAACAACATCTAATGAGTATTGGGCAGTTGGTATTTATCAGAAGATGCTCTAAACACTTTGCATCTATTATCAGGATAATTTATCTTGAGAACTGTAAGCCAAGGGGATTTGCTGACTATGTGGGTGCCCCATGAAGAATTAAGCAGCAAATGGGCCAGGGATTTAGCTCAGTGGTGCCGTCCCTGCCTCCCAAGCTCAAGGTCCTGAGTTCGATTCCCGGTACCAAAAAAAAAAGAAAAAATTAAGTAGCAAAAATAATCAGGGAGGTTAGAATGTGCTTGTCCCATACACTGCAATGACCACAGTGACCACTGCCCAGGTCCTCCTGCCCATTCCCCTGCTGCCCCGCAAGCTGTGACGACTCTTGGCAGCTGAGCCGGGTTAAGGCAGCTCTCTGGTCTGAACCAAGGAGAGCTGAGAGGGAAGAGCCGCCTCTGCTCCGCTGCCCTCCTGGGACTGGCTGGCTGTGCTGCCTGTCATTCTCTCTCTGTCCAATCCTCTCCCCTCATTGCCTCACATCCTTGTTTCCATACACTCCCTAGTGCATCTCCATCCTACATACAATGTGCTCTCCTGCTTTTCCTAGGAACTTGCTTATTACTTTCAAATGAGAATCTTCATTACAGAGAAACAGCTGGTGAGTGTGACCAGGAATCTGTAGACACGCTCGAGGAGCAGTCTGCTCAGCCCAGCAGTGTGTTTACACATGCAGCTAATTCTGTACAGGCTAAACATGTGTCCTGGGAGCTCGCAGGTCTCAGAGCTCAGAGAGCCTTCAGTTTTAAATCTGTGCCTGAGGCTGATAAAGCACAGGAGATCAATTTGTGTGCACTGCTGACTGGAGGGGGGGTGGTGGTTCAAAGAAGGATTTCAGTCGTGTCATCTGCTGAGCTATCTAGATAAATTTTAAAGTGAGCCAATTTTTGTAACTTGGTGCTACAAACAAATGACAATAAATGGACACAAGGATCCTTTCCTTTTTTATTTTTGTTTTTTGGTACCGGGGATCGAACTTGGGTCCTTGTGCTTGCACAACAGGGGGTGAAACCACTGAGCTAAATCCCTGGCCCAAGGATCCTTTCAATTCTCAAAGCACTGAGAGATTTCAACCCAAGTTTGGGAGATGCATTCATACCATAGCAACAGGCCTGACAGCTCAGGAGAAATTGGCAAGACTGGGCCAGGGTGGCATTTGCATATTTGAGAGGAAAACTGATCACTAGTCACCGGCACGTGGACATGGCACTGTAAGGAAGGAGACCTCTTCAGAGTTCAGTGGTGAGAACTTCACAAAGTAGACAGGCCTGTAGGCAGAAGAGCAGAGCAGTCTGGGCCTCCTGGTTTACCCGACTGCCCAGCATGAGGTAGAGGCTGTGTTTTGTGTGACTCCAGCTGCAGGGTACAGGACTTCCAGAATGAAATGCTGAGAGGCAGGTCTCTTACTGTGGGAGGTGAAGGCATTTGGGTGCTCACTTAGCTCTTAGCTGCCTTTCCTCCCTTTCCTTCTCAGCCCCCTCCCCTCCCTGGGCCATTACCCGGCTTTGGAGCCCTGGAGGTAGCATCCATCACTGTCGCCCTGGCTCTCATGCTCTGCTTGGCATCAGAGGCACCCAATCCATTTTGGCACAAGAGTGCTCTCTGTCCACCCAGCTGGGTCTGGCAGCTCTTCGGTGCCCAGAGATAACCCAGTCTTGCCCCATTTGCTCCCAGGGATGAGGGACATCTCAGGGGAGGAGCAGGTTAGATACAGGCATGGACCCACTGATGTCTCTCTTCTGAAATGAGACCTGACAGGGGGAAGGGGGAGAAAAGTAGAGGGAGCATTTGCTATTTTTAAACAGGACATTCTTCCCACTGTATGATCTATTACTTGATGGAAGAGAGAAACATTCTGGGTAAAATGGATCGGAATGCACAATGCAGTGTTTCTCCATGGAACTCTATTTTTAACTGGAGCCAAAATTAGAGTCCTGATTTGATCAATGAATCATGATCACAGCAATGTGTTTTTGACTGCCTTTTGGATTTATCATGCCTATTAGAACACTATAAATATATATATATATATATATATTTGCAGAAAGAAAAAAAATGCATATAAATACACACACATGAATGCAAATATATATATAAATACAATTGCAGAAGGAAAAATACATATGCAATTATCTTGCTACCTCCACTGCTCTCCTTCCATGCACCTTTGAAATTAAGCAGACATGGCATCCCTGTATGAGTCAGTGGGATGTGGCGAAGTCCAGGCTCTCAGCATCCATCCTCCAGAGCACGTGTCACATTTCTTCGGGGATCCTCGTCCAATCAACATGATTACCAACAGTGAAGCATGACCATGCTCTCACCCTGTGAACAAAATTTTGAGGGGGGCAGAGGGGAACGGGATGCAGGCTCTTTATTCATAGCGTAGAGTCCTTTGTCTTAGTTGGGTTTCTGAGATGATTCCAGTAAGGAGCACCTCCGCCTCCCTCCAAGGTGTGGGATAGGTTCATATGTGAAATATAAAAGCAATCACGTCTGGTCCAGGTGGAGGCCAAGCTCAGGGTACATTCCAGGAGAGGGTTTTCTAACCCTGAACCCCAGAGCTTGCTAGCCTTATGTGCCTGGCCCCAGAGAGTGAGGGTCCAGGGCCGCAGGACAGCAGCAGCTCTCTCCTGATGGGCAGTCCTCTGAGAAGGGCCAGTCAGTGGGCTCACCCTGACGCTCTTCCCCACTTCCCCAATCACAAACAGCTCCATGCCGCCCAGGGACATCACCCCCACCTTGTCTGCCTCTGCCCAGTCTGCAGGATCCTCCTGCCACTGCAGTCCGTCTGCCTCCGCCACTGCCCTCCTGCCAGAGCCCTGCGGTTGGTTAGCATAAGGAAGGAAGCTTTTACAATAAGACAAAATAAATACAGTTTGCAAGATTATTCTTTGTTGCTCAAGAAAAGCTAAGGAAATTCAGAGGGTTTAGTTACATTTTGAATAGACTGGAAAGCCAGAGCTGTAGAGGAAATAGGTGAATTAATATTTCTGCCAATTATCCTTTCATATCAGAGCTCACTGTGCAGCATCTTCACAAGCCTCCTATTGGTGGCTTCATTTCCAGAAAATTCAGATAGAAGGGGCTGAGATGCTAGGAATTCCCAGGTCCCATACAAAGGAAACAGAGCAAGTAGCTGGTCCAACTGGTTTTACAGGCAGCAGGGCAGATGTGGCTTATCTCTAAGGGAGGTCTGTGAATTTCCATCCCTCCCAGACAGCAAATTTCTGTTAGATGATTCTTACTCACCAAATAATTGTGTTTGGATCTGGTCCTAACTCCCACACAACTCTAGAAGTGATGCTATTGATGGCCCCATTTATAAGCAAGAACGACACTGGGGTGTGGAAAAGGTAGAAAAATTGCTCCAGGACTCCAAGCTTATAGAAAAATGCTACAGGATGCAAATCAAAGGAGTGAAACCCCAATCCAGCTTTTCTAATCCTATACTCAAACCTTCGGGTTGTACTGATCTGCCCTGGCTTTTAGCCCTGAGGACAATATTCCAAGGGAAAATTGGATTCCTAAATAGAGACAGAATTTCTGAGTGGTCCAGGGCACCCAAGTGTGAATTCTGTTCCCTCGCTGATGGGGGACCTTGTGAAATGCATTAAATCCTAGAAAGCTCAGTCTCTACCTCTGTACTCTGATTAATGATATCAGCCACCATGGTGAGAGTGTCCTCATTTGGATGAGTTAAGTACGTAGAAAACCCTGTGTTGCAGACATAACACAAGCTCGGGTTCAGTTTTAATGAGCGTCCTCTGTGTCTGCATCACAAACCCAGGCAGTGTGTCCAAGGTGAGGATGCATGTTTGCCGGGGAAGACTCGGGACCATGCTCACCCTGAGCCCTGCTGTACGGGGAGAAGCGTCTGTGGGGTTAGACAGCTGACCCAGGACATGCCACCCAGCACTTCTCACCTGCCTGCCGGGAACAGCAACCAGAATGCCCTGTCTTTACAGAGTCCCAGGCAGCCACACTCCTTCCAGGACCAAGGAACCCCTTCGTATGCAAATACAGCTCCAGGGTGATGCTTCCAGAAGCAAAGCTCTGCTGTGGGAGGGCTGTTTTCTTCATCCACTCTAATCTCTGGGTCCACATTATTCCAGGTAGGCATAAACCTCCTTGTCTGTGGCTCTATGCAATTATTCTTTGAACTGACACTGGCTGAGAACCAAGTTCTCCAGCCAGGAGACAGCAAATGCAGCGCTGTCAGCTCTGTTAGGTCGGCAGAGGTCAGTGTCCATGAGAGAGCAGGACCTTGGCCTCAAGGGCCGTGCAGCAGAAACGGAACCCTGCTTCATGGCTCCTTCATGCTACTCCTCTGAAGGGTGCCACTTCCTGCAGGCACACCACGCCCGCTGCAAAGAGGAAATCCTGGTGCATTCCTGACCTGCTGGATGACAGGGCATCTGAAGATGGCAAAGGGCATGAACAATGAGAAACAAGACAAACCACTGACTCCACTTATGTTGGAAATGCTTGCTTCAAAAGTTGTGATACATGAAGTAGGCAAAGATTTCTTAAGTTTAGTTCATGAAACAATAGTAAATTGGACATCATTAAATTTTTAAAATGCACTTCCAAATTCATCATTAAAAATAAAATTCACGAACTGAGCATATTAAATACAGCATTTACATCTAGAATACAGAAAGATCTGTGATAACTCAATAAAACATAGGCACACTCACAAGTGCATAACCAAAGTACTTCACTCAGGTTTCACAAAACAAGATGCATGAATGGCCAATAAGTACTTGAACAATGCTTATCTCTATGAGTGCAGAAATGCAAATTGAAACTACAAGGTAATACCACTGCACACCTCCTAGAATGACTCACAGTTAAAATACAGTATTACCAAGCCTACTGGATGTGAACAACTAGAATCCTCAAACATTGAAGTTGGACCATTATAAATGGCACAGTCACTTGGGAAATTATTTTGCTATATATTAGGAAGCTTCACAGAGTTACCTTCTGATCTGGACTTTTTTCCTTCTAGGTATTTACTGAAAAAAGAAGGAAAATTTATTTTCACACAAGTGTATGTACACAGATGTTCACAGCAGCTTATTTGTAATATCCAACCATTGCCAACAGTTCAAATATATATAAATATGCAGATGCAGGCATATATTGCAGAACTACCATACCTCAAAAATCACCCAGCACTGAAGAGAAATAAATTATTGATACACATGACAACACAAGTGAATCTCAAAGACATATAACTGAATGAAGCAAAAACCAGGTGGTAAAAAAGTGTATAGAAAAGATGATTTCAGCATATTTGAACCCAGTATTTATGATAGAGATTAATAACTAGTAGCCTATAGTTAAGGTACCTGATCAAAAGGACCCATGGACTTCTATAACAAGGGAAATGGCATCTTCACTTGGTGGTGGTTTCATTGTATGCATTTGCTAAAACACAGTAAACTATATAGCTAAAATCCGAGTGTTTTATTACATGTAAAATAGATTCCAATAAAGTTGATTACTATAAATGCCATATTGATGAGAATATAGAACCAGCAGACTTTAGTGTTATATATATTGGTTAATTGCATGCAAGTCTGGTGTTAGGGAACCTGGGTTTAACTATCACCTTTATCACTCACTGGTCCTTTTTTTTTTGATACCTGGGATCAAACTCGGGTCCTTGTGCTTTCATGGCAGGTGGTGGAACCACTGAGCTAAATCCCCGGGTACTCACTGGTTAAATAACCATGTGTAAGGTCCCTCACGTGTCCAAGGCCCAATTTCTTCATGTTTAAGATGGGGATAGTAAGAATGTCTATCTGATAGGAGAATTCTAGGAATTAAATGCAAAAACTCATAAAACACTTAGTACAATTTATTTCACTTAAGAGTATCACCTCAATGTGCATCCATTTCGCTTTAAATGTCTCTACTTTCTCATTCTTTATGGCTCAGTAGTATTCCACACATATGCAGATACCAAATAGTTTCTCTGGTATGAGAAACTAAAAGTGTAAATAAGGATCAAAATATAGAATAGATAATGTGAAATAGGAAGAATGGGTCTAAAGGAGTAGGGAAGTGGGAGGGGTAGGGGAAAGAAAAGAAGGGAAAGGAAAAAATATGAGAAAAGGACAAAATGGAAACAAAGTCTCTGTAAATAGGAAAGGGTGGAGGGGGTGAAGGGAGGGCAGGGAAAGGGGAAAAAATAAGAACCAAGATACGTCATGTAAAGGTACAAATTCCCAATGATGAATGTAACTGTACTGTATACCTAAAATGTACCAATAAATTTAATGGAAATAAAATACTTAGTACAATATCTTATCAAACAATAACTCAATCCAACTAGTTATTGAGAATGTTTGTGTCATGTCATGCTTAAAAACATTTGGAGATTTAGGAGCTGTAGATCTAAGAGTTTGTCAGAACCATACTGAACTGAGCAGAATCTCATCCACGTAGGTACGGGACAGTGGTGAGCCACTATTTAAGGATCTGCTGCTGAAATTTGATGGATCTATAATCTGTGCTGAGATTGAACATTACATCCTTGCAGAAGTGGCGAGTCAGCCAGATCTGAGATTTTCTTCAGCAGCCCCACCTCTGCTGTACATAAGTCCAGAGGTGCCTTGCATATATGGGAGGAGAGCCTATAGGCGTGATGAAATGTCACACCTATAGCTGCATCTCATATGTGGCAAAGGGACTTTGCAGAGGTAGATAAGGATAGTGATTAGCCAACTACGGTTGGTGGCTCCGACGGGAATTCAGATGGAAGGGGATCTAGATGAAGGCCTCGATGGGAATCGTGCATCACACATTCCACTATGTAGGGACAGACCACCTGGGACAAATCCCCCCGTGACATCTCATTTGAGAGGCAAGGACCTTCTTTACCAGATTCTGTCTGACCTGGTGACTGAGCAAGAGGAAAGATATTTTGGACCCATGATTGTAGATAGATGAGTTAATTAGATATCTTGCAGGCAGTTAGATAGGGTCCCCCTGAAGGCACCAGCCTTCCAGGAGCCAACATAGCAAGAAACCAACATGGAGGACAATCGAGGCACTTTCACTGGTTAGCATTATAAAGAGAAGAGGTGCTACTTCCCCTAGAGATAGCAGTGATTGATGGGAAGTTCCTTGTATGTGTCTTGTCTTCCCATTTGACCCCCATTTAATCAATATTACCTGGGTGACTGTACTTGTAATCTTATTGGTTGGTCATGGTTTTGTCCCACCTCATGCCCACCCTGTAATTTTCCACTGGGTCTTATAGTTTCGTCCCACTTTGCACCCGCCTCAGCACATGGCTTTGCTGTAGAAAACACCTTCGAAAAGCAGGGTGGGCGGGCAACCCACTTTCCAGTCCCCCTTCTGTCTCTCTTAGGCAGAAGCTTTCTTCCCAATAAATTTTTCCTACTCTTAACTTCCCTTGTTCCTAGAATTCGTTCTTTGATTTTAGAGAACACGAACTCGAGTTTCGGATCCCCAGCAGGTGTGGGAGTCACAGCTCTTCTCCGTGTATCACCAAGGCAGAATCTCTTTAGGGTCCCGGTTATTATCCTTTCTGCCCTCATTTCCACAGACATGCTTTCCACACCCCTTCCTCCCACTCCCACCCCTATGGGAGGAAATCCTTTGTTAGTGTTTGGGACAGAAAAGTCGGTGTGGTAACCAATTCTCCTCTGCCCTCTGTCTTGCACATGGATTAAAAACCAGTGGAACCAAACAAGCGATTGGATGACAGAGGGAAATAAATAAGAAGCAAAATAAATTGATGCAAATTTTCAAAGACTCCAAGATGAGAGGATTTGGCTTATTTCTGGGCATGGGAACATAGGTTGATGCATTTTGTGCTTTGCCTCTTAGGTCCACAGAAGGACCACTGCTGGTTCCTCAGGCCCCGGCTGTCTCTCTATGAGCTGAATGGCTGCGGAAGGGAGGAAGCAACTTTCCTTCCCTAGCAGGTCAAAGTAGCTCCAGCAGCAAGTGTGTGCTTGTGTGTGGTTCTCCATCCTGCACAACGCAAATCCTCTATTGTGTTGTGAGACATCATGCTGTCTGCTCGGAGCCTGTGCTTTCCCCTCCATGAGGGTAAGGACAGACCACTTATGCGGGGAGCAATGAAACCCATCCCAACCCCATTCGCACATTCTTTTCTTCCCTCGCTCCTGCCTTCTCAGCTCTTGGTAAAGTCAACTCTGTCTCAAAACAATCACCAGAAAGCAAATAAAGCACCAAGATTATCACCACGGCAGCTTCAGAGGTTGCATGGGGAACACAATCAAACATCCCTTTCCATTACCGCAGTGATTTTCCATAATTTTCTCAGTCCTTGAGCTCAGGCATTTTGCAAGCCTTCAGAAAATGGAAGGAAAGAGGCAGCAGGGCAGCTCAGAGGGAGAGGCGGGCAAGAGGAAAGCAGGCTTCTCCAGCCCGGGTGCCTCACAGCCTCCCGAAATGCTTCTTAAGTCAGTCCAGGGAGGGATGTGTGTCACTCACTCATGGGGCTTAACTCCTGTTCAAGGGTATTCCTGGGACAGAGAGAGAGAGAGAGAGAGAGAGAGAGAGAGAGAGAGAGAGAGAGAGAGAGAGAGAGAGAGAGAGAGGAGAGGAGAGGAGAGAGCAGGGAGGGAGGAGAGAGAAGAGGGAGAGGAGAGAAGGAGGAGGAGGAGGAGGAGGAGGAGAAGGAAGAAGAAGAAAAGAGAGACAGGTAGGAGAGAGGACCATTCACATTTGCCCCAGGGGAGAGGGGGGAGATGTGAATGAGCAATTTCTTCTCACCAAAAACTAGGGATTACGTTTTCTTAATTCCTGTCGCCTCTCCTCCTTAGCATCCCTTCGCTGCACTGTGTATTTTTGTTGTATAAATCTATATTTTTACAAAATAACCTGATCTCTGAGCAACTGCATCATGTGCTACAAATTCAGCAACCAAGCTGGGTTCCTACCCTAGCGGGGAGCTCGGATCTGGGGCTTATCGTAGATTAGAGGTGCTTTCCCCTCCCTGCTCCCTTTGCAGCCCAGGCCTAGCTGGAGGTGCAGCTCGCTGGTCTCCCGAGGTGGAGGTGTTCTTCCTCCCTGCTCTCACATGAGGAAGAACCCCAAGCCCATCGCACTGACACGGGCAAGGGTGTCCGCTGTTCTCTAGACCTGCTTCTCCTTTCAGAAGAAAAGACCGGAAAGGCCAGTGCTGTATTGTGGAGGCTGCGTCTCTCTCCTGCAGTGCTCAGAGCAGTGCATTTCTTACTGAAAATCCCAGGCTTGGAGATGCAACTTCTCATTTCCCTTGGGACTGGGTCTCACCTCCTATCTGGGAGAAGAGCTCTTCTTCCCTGAGAATGAAAAAGCCATGCCAAGATCGGAAGCCCGCAGCAGGATGCGAGACAGAGATTTTTGAGGAAGAGGTTAGGTGCCCACACCAGCACCTTGCCGTGTCCCTGGGTGATGGCACTCGGCCCCTCCTGGAAGGCCCCTTGTCTCCTGGCCATTTCTCTTCTCCTGCAGCCAGTTGCTGGTGGGGAGGTCTGTCGGGGGCTCTGGCAGGATGTCAGCAGGTGCGTGGTGTTTCTGTGTATTTTACATATGTGTGTGTGCACATAGACACAAACACCCATAAACACACTTACACACACAGTGGTGCCTCCACTCATGAACTTAATTTGTTCCACAATTCTGGAAAAGATTCATATTGGTGAGGGAAAGATAGCTGAGGTAGTGTTCATCACCTGATGTAGAGTTCACAAACAAAAACAAAATTTTGCCAAACGCTTGTTTGTAAACCAAATTATTCACAAAAAACCAAGGTACCACTGTACACAAGTTACATAAACATACGCTTGCCTATACATATACTCATCTGCATAAACATGTCCACACATGCATGTGGCCTTGCATTGCAGGGCAGTGGGGTGTGTTCTGAAAAATGCGAGGCTGGATGGTTTCCTCACTGTACAAACCTCACAGTGTGTACCTATGCAAACGAAAGTGGCTATGTGCGCCCGCCGGGTGATACGACCTTATCTTACAGGGCTGCCATTCTCTGCTGGACACATGGGTTTGCGGGGTATGTCTGCTTGCCGCGCACAAGCGTGGACAGTGTGTTCTCTCTGTCCCCTTCCGCATGGCCAGCAGCCCCTGCTGTGCTTGGGCAGTGCTGTTGAGGGGTCCTGAGTGTGCAGAGCCCCGGGGGCCTTGCTGGCCTGCCTGGTGGGCAGAGGCAGATTTCCCAGTGGGGTCCAGGTGTGGGGCTGTCGTGTGAGTCTGATCTAGGGAGGTCTACTCTGCAGGCAGTGGCGTGACAGCCAGGGCTGGCCCAGGCGTCCCATGCCTGTACCAGGCAGAGGGTGACAGACTGCAGAGTGGGTGGTTCGTGGGCAGGAGGAGTTTGGGAGTAGCTCTGATCCTGCTCCAGAGAATGCAGCTGGAGGACAGCTCTGAGCCCACCTGTCTGCCTGCACCCTGAGGGCAGACTCTGCTACCTTTGCAGTGCTTGGTGGATGACGCAGTTCCACTCTGGACAGCACCAGGATCAGGTGCAGCATGTGGACGCAAACGGACACAGCTGCCCTGGCCCTCTGGGTAGCTGTTGTGGGACATTCATTTTCCTGGCTTTGCTCACAGCTGGCGTGATGAAATAACTGGGGGAGAAACAGTGGAGTCTGCTGAGCACATTCCCTACCTGCAAAACCAAAGCCAGATCCTGCCCGCCACACTTCCTTTTGATTTGAGACCCAGGATATGTGTGGACCTTCTGCAGCCACATTGTCACCATGAGGATGGCACATGCAGTGTGAGCGCAAGGAAAGCAGGAAACACAAAGACAACAGCACAAGGCCACCACAGCTGCAGATTTTCTGTGGTTATCACTGAAACACCCTAAATGCCACCGGTGGGGTTTTCTGTGTGCTTTTCTCTTAACCATAGACGTAAAACATGTTCATCCCAAAAATTTAAGGAAAAGATAAAAGTAGAAAAAAGAACACAATCACAGGTACTCTCTTGATTGTGAGACTTTCTGTGTTTTTAATCCTGTCTTCACATCTCCTAATCCCATTCCTCAAGAACAAATGGGGCACATGCTGGGTGTCTCCCCAGCCTTCCTTCTGATGCCTTGAGTTTCAAATAAGACAGCAGCACTGTACCTGAGTGCAGAGATCTGGGGTTCCAATCTGCGCTTCAGTGAATGCCTTGTGCACAGCCATTCCCAGTTGCTCCCGGCTTGTGAGGGGCCAAGCTCTCTGTGTGGTGGGATTCAGACCCTGCTCCTTCTTCAGATGCACACCAGCCCTGGTCCGTGTGCCAAGCTTGAGCCGCTTTGCAGGGCCGGCAGGTCAGGAAGACACATTTAACAGTGAGGCAATCTAGTCACCGTGACAGGCACATACTCAGAAAAGAATTGTGTTACAGGAGGGTTTGGTTGTGAATAGCAGTTGATGAAGCGGGGCGGCTCTTTCATGCTGTGCCCAGACACACAAAGGAGGGAGGCTCGGTGCTGCTGAGGCGCCAGCAGGTCCAGCAGGTGTAATGAAGCAGCACCTTAAGAAAGCTTATGTAGTCGCTGCTGCAGTTGGAATATTGGAATTTAAAGGAGGTAAACAATCTCTAATGAAAGACTCCATGCACCGACTTTTGGACTCCTTTTCATGTCAACCACTTGGAAGCTCATGGCTGAAATAATCCGTGCAGCACTTCATTTGCAGAAACTGTTACACACGGGGGCTGAGCATGAGCAAAGCTGGGAAAGTGACTTTGTGTGTGTGTTAGCAATGATGTGTGGGTCTTCTCGGATTGTAAGTATGTAAATCTGTTCCCTGTCAGAGTGGAGGATTCTTACTTTATCAAGTGGCCCAGTGAGACATGGGCGCAGTGGGAACAGAGAAGCTCATGGCCAGGGTGCTCCCGGGAGTGGGGACTTCATCATCTCTAGGTTGCCTGGGGCAACAGGAGCCATAGAAACAGGCAGCTCACTGTCTTTAACAATGACCTGCGACCTGTGTGATTAGCTCACTACTGTGTGTGTGCGCGCGCGTGTGTGTGTGTGTGTTTGTGTGTGTGTGTGTGTTGCTCTGGCCCAGATCTATCTTTCTTCAGAGAGGAGGGCTCACCACATTGCCCAGGCTGGTCTCAAACCCTGGGCTCACGCGATCTGCCTGCCTCTGTTTCTCTAGTGGACTTGTGGGGTGAACAACTGTGCCTACATCATTGCATTATTATAAGTAACGCAATCTGTTAATTTTTTTCTCTGTACATTCCATTTACTAAGGAGAAAACTTAGAGCTAAGGAATTGCTTAAATCTATTTAGCTACCATAGTCACTTATTGCTGTCTCAATGTGGGTAAGTGAATCTTGGGGTGTAGCAGGCAGCAGAAAGATTTATGCAGATAATCCTTACATCGTAATGTTCTGGCACACATCAGCAAGGGTCTACTTCAGTGATGGGGATCCTTTAAGAGACTGAGAGCCCCAAACTGCAACTGAAAACCCATTTATTTATCACAAAGTGCCAACACTGCAATTAAACCTGAATGCTCAGGTTTTAGTTTGGAAAAAACATGGCAAGTGGCTCAAGTACCAACCCAGAGGGCTCTGTGTGGCTACAGGCTCGCACCACTGGGCTACTCTGCACATGGCAACCCAACTAGGCCAGTGATACCTGGAAGTGAAAAGCGAACACATCAATGACAACAGCCAGACACTGGACAGGGTGTGGTCTCCAGACTTTTCACATGAAGCTGTACCTCTCCTCAGGTTACTGGGAGGGCCTCACTTTGGGGACAAATGTGGATATGCAGATCAAGTTGTATAGGAGCTGGAATCTACTTCACTTTCTATAATTCAGTTGACTTTCTCTATTAAGTCTTCATGACAGGAGGGTGGAGGAAAAGCTCACACAGACGAGGACCATGAAGCTGAAGGGCCCTGGGCCTAGCTCTTTGCAGAGTTGGGGGTTCTTCTCTGATCTCTTCTTTTCCTCCATTTCTGAGATCCATCCACTTCCATCTCCTGCCACAGCGGCCAGGAGTTGGAGGAGATCAGCCTTCAGTTTAAATAATCGCTGTCCCTTCATGTTGTGGTCAAAGATCTTAGGCATTCCCAGGTGCAGTATCCTATGGCTTGCAGTCCACCTAAGGTATTGGGAAATGCAGTTTAGTGCAGAGTGGCATTAAAGCTTGGCAAGCCTGACAGTCTGAGACTTAAATGCATGGAATTTGAGTGAAGACTGCTTGTGTTCAAATCCCGGCTCTAACACAATACGTCTGTGGACCCAGACAGCTTATTTACCATCCTTGTGCCTCAGTTTCCTCTCCTGGGAAATGAGAGTGTCAGTAACAGAACTCTAACAGGGTAGCTGCAGGGCTGAGTTAACAGATGCAGAAAATCTAGACTAACAACTGGCAAAATGACAACCCTCATTTAACGTTAGCTAATGAGATTGTTCCTGCTCACTGACCCTTTTAGAAAACAGCAGCCACACATCCAGGGTAGTTCTGTGCTTCATTTCCCCTCATCCCTCTCCTAAGGCAAGGAGCAGAGAGCCAGAATGTGAGGAGGTGGATAAAGGTTAATATCTCACAATATTATTCCAACCATAAATAAGTGAGGATCGCCTGGAGATGTTCTCCCTCAGACACACACACTGTCATCTTTTAATACCCATCCTAATATTAAAAAGTTACATAAGTGCTCTGAACATATATGAAAAACAGGCAGAATACTTCTTCTCAGCTATTTGGGGGTTTAATGAGAAGAGCATCCCTTTAAGGATGCTCGTGCTGTCATAATTTGATTTTTCTCAAGAATTGGCAATGCTGAGGGCACTATGAAATGTAAAAATATAGATTTCCCTAAATGACTTTTTCCTTCAAAAAGATGATAGATTGCCTTTATCCCCTCAGTACAAATCAGACACTGAAATAGATGAAGTAAGTCTTGAGTTTATAATGAGATAAGGGCCTGGATTTCTGGAGCTGCACATTATTAAGAAATGGAGCTGCGGCCAAGCTCAGCTGTCGATAGGAGGTGCATCCTCCTACTATTACCTTCACCACTCTTTCTTGATTTCTTTACTGGTTGCATATGGCTTGCATGAAATTCTTTAGCTGCCTAGCAATAAAACCAAGTCACTTGGTGAGGTTCATGAGGAACTTTGAAGAAGAAATGCGACTGTGGTGACTGTGGAAACACTGACTTGCTGGCATGCGGGAAGTGTGTGGAGATGCATTTTCACCATTTAGACAGTCTCTGGGGGAGGAATTCTGGGTAGTATGATAGGTGTGTGTTTAACATTATGAGAGATGCTAATGGGTTTTCAGAAAGGATTCGAATTTTGCATTCCCACCAGGAATAGATGAAAGTTCCATGCTGCAATCTTCTTTGAGTCTTGCTGTTATGGATTCTAGCAGCTACATAAGGAATTACATCAGTTGCATTTCTGTGATGAATAATGATGCTGCGCGCCTTTTCATGTGTTTCCATCCACATCTCCTTTAGGTCTGAGTGTTTTCCCATTATTTATCGTGCTAGTATAATTATTATTGGGTCATATGAGTTCTTTGCACATGGATACTGGTTAATTATGAGGTGCCTACTTCACAAATTCCAAGTGTCAGGTACAACTTTATTTTGGGACATTTATGAACATTTGGAGTCCTCAAGCTCCTTTCTCTGAACTTCCTCTAGCTGCACCTGGGAAATATTGGTGCAAGGTACGAGATTACAGACAACTTTCAGGAGACTTAGTTATTGTTTAAATTTACATCAGGAAGCTTTGTCTAATCCAAGGTCATGAATATTTTCTCCAATGTATTCTCCAGAAGTTGTATAGTTACAGGTTATACATTTAGGATTATAATCCGTTTTAAGTTGGTTTTTAACATAGTACAGGTGAAGGTTAGGGATATTCTTTCCTTTTCCTCTGTGTGTGAAAACACTTCAGCATGGCATTAATTGTTAAAAAAGCTATAGTTTCCCAACTGAATTACATTGGCAACTTTATTAAAAATCAGTGATCACAAATGTATGTATTGCTTATGAACTCTGTTCTATTACATTGAGCTATATTTCTGTTTTTTTGCAAAATCATACTGTCTTAATATTATAGTACAGTAAGCCTTGAAATAGGGCTGTGAGCATACAACATTGTTCTACAATAAAATCATGTGGGTGACTCTAGGGCTTTTGCATTTTTAGGTAAATACTAATACCAACTTGTTAATTTTTTTAAAAAATCTTCATATTATTTTTATTTGATATACTTTTGCATCTATTTGACCAACATAGAGAGAAATGATATCCTAAAAACATGGAATCTTTGAGTTCATCATGGTATCAGGAGTAAAGTAGATTACCCTTAAGTAGATCTTTGATTTTTCTGATCAATATTTTCCGGTTTTTAATTGTGCATATTGTGGTTGCATAAATATTGTTACATTTATAACCACATACTTCATAAATTTTTTGCCATTTTACATATTACTAAAGTAATACCAAATAACCAATTGCAAATTATATTTGTATATTGCACTTCTATCCTGTGAACTTGCTACATGCAATTATTAATTGTAAGAGCATTTTTGAAAATTCTTCAGGAATCTGTGTAGGCACTCAGGTTATCTGTGAAAAAGACAATTTTAACTATTCGTTAATGATCCATACAACTTCAATATTTTTTCTTGCCTTAATGCACAGATTACATTATAACATTTCATAAAACGGATGACATTGGGCACTTTTGACTTTTCCCTAAACATTTTTGGGAAAAAATTGTGTTTAGCATTGAGCTTGTTAGTTGTACATTTTAGAAGGACTTTTTCATACTTTGGTATTTTTAATAGTGTCTGTTTGCAATATATCACACTTACTTTGCTTTGTGGGACTGCTTATGTGGGAGTTTTGATCCTTCTCAGACCCTTTTCTTCTCCTGGTCTTTCTTCTCTCCTCCCCTCCTTCTGATCACCCTGTATTTTACCTATACCCACAAAGCTCCTCTCCACTCTTTGAGTGTTCTATCATGTTGCATCTAGACTCTTGTCAAATTCTCTTTCCACATCTCTCCTGGGCCCCAGCAAAGCCTGAAATCTACAGACTTTCAAGTACATTATACAAGTGTTGAAAGTATTTGTGTATGACCTACACTATCTTATTGTATTCTTAAAATAATCTCTTTATCACTTATAATACCTAATGCAGTATAAATAATAACTACATAGGTGTTATACTCTATGATTTAGAAAGAAGGATAAGGAAAAATTCTGTGTATTTTCCATACAATGGCAATTTGTAAAAACAAATTTTTTCCATCTGCAGTTGGTTGAATCCAGAGGTTGGAACCTAGAGATACAACTTTATAAATACAGTATTTAATTTTCTATTGTGAAATCATTCTTACATTCATAAAATAAATCACCCTTGGTAAAAATAGATTATTATTTTTATATACTGCCATTCCCAATTTGTTTGTATTTTCTTAATTATTTTTGGACTTATGCTTATGAGGTTCATTGCCCTGTAGAAGTTTTTTGTGTGTCGCTGTTTGGTTTTATCATTTCATAATAAAATAAGCTGTGGTCTGCTTATTGTTTAACTTTCCAGATGAAGTTGTATCTAGTTGGAATCATCCAATAAGTGTTGGGTAGAATTCTCCAGTGAAGTTTCCCACACTGGAGGTCTTGCAAAATTCCTTTCTAGTACTAATTCAAGTTCTTAATTGATGTAGGACATTCAGTTTTTCTCTTTCTTCTGGGGTAAGTGTTGATCATTTGGGTGCCTCAAGCTCTTTGTTCATTCATCTAGGTCATCATGCATATTGGCATAAAGTTGTGTTGTGATCCTGTTGTCTTACTCTTGGGCTCTGGTGCTGCAGTGAGGATCCAGACTGATACATCTGAGGCAGGATGAGGCAAGTCTGCATAATAAAACCATAGAAGCTGGGGGGATCATTTGCTATTTTCCCAGGGGCAGGTGAGTTTGCTTCTGCAAGACCTAGAAGAAATGGAGCTCCCATGAGCCTCACCAGTGACGAGAGCCAATGTTCCTCACCCCCAGCTGAGGCCTCTGAGTGCCATGGGAGAAGGTTCCAGGCAGGGACCAGGAGCCCAACACACCTCATGTGGAATGCAGTCACCCCTGCAGACTGAACCATCAGCAAGCCGGCAATGGTCCTGTGCCCACCCCAGCCTCCAGGTGAGCACCCACTGAGGCCCACACACAGAAGCATCTGTGGAACAACAAGACTCCTTTCATTTGGCATTTCCAGGTCTTGCAGGAGGACCCGGTAGCCCTCACTGGGATTTGTAAAAATGACAGCTGATATTTTATCCACTTCCTCCTATTGGGGAGTGCACTACAGTCATGTCCCATCTGTTTCCAAGAACAGATTTTGCAAATGTCTTCCCAACTCTGTGGACACTGACCACTAGCTGGTGGATTAAGATTGGCCATGGAGGGTCTACGGGCTCCGCGGACCTGTGTGGATACTAAACATCAGGGTAGTTCCACACCAACTTGCCAGGGGGCCTCTTATTTTGGATGCAGTCTACTGGGTTGTCTTAGGACTTAGCTTTCTGAGCTCTCTGCTGGTCTTAGGGGAAATTATGAATTTTTGTAAGTTTGACTCTTTTTCTCCTTGATGGGTCAAGGCAGCAGTCTTTTGTGGCCTTCTAAGCACCAATTAGACGCAGCTTCTATGTTTACATGCAGATTGAGAAACGGTTTGTTTTCTTGCTTGTTTATTAAACACCCATATAAATGAATATTCAGTAAAAGAAAAACAACTGAGAACATTTCACTTTTAAAATTTTTCTTGTTTATCCTGAATTTTACGATATACTTTTACTCTTTCCATATATTTTCACTTTTGTTTTGGACGTTTTCCCAAATAAAATGAAATTATGTTTCAAAGGAACCCAAATCATTCTTGTTTGCAAATAAGGACCCTAAAAGAAGCAAGTGTACTGTAATTTTAAGCATTTAATTAAATACAGACATTGCTAACAAAGTCACATCTTCCCTCATTATTTGTATTTCAGCTTGGAAAAATACTGGATTCGTTATTTCTAAAGTTCTTCCAGACTGATAGTTTTATAAGAGAAAGTATTATGAAATATTTTCATGCATAATATTATCTTTTTCACACCTTTGGTCCAATTCATCCCTGACAAGACCCTTGCTGTGATTTGGGGGATGAATGATCAAATTTCCACATTGCTTTTCTT
This sequence comes from Heterocephalus glaber, assembly GCF_053883595.1. Classification (NCBI taxonomy): domain Eukaryota; kingdom Metazoa; phylum Chordata; class Mammalia; order Rodentia; family Bathyergidae; genus Heterocephalus; species Heterocephalus glaber. The sequence continues at coordinate 24,799,160 of NW_028258412.1, forward strand.
GACTGCTAGTCTTGCTGGTCTTTGTTTTTCTACTTCTGTATGACAGCGAGATTAAAATCATGTAACTACTTTCTTTAACTGATTATCTACATCTTTGGTCAATCCTGAAATCCCCCAAATTGCTATCTCTTTCCCCTGTGTGCCATAGCACCCTAAATTGGACCTTCTTTGGTGCATACCCATTGAGATGACTACCATCAGAAAGGCAGAAAGTTGTGGGAGCAGAACAAGGCGGGGTGAGGGGGAGGAGAAAGGCAAAAGAGAGAATGGCAGGAAATAGATGGAAACAAAGCTTTTGCAGATGGGCAGGGTAGGAGGGGTTGCAGGGTGAGGAGTGGAATAGCAAAAAAAAAAAAAAGAATTAAGGTATATTATGTACAGATAAAAATTCCCTACCATGCATGTGAGCAAAATGTGTGACAAATATGTATTAATAAAAAATAAAGCCAAAAAATTTTAAAAGCAAGTGTTGGTGAGCATGTGGAGAAACCGGAAGCCACACTTACCGCGGAAAGGTGGAGTGAAGAATCTGCTGTGGTGACTCCCCCACTGCCCCCTGAGCTGGGTCGGCTCCCTCCCGTCCCCGAGTGGGACCCCTGTGCTCCCCACGCATGGGCCCAGCCCCTCCCCAAGTCCACGCGTGTGCCGAGAGCTCTGCAGCCCCAGGGAGGACGGTGCGGCCCTCCCTTCGGCCTGTGCGGGACGCACCCCTGCCCATGGCCACGCCACGCCTCCACGCCCAGAGGCCCAGGGAGGCAGGGGACTCTGACTCCACTCCAGCAGTTTCTCTCTTCAGATTCCCAGACTCTTCCGGGAAGCTGCCACCCAGCCTCCCTCCGTTGGTCCAAGATGCCACGTGTCTTTGATTTCGCCTCAGACTCTTTCTCACCTCCACCTAACCACAGGAGAAATTCTGATGAATCCGTTTCTTCTTGGCCGTGGGTTAGAGCAGAATTGAAAAGCTCAAATTCAAGAGAACCAGAATCTCATACTCTGAAAAACAATGCTTTTCTCCTGAAAATACTGGTTCTGTGTGGGGCTTGACAATTCCGTGATGAGCCTCAGAAGCGGAGATGGAGTTATTTGCTATGAATTCAGACTCTTCTTTCCCTGTTGCCTTCTGGACAATGAGCCAGAAGTCCCTTAGCTCCTTGTTTGGATGCAAAAGTACAAGGAAATGTAAGGGTGCGCACCTTGGGTAGGAGTTCATGTCATCCCAGCTCAGGTGAGGCGGTGCACCCCAGTCCGGGAGCTCGAGGTCTGCCTGCAGGCCTGGCTGAGTTCCCTGCGGCTCCCCCGGCCTGAGGTGTTGTGGCTGGTGGAAGAATCGTCCTACATAAAGAAAACCAAGATCGCTCCCAGCACAAGTCTCCTCCTCCCCTACCGTGTGTAATATTCATTTAAATATTTACTTAGAGCAAATACGTTTTAATGAATTTCAGTTAAAGTTAAATCAGCTCATTAAAGCGCATTTAAGAGATCAGAAATGCTCATTACATGAGCACTGGGAGGGACTTGCTAACTTCTGAGTCGGGCTTTGGAGCCCGGAGGAGCACTGGGGTGGAGGGTGACGCCTCCTTCCCTCCCGAGACCACTCGGCTGGTGACGCCCTGCTTCCAGGCCAGGAAGGCGAGGCTCCGGAACAGAGCCCTGGGGACCCCAGTCTGGGTGCCAGCAGCAGAGGCCGCTCCGTCCAGCCCTCCAGAAACTCTGGGGATTGCTCCTCGAGACTCCTTGTCTTCTGACCCTGCCTGGAGCTTGGCAGGGGAAGCTCGGCCCAGTCCCAGGAGGCCAGGGCAGGGGGCCCAGCTGTCCTCCGAGGCCAGCGTGGTCTTCAGTGACTGTGGCCGTTCCCCGTGCCCATTAGGCCTCGGGCCTGCAGAGCACGTCCTGCCTTCCACCCCTGGGGCTTTCATCCCTAGTGTTCTCCCCAGGCCCTGCCCACAGCTCTGTAAACGGCCCACATGCTCAGGGCACCCAGGAGGAGCCTCTGGCTGCAGCCCTGTCTTCCCCCCACCTGGAAAGGTCTGGCTGCCGGCTTCCCGCCCCCTTGGCAGCTGCAGGCGGTGCCGCCCTCCTGTTGTGCAGTCCTCTATCTGGGCTGACGCCCAAAGCTCCAGGGCCTGGGGCCCAGACTGGCTCAGTCCCTCTTCCCGAGAACATGCAGCCACCACGCTCTGCTTCCATTTGGGCATGTGGTTTACTTGCTTGAATTTTCTTTCCTGGAGATTAACAGGAAGTTAGCCTTTACACTGTGGCACCAGGGACTGAACCCAGGGCCTTTCCAATGAGCTAATTCCCAGCCTCCCCTCTTTTTGAGGCAGTGTTTGCTGTTTTGTTAAGTTGCCCAGGCTGGGCTCGAACTTGTGATCCTCCTGCCCCAGCGTTCCAGACTAATAATTTTTTGAATGTCTAGTTTCTTAAAAAGTTCTATAATTTCTGCTAATTACAGGTTATGAGTCCCTTAGTAAAAAAATGAGAAAAGGAATAAAAAAGAAGGAGCCCAATAATTTCACCCTTAAATATTACAACATTAGCAGCTGGTGTATGTACTTCTAAAGTTCACCGAGGGTGCAGTGTTAGGCTGTGGTGGGAATGGAAAATATATTCATATTTTAATAAAACATCAAATAAAGCTTCATGTGTTATTCTGTGATTTGCTTTTAACAGTTTATAGTATTCTGGGCAACATTTTGTACTATGACATGCAAAGGTACCTCTCTATTCAGAAGGCTGCTTTGCATTCTGCTCCAGGGATCCCCGTGGTGCATTGTACCCACCTTCTGGTGACAGATATTTGTGTGGTTTGTCTTCTATTTCCTCTGCATGAACAAAATGCATGCAGGAGTGTGTTCCATTTACGCACATATACGTGTGTGTACACATCTGTACTTCTATAGATCCCTTTAGACTTCACGAAAATGCTTCTGTAGATCTGTTTCCGGAAGTGTCATTGTGAGGTCAAAGAACAGGACATTTTTACTTTAGAAAATCATACCATTTGGGCCAATAAATACCTGATTACTCTAGGAAAACCTCTTTCCTCTGTGCATTAACAGCATGGAATGTTTTCATCTCACCCTCTCTGAGCCCCCAGTGGGCTTTGCAGAGATGAAATTGTATTTTGATGAAATGTGCATTTCTATAGTTGTTGATGGGGTTGAGTATTCATATGTTTACTCTCCTTCGTACTTTTATGTCATTATTTATCTATCTAAGGCTTTTTGGTTGGCTTTTCAGTTTTATTTTTAAGTGGTTACTGTGGACATTGATGACAGGAACGTCTTACTTCACACATTACAACTATATTTTCAGCCTCACCTGGCTGCTGCATCCTGCTTATGAACTCAGAGTCAACTTCAAGTTCCTTTTTGTCACTTCTACATTTCATGGCATAGTATTAAAGAACTGTGATCTGAGTTTCTCTTTGTGGAAGGAACAAAGCCACAAGACGCTGGCTCCTTTAATTCTCCCCCATACACAGTTCATCTCATCCTTGAAGAGCGATTTGCGATTTGCTCACTCTCTGCTGGCCGCAGCCGCTCAGGAGAAGCCCAGGCCCTGCCCTGGACTCTGGCCTGCACTCCCATCCAGGCCTGCACACCCCTCTCCCCATCCTGGCCTGGGCTCCCTGAAGTCCCTGCTCCCCTCCCTCTGCTGGGATGTTCCTCCCCCAAGGCTGGGCAGGCCACAACCCCAGGTGTTTATTCGAAGCCCTCCACAGTGAGGCTGTGGGGTCTGCCTATTCGAAAGTCAATTCCACGCCCCTGCCCTGAGCCACCATTCCCCTCCCTGCATTTCTGTCCTCCGGGGCAGGTGCTGGTGGCTGACTCTGTAGTTTGCACTTTACTGTTGTTCATCTCCCCCCAGGATGGCCCCTCACCTTCCTTCTCCGAGATCAGAGTCGGGATTCTGTGTCAGCCAGCTGGTCCCTGCTCAGGAAGGTAATGAAGGGTTGTTGTGTGACCATGGAGCACCTGGGGACCAGCCCCAACTCCCCTAAATGGAAACGCATGCACAAACACACACACACAGAGCCGGGTTCCTTGAATAGAAATGAACAACCTTGACCAGAAGAAAGGGTGCTGATGAGGCAAAATCCAACAGATGTTCAAAGTTGGGTCTATTTTTTCCCCATAGCAAACTTCTCTTTTCTGATTCCTGTGTGTGTTGAATGTGAAGCTGCTAATTAGCTCTAAATTGGACTCTGGGCTCTTACGGGCACTTGATTATGGTGAGTCAGTTCCACTGCCTTCTTCTGCCATCACCATTACAACATCAGTAAACAGATTCCAGAGAGAAGGTTACGGACACAACCTTCTGGACCAGGGTCTGTTAGGGTGTAAATTCTGTTCCTGACCTCACTCTGGGGAGAATGCAAGGAAAGTCCCATTTCAGCTTCTGTGCAGCCACCATCTGCCTGCATGGTGGCCCCACCTGCAGGCATGATTGCCTGAAAGAGAAGGGCACTGTGTGGTTAACCACAGACTCTGTAGGCTTTGACTGTGAATCCCTCTCCAAGGCATGGGGCTCTGGCTGCCCTCCATTGGACGTTCCTTGCTTCACAGCTTCCTCTGCAGCACCCGCCTTGTGCATGATGGACTACAGTAGTGAGGAACAGGCAGTTTGGGGCCAGATCCAGAGCTGTGGGTGAATGCAGGTTTTGCTACATTCTAGCTGAGGCATTAAAGCAGAATTATGGTTTCCATACCTTAGTTTCCTAATCTGCAACATACTGACTGTATAATAAAGATAAATGAAATCAAACGTGTAAATCCTTCAGCACAGTTCTCACCATCAAGTCCACGCGATGATGCTTTATTGAGCATCAGTGTTTCCATATTGTCATGATTACCGTGCCCATAGCTGTAGCTAACACTGGAGATGTAGACTGGGTTCTCAGGTAGGCCGTGCTGCCCTTCTAAAGGGTCAGAACAGAGGGGCATCCTCACCTTCCCCACAGTGAGAGATCCCAGTGGAGCAGATCCCACTTGATTTTTGCATCTAGAAGATAAGAGAGCTGGAAAGAGCTGCTGGCCATGTGAGGTGATCCTGGGTGGCAACTAAAGATAGCAGTACACTAAACAAGATCTAAGGCCAGAAGCAGTGGCCAGAAGTTGGTACAAGTGTGTACAGCTCAGCCACAGATACAGAATTCCTACAAATCTTCAAGGATTAACTTTCTCTCTAGCATTTCTCCTTAGCATTTTCCTTGAAGGGTCAGACACCATCTGTGAAAGGAAGAGCCAGAGACCTCAGGGAGCGGAGTCCAACAAGCCCTGGTTAGGACCCTGCTCTCCCTCTAAGATGTTACTTAACCTCAACCTGTATGAATTCTCCATTTCCTGAGGTGTAAAATAGGCAAGATAGTGTCACTTAGCTGCTGGGATTGCTGTCAGAATTAAGGCAGTGAGGCTTGCAAAGTGGGTAACACCCTGAAGAGGACGTCAGGGCTGCTCTGTGACTAAATACACCCCAGCCACTGCTCCCAAATCCTGGAGTCGCAGTTGAAAGTGACAGCATGCCAATTTAGCTATAACAACCCACACAATGTTATTTCACATAAATATTGTATTCTACTGCAGTTTCTTGGCAGGGTCAACGTATTGGAAATCTTTCATAGAGATATGTCAATTTATGTCCTTCACTTAAATTTGGGCTGTTTTTAAAGCACAAGACACGAGCCATCTCCTACAAATGTATTTTTGTGGGATTTTTTTTTTTTTTTTACCAGAAAAAGATTTGGAATGAGTGAAAGAAGAAGATGCTATTGTGAAGTTCGAAATGTAGTAACAGTAGTCATTGTTGGTCTTTAAGATTACCTCCTCTGTGTTCAGAGATTTCCAGGAGACATTTTCAGGACTCAGCCAGAAGTATGCCAGCAGCTAAGACGCACAACGGTAGTGGAGACGAGCTGCATCGCTAGGGACAGGGCGCGGGTGGAGCCTGGAGGGAGCCGCGTGTATCAGTCACATTCCTGTCCCTGGACCAAATTTATTATATTTATCCCACACCTACAATTTAAAAGAGGAGAGGTTTATTTTGGCTCACGTGTCAGAGGATGTAGTCCATGGTCGGCTGGCTCCAAGGCAAAAACGATGGCAGGAGGGTGTGGTGGAGGAAAACTGTTTACCTCTTGGTGGCTGGAAGCAGAGAGAGAAGGGAGGAGCTGGGGGCAAGAATGGACCCTTCCAGGTCTCACCGAAGTGACCACCTCCATCCAGGCCCCACCTCCTAACCACACAGTCACCGATGACTGATCCACTGATGAGTATGCTGCTTCTGTGATCCAATCGCCTTCCAAAAGCCCCACCTCCAAACACGGGAGACTGGGGCGGGGGGGCATTTTAAATCTAACATAACAACATAGCAAGATTCTCTAGCTTTTTCCTGCCAAATGGGCCATGCAGTCTACACTCTTTCCTTTTTATCGAAAAATGCAGAAGCCATATATAGTTTCTGCCCAGGGAAACCCATTTGAGACTCAGTACTCAGGAGTGTACACTGGGGGCTGGTCTCCTATGCTCTCTTGGTCTAACAAGTAAACAAATTCCAGCCTCCCAGAAGGAAGGCAGGCGTTGAGGTAGACTGTGTCATATGTACACACAGTTAGGCCCAGTGGACCCCCCTTATCAATTCACTATTGACTGGAGACTATTGACAGTGAGAGTCATGTTCCCAGGTGAAAAGGGCTTTCTCAGGATGGCAGACAGCTCTACTGAGCTGGCGCTTTTATGCACACCATCCATGAACCAAACCCATTAGAGTGTCACCTCACTAATTCAGCCACACACATCACTAAGAGGGCATTTAGGGTTTCCATTTTGCCAACAGAACCCAAGGCAGGAAGGAATCCAGCAGCTTGGTCACCATCACGTGGCTGGTAAGAGGCAGAGACGGGTTCCAACAAAGAGTCTTACATGCTGCCCCTGTTAATGCCACATCTGGAAACCTTCTTTCTCATGGAAAGTTCAGATTAAGCTCATCTCAGTGTTTCTCAGTGCATAGCAAACCCCTCCTTCCCTTTAATTTCTCCCCAGAGGAAAATGCATGATCTCTTCTCAGTTCTGTAATCATAGGTCATGTTCTTCACCTCTGTACCTATAAATTGGGGGACTATGGGAATACCTCTTCCCTGATGCGACATCCACTTGAACGTTCGAAGTCAGAGCACAGCAGGATGCTTCTCTACTGTTGGTCTCAAAGAAGAGAGCTCCTGCATCAGCTGCTTTATCCTAGGGCTGAAGGGGGCAACCAGAGGCCAGGTAGGCTGAGGTTCCCGAGCTGGGCACACTCATTCTCTCCCAGTATCCACAGCCACCCTGAACTGTAGAAGCTAAAAACAAAATCCTGTGTTTCTTCCCTGGGAGGCATTTCAGTAGGGCTCCCTTCCTCAGACACCTGGGCGCATTACCAGTCAAATTTAAATAGAGCCAGCTCAGCATAACCTTGTTAATATTCTTATTCATCTCCTTTGCTTTAAATAACATATATTCTTGTATCCTTCTCATGTAACATTTCTTTTTATTGTATATTTCAGTTGACGTTTTCATTTTATTTATTTAGAATAAAAAGGCAGACAGCAGGTCATTACTTTTCCGATTTTCTCAGTCAGAAAGACCTTAAATTGTTCTGGTGTTTTGCATCCGCGACAGCAATAAACAAACTATGGCAAATCAAATTTTATTTACATCAAGCATTTATGGCTCATCAAAAGTCTAACCCTACTGTAAATCTCTTTCAGGTAATTATTATATATGTGCGAATAATGTAACCATGAGGCATTGAAACGCAGTCCATAGTAATCACTTTTAGACAGTTGTAAATGCATTAATTGATGATAAATATACACAGTGCCCTTGGTGCCTGGAGCTCATGAAGCCAAATCCAATTCTGAAAAGCACTTAGAAAAGAAAAGCACAGCTAGGGAAAGGAGAGTTTGGGAGAAATCAGTGAATTTAAAAATAAATACATTTGGTAATGTTACTTAAGTAGACAAGGGGAGTGATGGGGTGGGCGCCCCCTCCAGCTCAGTAAGGCTGCAATCAGAGCTGCTGTCAGTGCAGTTTAGACACACATTTTTCACACCAGAATCTCCTGCTCAATGCTTGAGACCGCAGTTTAGTCAAAGCCTTCTGGCACAACTAGTGAGCAGCCACTGAAGAATATTTTAGCCATTAAAACATAGAATAAATGCCTTGCAAAATTGATATATCCTTGATTTACATTTCTCTGGCATATACGCTGTTGCAGCTGCTGTGCAAAAGAAGAGTTTAATATCCTTATTTTTGCAGTTTACTGATGACCTATTTTGGAGGCAGTGGAATTACTTTTTAATAGGCAGAAAATAAATATGGGGGTTGTAGTAATTTGGTTCATATGTCATGATGTCAAAACTGTTGTCCAAGTGAGAAATAATAAGACCGAGTATGCTGCATTTTCTACTAAAAATAATTCCTGCTTTGTTACTGAATGAGAGAGGAGACAGGGAGAGATTTTATGTCCTTTTTGCATTAAAAAAGAATCGTGTTGCCTATGTCCACGTGCGCTTGGGATTAAAGCATTCCTAGAGGAAGAGTAAAAGGGGCACTGGTTGACTGTGCTTGTGGACCTAGTACAGGAGTTCGGTACTGTGGTGTAGAGCAGAGTATAGGGCAGAAGTCCCAGCTTGAGGGAAAGGCCTGCCACATACTCACTCTTGGTGCTGCTTCCAGCAGGCACAAGACATCCCATGAGCATGTGGCCCTGACAAGTGGGTTTCTGCCCAAGTCATATGCAACTAAATGTTTCATTCTGGTTTCCAGATACATAATTCTTTCATCATGCTGAAGTGCCTGCTTCAACTTTGAACCTTGTGTGTTGGTGGAGTTCAGTATCCCATGTTAACACAATGAGAAAGGATCAGAAAGGATGAACAAGAGCCTATTACAGGATGACTGTGAAGTCTCTACCAGTCATAGCATCAGACATTTGCAGGGAGCTGCCATCTCTCCGGGTGTCTCTTGTGCCCGGTTACTGCATGCTGGAGGCATTGAACGTCAGACTGAGTGGGGGCTGGAGGGCCCTGCTCTTTGCAAACCACAACGCTCTGCCCAGGGTCAGCGTGCAAACTCACAACGGGATTCCTGACTGAAACGTCCCCTCCAGCACCCAGGCGGATGCTCGGCAAATGCCAGTGCCTCCTGCAGACCAGTCAAGATGGGGAAACCCATGGCCTCGGGGCCCAACTTACAGCATAAGGGTAAACGGCCTTGTGCTGCATTTCGTGCCTCGTCTCTTGATGAAGAAAGAAAACTAGAAAAAACAGGGCTTTTTTTCCATGATGTAATAGAATTTCAGGAGAATGTCAGGAACTGAGAGGGACCCAGTAATTGAGGGTAAGAGAGAAGCCTGTATGTAACGCTCAGTAGATTCAACCATCACCTGGCAGAGTTCAGGAACTCCGGGTGGTATCAGTGATAACATTTCTTCTTTTTAAATTAAATTAATTTAAATTAATACATAGTTTCTCCTGAAAATATGTATTTGTATTGAAGCATTGATTTTTTAAAATAAATTTAAAGTTACAATTGTTGTTATAAATAAAAAGGAAAACATTAGTTCTCACAGTCGTGCCTGCTGGAGTGAAGCAGGGTAAACTCCCAATATTTTTCTATGTGTATATTTATGAAGATGTGAGTAAGACATTTTGCATCATTCTCCCCTTAGCATTATATTCTAAGCATTTATATGGCCCTTAAAATGTCTTTGGAAATAGTATTTTTGCTTTTCAGGTTTCTGTATGGCTGATACATGGTCACTGCAGAAGAAATGTGAAAATGTGCTGTTAAGCAGGGGGAGACTTTTCCTAACCTTCAGATCCTGTGCTGACCCAACTGCTGCCCTCGTGCAGATGTGGACACAGCCCTGAGTCAGGGGCCCTGGCCCAGTGATGGCCTGAGCACTTGTGTCGGCGCAGAGGTGTGGGGAGGTGGCGCCTTTTTGGTGGTGACCGGGTCATGAGTGTGGAGCCCTCATGAGGGGATCAGCAGCCTCATAAGAGGCTGAAGAGACTGGAGTGCTCCCCCACCAGGTGGGGACACAGAGAGAAGCCTCCCTGGGAGCCTCGGGGTGGCCTCCTTGGACAGTCTGCTGCACCGGACCTTGGAATTCCCAGGCCTCAGAACTGCAAGATGCGACTCAGTGTTACTGATGCACAATCGGTGTATGGTGCTTGTCACACGCCCTGGGCTGAGACCCAGCGAGGAGGATGTTACAGGCTTTAGGTTAATATGTAGGCATGGACGGAGTTGAACAAATGCATGAATTTGAGTCAACAGGAGTGAAACAAAATGAAAGAAAAAAGGTTATTTTATAGATTTGTGCCCTAGTTCTTCTAAAACTCATTAAATCACTGAAGTTCTCATGGGTTTCAAACACATTGTATAGCTAATTTTCTTGATAAAACATGTGTAACTTTTATTTGAAAAGTTAGAAAGAATCAATCTACATTGCTAAAAACATAGCAGCTACTTCTAAGTGCTAATTTACTGAAAATTTTACAAAAATATTGAAAATCATTACTTTCCACCAGTAATTTGGGTCTGAGTCCTTTTCTATCTATATGCAAATGGTGGAATCTTTTGCCTACTTTTTCAGAATCTTGTAATTTTGCCTACTTGATATAGTTAATGAAGTTCTGTAAAGATGGTGACGTTTTGATAGCAAGCTGGGAAGATTTATTTCTTAATGTAAATTTTGCTACCATATACTCTTCCCACAGGCATGGAGCTAACACTTGAACGTTGGTATTTAAGGGTAATGCACTATTTTAATATTTCCCATTAATAAAATTTATTGTTTTAAAGATCAGACTTATATTTTAAATATAAATATGATTCCTAGAAGCGTAGCCAAGTAGCTAAATCTCTAGCTCTGACTATATCCACAATCTACCCTCTGCACAAAGACATTCTGTATGAACTTTCTCTTAATTCCCTGGTATTTATCTGGGTTTTGATTATCTATACTTTAACTGTAATTTAAGATCTCTCTGGGAGGGCAGTTTATAATTAGAATTACTCTTAATTGTGTGTTTTTATTTCACTTCTGCTTAATGAGAGATTATAAAACAATTTGGTCCACACAGGGAGAACTCAGACCAAGAGCAGTTGCTATCTGGGGAGAGATTTCTCTATTTTTAGCCTCGATGCTGCAGAACTGAGACTAATTTAGCAAAATGTTTCCAGGGCTTAGGAATATGGATTTGAACCAGAGAAATATGGCTTTTAGCCTGTGCCTGTGTTTCCTCGCTGGCATTCAGACTCATAAATGAACTTGGAATTTAATGACAGCATCATGTTCTCCGGCCAAACGCAACCAGAAGTTCTGCCAACCCCCAGCTGTTTGAATCAGTTGGCCATTAGGAGTATTGTGTACATTTTGCAAAACTCGTGATTCATTCCACTTCTTCTTCTTCCTTCTTTCTCACTCACCTCACTCCTTCCCATGTGATTACCAAGAAGTGGAGCATTTGGTCCAAGAACAGCACAGAAGTTCAGATGCTAGTGAGTTGCTTACAGCATACTTGTTTGTATCTGGATGGATTTATTAGGACCCTCATTTTCATTTAGTCTTATTCAAAACACCAGAAGACTGGTTCACAAGAGAGAGGGCAAGTGGGGATACCACTGTGTAGAGTGCAAGGGTCCCAGCGAATCCATGGGTGCTTCTGGAAAGCTCTGCGGAGGATGACACAGGAGATGAGGGCTGCCGTCTCTTCCAACACCTCTCAGTGCTGTTCATTTTCACGTCTCACTTTTATACTGTGGCTGTTCATTGGCAGAAGATATAACTGGACCCACCTGGAAACTAGGAAAGCTAGCTTTTCTTGGTGGTTATTATTATGGCCACAACACTGGGACTTCTCGGCAACACAAGCATATCCACCTGACTGAGGGTTCTGACCACGACTCATGCAAGGGAGGGAAAATAAGAAAGAGTGTTTTCACCTTTTAAGCCTTTGCTGCATGTCTTCCTGTGTGCAGCCCTGACATTGTACCAGGTATCAGAGGCAAAGCCAGGGAACTACAGACACTGGAGATGGAGGGTAAAAGACTTAAAGGATGTGAGGATTGCCTGACAAGGAGCATCCGCAGCTGTGTGGTGAAGGTTGAGGAGGAACAGGACAAGACACAGGGATTTCCCAGCAGAGGGAAGAGTGAGGTGGCAATACAGCCTCCTCACATTCTGGGAAAGGCAGGAGAGCTGGCTCAGCAGCAGCAGCAGCTGGATGCGAGAAGACCCCACAAGAAATTGAGAAGCAGAATCGTTCCATGATGTGGGACGCTACATTTTTTGGTAAAGGGGTAAATAGTAAATATTTTAATCATATCGAGCTATGTCATCTGTGTCATAATCCTTCACCTCTGAGTGGTATTGTAAAAGCAAGCATAGAAAGTATATCTCTATCTATCTATCTATAAAATCCATGGATGTGTTCTAATAAAAACTAACAAAAACTTTACAAACACGTGATGTTCTGAGTTGGACCTACAGGCTATAGTTTTTCTTATTCTATCTAAAGATAAAGGGAGGGAAGTTCAATGAAGTTATCCTAGGACTCCTATATGCTAAAGTGAAAGCCAGCCTGAACTTTTCTATTATTCTATCCACTCCACTCCATTGGATTCCAGTGCTCTTCCTGTTTTCTCTGTGAAATCATCAATTGCACCATATTTGTTTGCTGACAGGGAGAATGCTGGTGGTGGTGGTCAAGTGTAGAAGATCCTATTGTATTAGACTCTGTAATACTTCAGGAAAATAGATGCATTGCTGGATTTCTTGTATTATTTGATTCAGCTGGATTTCTGGGTTACAAGCAATACAGAGTACTTCCGGCTATTTTGCAGAGAGTGGGAACTCATTACAGAGATATCAGGTAGCTCATAGTCTCCCAAAAGTGCAGTGGGGAAAGAGAGGTTAGGAGAGCACTGGAAGAGGAAACATGCTACAAGAGATTCTGAGTATTGATCCCTGAAGGTACTGGGGAGAGGCACTGAAATCACTGGTAGAGGATGCTAGGGCTGCTGCTAAACCAACTCCTATTACTGCCAGGGAAGAGACACAAATGCTGCCCTAGGCACCAGCCTGCCAGGAATTATCTCCCTCTGTATCAGTCAAAGGTCTCCAGAGAAAGGGAACTTGTAGGTAGATGACAGATGGATGGACAGACAGACAGACAGACATACTGGTGTCTACGTAGCAAGATCCTGTTCAGGACCCCCCTCCACAGTGCCACCATGTCGTGGAGTGGAGCTACAACATCAGCTGGGCAACTGGCTCCCAGCTCTTCGACTTGACATCCAAAGAAGACCGATTTCTTCTGCTCCAGACGTGAACTCCCATGGATTGTGAGCCATTTGCTATGAAGGAAGCCCAGGGAAACCCTGCATTCTTATTGACAGAGATTGTGTTCCTGGGACAATTACTTGGTGGTGGCGGTGGTGAGGCTCCGATCCTTAAGAACCAATGCGTATGCGCTCCCGGCTTCCTCCATGGCCACAGTGTCATTCACAAATCCACCTGCAGGCAGGTGCCCCGGAGTGCAGGTCATGCAGGCTGAAAAGTGGACTCTAAGCCAGTCGGGCCAGTTGGTCCCCGTGTCTGTGCTTGGTCTTGGAGTGAGCCAGTTTGCACTATGCTGCAGATAGGATTTGCTCGTCTTCTGGGAGGAGAATGTTCTTTCCTGGTTGCTCTTTCTCGTCTGGTTTAGGATGGCTTCGTGGAAGCACCCGATCCCTGGAGCGACAGTCATTTCTAATCGCAGATGACGGTCAACAGTGACCCCGCACCTGACCCTGCAGCAAGGCCACCGCCGGTGGTGTTCATTCAAATTGTTGTTATTTGGGATTTCTGTTATTTCCGCACATGTTCTCTAGTAGTATAGTGGAAATACACCTTTTAACACAATTATTCTGTTTAAAAATTAAAATGCACGTTATACATGAAACAGGTTCCTCAGTTCCATGCTTAGAGTGATGCACTTCTACTTGACCAGTTTTGTCTCGAGTGTAATTAAAGGATTAAGTTTGAAAAGAGTTGTTTAATTCCCACCTTGCTTTCTTCATAGCAGGTTCACAAAGGGGCAATAACCAAGTGGCTCCTGTCCTTCTCTTCCTAACACATAATGGGGTCCTAACAGAATAGTTGATACTTAGAGGTACCTATTGTGTAAAGCCTGGATAAGCCCAACAGATGCTGTTTCACACTTCTGTTAAATACTGAAAGTTGCTACCAAACACTGAACATTGCAATGCCGGCTGCATTTAAGATAAAGGACAAGAGAACCATCTATGTGAATAAGCAATGAGAAGACAAACTAGGAATTGAAATGCTTCCTCCACATTTTTGATGTACAAAAACAAATACCCAGCTCAGGCTACAGCGATTGTTTGCATTTGATTGATTGTGTGTCCTCAGAGGGGGAAAAAGTACAGCTGAGTACTAAAAGGGAAACTCTCCAAGGAGGTATTGATTTGACCCTAAGTGTCCAGGGAGGGCCAGGCAGAAGTAGGCAGGCCGCCACTTCCTCTGACAACAGGAACCTGGTGTCCCAAGCTCCAGTGAGAATGTTTCTGGTTGAATATTATGGGTATTCTGTACTGCATCAACCAGCATCTTCATAGTCAAGGCTTGAATAAGACTTTTTACTCTCCTGGCCCATACTGAATCCTCCAAGTCTATACCTTATCTAAAGATGATTGCCACAGGATGATTTGGTTGAGCTGAAACCTTCAATCTTGGTTTGCACAGTGTATGTTTTACCAAGTTGATCACCAAGAGAGGGCTTTCCACCTCCAATTTCTAAAAGAGAGGACACCAGAGGTCCTGCTCCAGGAAGACAGAGCTTCTTTTGAGGATGAATGGAAAATAGCATGTAGTTAGCACTGCACAGATTTTGAACTTGGCTATTTAAATTCACTTAATCTCCAGAGAAATGTGGTCGTGTTTGTAGTTTTTCTCAAAATGGTTCCAAAAGAAATAAAAATACAGCAAAGTGAAACTTACCTGAATCTGGGCAATGTGTGTTGGTTTGTTTGTTTTTTATAACTTCCCTCAACCTTCTCTCTGTTTCTGAAAGTCTTTAAAAAAGGACTAAAAATTTTTCTTAAAAAAGCAACTGCAACTCATGCATTGGATATTGTGAAAACAAAGGGGAAAGGAACCCTTGGGTGGGGGTGGTGCATGCACAGAAACCCCATTTCCCTTGCTACATGGCTTCCATGCAGCATCTGTCCTCCTGAAGGCTAATGCTCTTCCTAGCTAACAGGGCTTCGCTTTTATGCAGACTGGGTGACTCAGCCTGGGGGAGTGAATCGTGGTTGACCTGGTGTGGTTGGGGTCCCATTCCTCTGGGCCAGAGGCTTCTCAGACGTGTGTATAACTAGGGGTGGAGGCAGGGACAGCCACGCCTGTGAGGCCAAAGGCGTCTTGGAGCCTTGACATTCAGGGCCGAAAGCTTCCAGGCCACCTCTCAACTTGCTGCATAGATGCACTGTTGACCCCCCCCCCCGCCTCCTTGTAGCTATTGAGTAAGAGTCTGCATTCCATTAAGAGTTAGAGCAACCCTGCTTTATGTCTCTGATTCTCAAATTTTGTGCATATTGGCATCTCCCGAGAAACATCAAGACTGCAGAAATGTCCTGGGATCATTCTCTGAGGCACACAATTTGAGGGCCACTCACTCATTTCTGTGGCTGGCAATGCTATGATCAGAAGTTACATGTGGTCACACTCTCTCTTCCTAGACAAAAAGCAAGTGATTTATTCACTAGTTCTGCAGTTTCGCATGATAACCTGGGAATGACGACAGAAAATAAAACAGAAGTCATGATTCAAAAATTTGAAATATTTAACATAGGTGAACAGAGTAGGAATAATTCTTTTGCTATTCAATTTGCCAATAAAGTCGATATGACTTGATCCTATAATTGACTTGGGTAGCGGATAAAGAGCCAAAAGAGACACCTCAAGTGTGCTATTGAGGTTCTAGTACTGGAGAGAAAATGTTGCTGTCATTATAGCAAATTGGATTGTGCAAAATATGGTTGCTGAACATTTGGACTGGCCACAATCTATAATTTTATGACTTATTTTCCACTCATCCAGAACATTTGAAGTGACTCAAAAAGGACTTACCAATTTTGACAATGTTCCTTTAATCAGGTATACCTCGAAATGTTTCAAAGGAGCATTTTACAGTCTCTGACTCAAGGTGCATCTCTCACACAGCATATGTCGCTTCTTGGTTAAACTTGAAGATTATCAGATGGTGTGGTTCCTACATTCACCAACAGAGGGGAGATGCCACATCCTTGACTTTTAGCCCCTTCTCTGCTCACTATTTCCTTTCCCTTGGGACTGAGTTTACTTCCCTTCAGATCTGTTTAAGACCCAGGCTACTGAAGTTGCCCACAGGCCAACCCCCAACTCTACTAGAACCCAAGAAACTGACTATATGCTCATCTAACAAACCAGAACTAGGAAACAATCACCTGTGTTGGAATGTGTACATCTTCATCCACAAATCCACCCAAGTCAAGACGCAAAATTTTATGTTGTTTTTCTGTGTATTTCTACTTAGGTATAGTTTTTTGTTTTTTTGTATTGGAGATTGTACTAGGGACCTTGCGCTTTTGAGGCAGGCGGCGGCAGCACTGAGCTAAATCCCTGGCCCTACGTTTAGTTTTTAATATCCTGTCATCTCTACAAAATATGAATCTTACTGAACTTGAACTAGCATGGGCAAGTTTTGTTACCTCTTGGTCAGTGGGGATGGTAGCAGTGCTCACGCCCTTGAGTTGATGTGGCAGAGGCAATGAAACAATGCCAGAGCCCCAGATATTCCTAATAACTTTTCCATTATGATTTGGGGTTCCCACTGCTTTTTTCACAGTTGTATCTAACACCAAGGCTCCTTGGCACCTTCTCAGATGCAGACCTCTGCCGAGACGTCCCCTCCCCTGCCTGGCACAAGGCTCCTGCTTCCCATGGGCTGTTGTTGCCTCCTCCTCTGTGGTGCCTCTTGCCCAGCAATTCTTGCTGCAGGAAAGCATTCTCTGCCACCCTGACCTGCTGAAGTCTCCACTATTGCCTTCTTGCGTGCATGGATCACTCTGTACTAGCACCTTCTGTTCGGTCCTCATGGGCCAACGGAAAAGAGCACGCAGCTCACTATTCTTTCTCGCTGGAATAAGGTGCTCTTCATCCTCCATCGTGGATATTCTTCTCTGGGAACCTCCGAATGTGCTTGTCACTGTCTTCCCTCCCACTCTGCCCATGGAGGATGGCAACATGGATGAGCAGTGTGGATTGAGTACTTTTGCAGTTGGGCTTGGACGATGAGAGTTGTTCATGAGAACTCAGAGAATGAGAGATGAGAAAAGGCAGATATTTTTCCCCCTGCTCCTTCCTCTGGGGTTGAGCATGGGCAATACCTGACCTCCCTTTATCATCTCAGTATCTATTCAGCGGTTGTCTCTTTAGGTCCTGTGAATAACTAGGTGGTTGGGTTATTTATTTCTCTAATAGTTCAAAGTCATCCTCAATCCAAGAAGAAGGAAGACAGAAAAATTTGCTCTGTTCTTGAAAGAGCTAATACAGTCCATTTTATCTCAACCCCAGAACAGAACTGGCTATGACAAAAAAGCCTCCTGAGTGTGCTTGCCTCCCATGAGTGAGGGAAGATACCACGAGAGCTGATTAGGTTTAATGATGCAGTATTTTATAAATGTGGCCCTTGAGATGTGAGCAGAGCAAAGCACTTGCATCTGCCACAAGCAGGAATGGCTTCTGCTGGCCAGAGATTTATTTTCTTCTTTATTTGCTGCTTTGAAACTGCTTGAGGGCCTGGGATAAGAGGAAAATAGTCCTATTGTTCAGCAACTCATTTTTGTTTATTTATAATTTTTATGAGAAAATTAGGTAGAAGCAGAAAGAACGAGAAGATTATCTTTCACTGAAAGGTTAATACTCTGAGAGGAGATGGCTGATTAGTTTTTATATTCAACAAAGCCGGGGGAAATAATGCCAGGCTTCTTACCTTGACACATGTTATATTATCTAAATAAAGTTTCTCAAGCCTGTCTGATCAACAAAGTGATCTGAAGGTGTTATTAAATATAAAGACTCCGAGTGCCTCACTAGGAGAGCCAGGTTTATTGAGTCTGGCCTAGGAAGCATCTGTTTGGCTATGTGCTTTTGAGTTCCCAGGGCAGATTGTGTGTCAAAACATAATGGTGCCTTTGATTCTGAATTTACACCGAGCCAGCCTTCCTCTTCCTTTGTTCAGTCTGGCATCAAATATTTGAGTCTCTACCTTGTGCCAGATTGGGAATGTTTTGCACCATGTAGCCCCAGCAATTATACTTCAACATCATCCCGAAAACGTCTGGTGTGGCGGGCGCTGTTCTAGGTGCTGAAACGCCGTAAGCCAAAATTGGGGCATACAGTGGTGGGGCTTACTGTCTACGAGAGATGGCCGACGTCACCAAGTACACAAATAAATGGTGAACCAACTACCCCTTGGAATAAGAGTCATAAAGGAAATCGGAAATTATGGAACCCTTGCAGGGGCAGCCAGAGTCCTGACCGGAACTGGGATTGCTGTGGGGACAGCATTTGAACAGTGAGCTCAAAAAGAGTCAAGATGAATTCTACTCCCACCCAGCCTCTGAGAGGAAGGGCTGCGACTCTTCCTCCACACCCAGACCCTCCCTGCCCCCAGCCTGTACCTCCACAACCTCTGGAAGCACCAGCTGTCCCTCCCGGGGCTGCTCTTCTGCCTGGGGTTTGAAAGTCACAATGGCATTGGGATATGTGCGGCAGACAGTAGGGGCTGGTGGCTTTGGTGAAGGGCGAGGCGAGATGTTCCAGTCTCACTCGGAAACCCCAGCAGGACTGTTGTGGCCATTTGGATTTGTGCAGTCCTGGGGCCACTCACATTCTTTCTGGTCAATGGTTTTTTTCAATTTCTAGTCCAACTTTGTCTCCCAAGGTAACAATAGATTTGAATGCCTGCACGTGTTCAATGTTGAATATTTGTGGTGTGTCTTTCCTTTGTTTTTCTCTCCTTCTCAGAGGGCAGAGGCTTAAGGAATGCTAACTCCATCTGACACTGTGCTTGTGATTTGAATGAGGCTGTTTATTTGTACCAAGAGAACTATGGTTCTGATGCCATCCATCCATGAATGCACTTCACAGATCAACTTCTCCAAACTGCTCCAGGGCAGAAGCTACATCAGGACTGCAGCTCTGCTCTTTAAGCAAATGAGAATAACCAGACTCTCATTATTGGTGCTCAGCTCCAGGTCCTGTCTCGACAGAAAGAGAAGACCTGGCCCTGGGTCCTCAGCTCTGAGGAAATGCTGTGGACTGGGTTCTGGGCACAGGGGCTATGGGGTCCAGCCAGAGAGGCTGCCCCGTGGAGCCATCTGGAGGAGCTGCCCTCCCCGGCTCCTTCCCTTGACTCCTGCCAGTCAGCCTGGCTGTCGGTGACTCTGCTGGCAACCCGAGGAGTCCCCGAGGTGCTTGGACTTCCTGACGGGGGTGAAGTCATGGCCTTGCCCACTGGGCTCATCTTGCTTCTGCATGACAGGTGGCAGATCTCTGCCTAGGCCCTCATGTACCCTGACCAGCATCCTTGTGGGAAGAGGAACACTGGACCCAGGGAGATGTCCACACAGTGTCCACCCAGTGGAAAGGTCGGTCTCAGGGAGAGAACAGACAGCTGCAAACTAATAGAAGGGCTTCAGACAAAATGTCCCTGCCCACAACCTGGCCCTGGACTTCCAGCCTCCAGAGCACTGTGCGCCCAGCACCAGTGTGGGCGTGGGTCAGTCAGCAGTCACCGTGGGGTCTTCTAAGGCTTCCGTCTGGAGGAGGAAGCACAAGTGCACTCTTGAGGTGTGTGCTTCAGCCACACAAGTGCTCATTCCTTCCCTTACCCTTTTCCTCCTCGTAAGGACCCACTGTTCTAAACTATTTCCACCTGCCCTTCCCTCACCACTGGCTTAGGGGACAAATGCATGTTCCCTGCTCTCTGCTGGTGCCGAGTCCTAACTGAACTCCCATTCGGTGATGGCAGCTGTATAATGCATTTCATATGAGCTCTTGTTATTTTCCATATGATTTTCAGCTACACTGGAAATAAAAGTATACAAACATGTATAGAGTGGCTACTGCATGATTTGTGCTGGATACTCAAGACTCAGTGGTGAGCAAAAATATCTGCATCCCTTCCATTCACACAAAATAATCTCCCTGTCTCTCTGTTTCTCTCTCTCTCTCTCTCTCTCTCTCTCTCTCTCTGTATCATGTACCACTGTACTTATAAAATACACTCTTGAAACACATACATCACAGGATCCATTGCTGATGCCACAAATGTTATTTAATTAATTTTAATGGGAAAACTTCATGAGTTCCTTAAACCCACATTATTATTTCTGAGCATACTCATACAATTTAAATCTTACAAAATGTAAATAATTATCCTGCAACGTAACAGTTGACAGAATGCTTTCGTTCCATAAGGACTGTATCATAGAGCTGTTCACATTTTTCTCTAAGCAATTTGAAGTCATAATTTTGTAATCTCTATTCATCATCAAACATAGACATAATACACAGCATTCATTAATTCGAATTCCAAGACCACCTGTAAGTAAAGAAAAACTAGTGAAATACAGGAGGTTGGCAGCCCAAGCGGGGCAAGGGCACAGCACTCCACACAGGGCAGGTGTGCATGAGCCCCAGAGCCAGACCCGGGAGCTGTGCCAGGGGAACTGAACCTGTGCAGCTCACACCTACGAGCAAGGGCGTGACCATCCAGCTGGGGCGGGGAACACAGGGAGGGTCCACAGAGGGGGATTTGTGAGCAGACAGCAGGGGGAGGAGAGGAGCCACCTCATATTCCCCTGCTGGGTATTCCCCAAAAGAACAAAAAGCACCATACCACAGCGATACATGCCTACCCATGTTTATAGCAGCAGTTTGTAATGGCTAATTCCTGGAAATAACCCAAATGCCCATCAACAGAGGAATGCATAAAAAAGATGTGTTTTATTTTATACAATGTAGTGCTACTCAGCCATAAGGAAAGATAAATTCGGGACATTTCTAGGTAAATGGTTGCACCTTGAGACCATACTCTTAAGTGAGATAAATTGAACACACATATGTAAAGACTGTATTGTCTCTCTAGTGTGAGAAACTGAAAGTGTAGTAAGGACCAAAATGTATAATAGATACTGTGAAGTAGGAAGAAATTGTTCAAAATAATGCTGAGTGTCAGATACTTTGTTACTAATTAAAATGTTTTATGCAAAAAAGAGGATATAGTTTTCTTATGAAATGAGCTGGGCAGTAGATTAGCAGTTGAAAATAGATTCTTTTATGATCATGATACACAGTGTATTTACCATTGTTACTCTCTAATTATTTTGTTATGAAATTTTATTTTTTCACAGAAGTGGTTTTATATTTTCTTTATTACTATCTGCTTTTTACAGTAAAATAAAAAACAAAAACAAACAAACAAAAGAAAACAAAACAAAATAAAACCA
This sequence comes from Heterocephalus glaber, assembly GCF_053883595.1. Lineage (NCBI taxonomy): Eukaryota > Metazoa > Chordata > Mammalia > Rodentia > Bathyergidae > Heterocephalus > Heterocephalus glaber. The sequence goes on from NW_028258412.1 coordinate 24,820,765, forward strand.
AAAAAGAAACTTGAGCATGCAGATCACAGATCAGGACGCCAGCCACACGTGTGTGTGTGTGTGTGTGTGTGTGTGTGTGTGTGCGTAGAGAATGGAGTGTGGTCCACCACAGCGCATCTCAGCGACTGTATCTTTGACTAGCATATTTCTGGTGACTATTTTTCACAACTAATATATATCATTTTATAATAAAATAATTGTTTGAACTAATTTTAAAAACCTCACAGACTGTGAGGAGTGACAAGGAGCTCATGGGCTGCTGATCTTCAGGGTACAGGCAGTGGCCCTGATGCTACAGTCACTTCTCAAGCCTGTGCCTGGATGGGTGCCCCCCTCCCCAGGCCCTGTGGGGTACGGGAAACGGAACAGCGCATTGCTGCTTCATTGGTGATGCATGGCGGCTGCAGCCTCTGGCACTGGGCCTCCCGGAGCTGACTCCCACGTCCCTTCACTTGGGCCATATGTCACAGTGATGGCCTCAGCTGGCCTCCCCTGCCTGCAGTCCCACCAGCGGCTGCCTGGAGTGAGTTCAGCGGTGCAGATGTTTTTTCTTGGAGGAGGCGTTGGGGAGTTGGAGGACATTCAGCAAAGCTGTGGTTTCCTCGCAGTAATTCAGTCTGGAAGTAGAGCCTCGCTCTGGCCAGTGTTTCACGCCAGGGTTTGCTGTGTCACCACAGGGCCACCTGGAACCAGGAAAGGGGGCAGCACTGGGGAGGGATGATGCCCAAACCCTGGTCACCAGAGGATGGAGCAAGAAGCTCAGACAGCTTGTTCGCCCAGGACAGTCTGGGAGCACAGACTTGGGGGCCCCTGGGTGAAGGAAGACCTTGTGGAGCGGGCCAGCTAGGCGCCGAGGATTCTGTGATAAATACAGATGCCCAGAATTCTGCATGCAGGATGTTGGACTGTTCCACACCTGCGCTAGAGACAGTCCAGGGTTAAGGAGAAATTTCTTCCTGCCTTGTGGCTGCGTGTGAACTCATGGCTTCTACTGCATACATGGAAAAGACCCCAGGACACTGTAACTGTCATTCACTGGGTCAGCACCCACACACAGCAGCCACAGGAACTGTAGCAACCCATGAGAAGATTCAGTCAAATGTGTTTTCTTCTTGCTTCAAGTTTTGTGCTTGCTAGTAGAGCCATTTGTTCATATTTCATTTTGCTTTCACTGAGACTTGGTTTTTAGTCACCGATATTTCAGGGCTGCAGTGCTGTCATTTTCTTTTATAAAACCACAAATAAGGAAGAAGAATCCATTCACTAGCATTTGTGGTGGCCTTTCTGTCCCTGTTTTGTACCAATATTCACTTAAGCCAATAAATTTCTTTTAGTTATGGGGTTTTATGTACTTTTCAGAGCTAATGGACTATTATTTTATATTCGTGCTACATTCCTATATAGATCATGATGCATTTACATGGGTAGAAAAATATATTTTATCTACAAAACCCTTTTAATATCACTTTCAATGAATATACTATGAAAATCAACCAGATCCTCCTACAAATATTCAGTGTTATAAAAAATACTTAATAGTCTGATATGCTTTAAAGGCTGGAAAATAAAAGTTGCAGCTTGTTTTTAAAGGGACCCTGAATGACTGAGGGGGGACCAACACAGATATTTCTTTGCATAAAATATTTCATTTAACTTTTAAAAAACTTGATTTTATACTGGAACCCAGAAATTTAGAGAGAGGGAAATGTGGTGGGAGTGGATGGAACACTTGTTCTCAGATGATTTGCACCGCCTGAATGTGCTCCTCAATCCATGTTGCTTAGCAACTGCTTAATTATGCTGGAATTGATTAGGCTTCTACAGAGTCTGTCTTATTTTTCAAGAACATTCCAGGAATTCTGCAGAATGGCAACTGCATGCAAAACTATCATTTTCTCATTACAAAAAAAGTCATGAGCCTACCTCATTTTATGAAAAGATCAATATAATCTTCCATGTATCCTTTAAATAAGCACAGTGATTAGCAGGGTGGGCATTGTCTTTGCAATGGACAATGAAGTTTGAGCTCTAACACCTTGGTTGGTCTGGAACTGTGTTCCCCAGAACCCCCTGTCTTGTTTCCTTCCTGGGAGGAGTGGCCAGCAAAACTAGTTTCCCCATGATTTAGAAAGTGGACATGAAACCAGTCACTCCTCCCCGAAAATGCTAGTGGGTACAGGTGGTGCCAGCTGATTCGAAGATGCCTTTTCTTTCCTTTAGTCCACATCCTGGTCTTGTTTTCAGCCAGAACCCCTGGCCTCCAAAGTGTCCAGGTCCACAGCAGCATGTCTGACTGCAGACCCACAGAAGACAACTTTCCAAAAGCTTTCTCACCATACCATTCAGGGTCCACTCTACAGCTTGGCCCTCCTGGGTCAAGTGTCTCCAGAGGACACTGTTTGCTCTATACCCAACAATAGGCTGAGAAGGGTTTAGCTTGGCTAAATATCTGTAGAGAAAAAGAAGCCAGAAAATGAAGGAATTACATTGCATCTTCCCAGGTGCTGAAATAACACAATTATGGCAAATGCACCTGTGAATCTCAATGTTTTCTGACAGAGAGAGTACTGATAGATGTAGCTCAGTGGTTCTCACTTAGGGGGACTTTTGATGATGCCCAGTGACATGCTTCGGAGGAAATGTGTTTAACTCCTCTATGTACTGATTTCCTTTCCTTTAAGGAAAATGCTTGGGAGAACATCCGGCAGCCTCAAAAAAATGGCAATTATTGCATGCTGGAGGGTTGCATATCTGACATTCCTGGACCTTGCTCTCCTCGTTGGTAAAATGGGGATAAAATTGCTCAGTTTCATACTTTTTTAACAAAACAAATGGCCAGGAAGCAACAACTGCTGAGGAAAGAGAGAAGATGGGGCAGGGCAGAGAAGAGAAAAGAAATCTCCACACTTCCTAGGAGGGGGCAGTCCACCTTCCGGTTACAATTGCAGCTGTTCCCAAGGTCATGTCTACACCACCAAGTCAAAGATGACTCGGGAAATTATAAACAGTAATTTGTTCAAAATACTTCTGCTACTCAGACCTATTGGAGCCCATGTTTGGCAATGACCCCTTTTCTCTGGCTGAGGTGTTTTCGCAGCTGCCATTGTCACACTGCAGAAATGGAATCAATATAGAGAAGCAATGAGCTGCCTCCAAGACCAGTCTGGATCCAGGATTCCCAAGTGTGTTGCATCGAGGGCCAAGGTCCTTTGAGTGGTGAGCTCAGTGACTTTCTCAGGCTTATTCAAGGTGGCTTCCGCATGCATGAACATGGGGACAAAGCTGCATTCTCTATTACTATTGCCTCTCTCCTTTACTCTCAATCATGAGGATCCCCCCAATGTTTCCTGGGTCAGAAGCCCTGGGTGCACCGATGTGGGAAACTGAGGGTGACAGGGAACCCAGCCAGGCCCCTCTCTGAGGCTGGCCAACCCTGTTGGAAAGCAGAGCTGCCTGTGTTTGGGCGGGGCCACCAGCTGGGATCTGGGGTCTGAGTGCTGCTTGCTCATGGGAAGTGGGGTCAGGAGAGGGTCTGATGGATTCCTGCTCCCCAAGATGGGTACAGGGTATAAAGTGCTTTGGGGATAGGAAAGGCAATGGGTAGAAATGGGATGCAGTGGAGGGTTTGGATTTCCCTTGCTCAACTTTGCAGAATCAAAACCAAAGCCAAGCAACAGCAGCAGCAGGAACAATTCTGCAGAGGAAAGAGGCTCCTCTGCCCTGAAGAGTTAACACAAGTGATTTCTAAACTTGTGTGTCCGATTCATTTCACCTAAAATTACGGTCTCGAGGTGTACTCACGTACCTAAAAGTGTCCCAGGTTTATCCTTCTTTATGCAGAGTAGTTCTCGACCGTATATAAAAACGTTTTCTTTCTCCATTCATCCATTGATGGGCATCTGGGCTGTTTCCAAGCCTCAGCTATTATGAATTGTGCTGCTATAAGCATGGGTGTGATATGGCACTGTAGTACGACGCTTTTAACTCTTTGGGGAAGATGTCTAGAAGGGGAATAGTCTTAGGTTTTTGAGGAATATCCACACTGCTTTCCATAGTGGTTTTATGGGTTGAAGGAAGGGGACGAGACTGGGGAAAAACGAAGCATTAAGATATATTATACATAGGTATGATGGATCCAATCACTGTGTACGGCAAACGCGTTCCAGTAAGAAAGAGTTAACGCAAGCAATTGAGTTTAAAACTCAAGAAGTAAAGAAGCGTGAACAGTGAGCAATTGCCCTTGCTTCTCTTAAGTTTCTGGTGTGTTTTTGCACGATTGAGTCTTCACGCACGCACACTCAGACATGCGCGCACGCACAGGTGCGTCTACTCCTGCAGCCTGTCTAAACATATACTCCTGTCCACTCTGCTGTGCCTTTCGCCCTCGTGTCCCTTTTCCCTTTCCTTTCGCAGTGTGGGATGATTAAGTCCTGCAATCATGACCAGCAGGACGTGACCTGAGATTTGGAGGAGTGGGAGGAGCGAAGGCCACCTGCCCTCAGTGGCCCTGGGCCCCGGACGCAGGGAGAGGGGCGCGGCCTCCGGGGGGAACTCAGGAGCGCGGCGCTGAGCCTGGTGCCGGCGAGGCCGGGCGCAGGGGTCCGGGCTGCCGGGGGGTGGGGCGCGGGTCTCCTCTGCGGGGTCCGCTTCCCGAGGCGGGAGGACTCCGGGGAGCTCGGAGGACCCACAGCCCGCCTGAAGGCACCGGTCCGCGGGCTGACCAAGGAGGGCAGGGGCTGCGGGTGGAGACCTTCCTCGTCCCTGCCTGGGGACTGCGGGGAGGGAGTGCGGACTCTGTTGTCCCTTGTCTCCTAGCTCCAGCCCCCAATGGGGCGACCCTGGGTCTCCAAGGCGCAGCTTGGGGCCGGGCAGCGGGCAGAAAGCAGGAATCCTTCAGCGGGGGCGGAGATTCGATCCCAGGCCCTTCTGGAGGGAGCTGGGAGGGGCCAGGACACGGCTTTTTCCCACCTCTGCTCCCAGGGCCCAGGCTCCACTCCTCCCCAAACAGACAGCTCTTAAAGCCTTTCTCCCACAGCTTTTGGCCTGGAGCTCTTGGCTGGAAAACTATTAGGAGGGAAGTACTGCCAATTTAGATGAAAAGGCAGCATTTGCTTTTCAGAGGGCGTGTGAAGCTTGGCCCTGGGCAGATTCACTCTCCTTGAGGCTGCAGGAAAACAAACAAAACAAAACTCTCTCCTCCTACTGATTAGAATATTGTAGCCCCACTGTATTTCAGGGATAGAGCCCGGCAGAGATGGAACAGGTACTTTGTCTGCTTTGAAATGGTGAAGCAGGCCTTGCCAGGTGCCGAAGCAAGCCAGGGGTCGACAGAGGCCCGGCTGTTGAAGGTGGAGGGAGAGGAGGTTCCCCAAGGAAGTTTGCTGTGGAGCCGATTCCAGAGAACTTGGGGAGCAGCTGCCAGGCCGTGGGGAGGCCCAGAGACAGCTTCTGCTGGAAGTGCGGGGCTATGCTAGGCCGGATGACAGGGGGACGGGTGGGGGACAGGGACAAGACCAGGTGGCTCTGCGTGGCCCTCGCCTGGCCCTGACCCAAGCTCTCCTGATCCACTCTCTCTTTCCTTCAGGAACAGAACCCCTGCTGCTTAGCTGGGCATGGGCCCTGGAGGAAGGAGGCTGCCTATGGCAAGGCCTTCTGCACCCAGGTGTGCCTGCAGCCAGGTCGTAAATGCTGAGAGGGGAGCAGCACCAGCACCCAACATCCCCGGAGGTGAACTTCATTGAAGCCTCAGTCCTTCCAGCATCGACTGGAGCAGTGTTTTGAAAAGACTACTGAGTAAGCTCACTAGAGATTCAGTGCCCAAGCTTTCTACTTGGGTCCAATTAGAGAGGCAGCTTCTGTGTATAAAGTAGAAGGGGACAAGGATTTCTCACCACAGGGAAGGACTGAGGGCAAGGAGGAACAAGGCGGGAAGGCAAAGTGAGTAGAATGAAGATATGTCGTGCACAGGAACCTAATAACCTCAATGAATGTAAACTTTACATGCCATGACATGAGAAAAGATTAATAATATCAACAAGAATAAAAAAAGGGACAGAGGCAGGAGAAGGGAATTAAAAAGAGAAATAAGCCATATATGTACATGTACCCACTCCCCAAGATGATTGAACACTGCATATACTGCAAACATGTACCAGTAAAATCAAGAGTGGACCGTATGCTCGCTCCTTACTTCCTCCAATCCTGCTCACTCTTTCCCCACCGTACTGAGTGACCCTCACGAAGCCCATTGGTCAGTGCAGTGTAGCTTCTACTTCTGTAGCTCCCTTGACTTCTCTGTAACATCTCTTTCATAATAATGACGAGTCCCTCCTTGAAACTCTATAGCTGGCTTCTCGTGCTTTGACCACAGGACCCATTTATACTTACATTGCTTAGAAACACCTTGCAAAAAAAGCTCTATTTGCTGATGTATATTAATATTTACCATATTAGAAATTAAAATAAATAGCTGGCCATGCTATGTGCCCACCTGATATTCCCAGCACTCCAGGGGGGTGGGGTGGGGGGGTGGTAAGGCCAAAAGAGTCCAGTTTGAACCCAACCTGAGCAACTTAGTGATTTAGCAACATTCTGTCTCAAAATCACTAAATATAGGGTTGGGGATGGAGCTCCATGTGAAAGGACTGAGTTCAGTTCCCAGTACCACAAGAAAAACAAATAAATGAAAAGAAAGAAAGAAAGAAAGAAAGAAAGAAAGAAAGAAAGAAAGAAAGAAAGAAAGAAAGAGAGAGAGAAAGGAAAGGAGAGGAAAATAAGCTAAAATCGAGAAATGTTGCCATGTACCTTCTGAGGCAGTGCCCCAAGTCCTGTAGCTCTGAAATGTCAACTCTGCACTCACGAGGGACGGGGAACGGTACTTGGTGTTAATGCAGGGAGGCTTAGTGGACCTCTTGCACAAGTCTTGTGAACCCCAGGAGTCCCCGGACCTCACTTTGAGAATCACTGCTCTACATTATTTCTTTGGCTTTTCTGACAATAAGGGCTTCTGTCTATCCTTCTGCTCCCCTGGTCTACCACTCCTTCTCATTCTTAGGGATTCTGCCATACCAAAAGTTGCCCCCACTATTCCAAATCCTCTTTCATCCATATGTTCTTCCTGGGTAATTTCATTCATTTGGAAGCATGAATCAGCGTCACTCTTCTTAGGGCTTCTAAATCCCTCTCTCCAGCTCAGTGCTCTTCCCCAAGCTGCAGATTCAGGTACAGCTGACTTGGTTGCCAGCCTTGCACCCCACAGGTGTGTCTTGCATCTAGCCCCTTCTTTGCATGGTTGTGGCTGTCCCTGCAGGACCGCTGAGCAGTCCCTGGCAAGGTTTATTCTCCTTGACCTTGCCCCCTTCTAATTCATGCTCCATCATTGCCAGGAGTGCTTTCTAAGAGCATATTTATGAGATTCTCTCCTCCATAATCAGGATGTTACAGTGATGTAAAGTACAAGCATCAAGTACAAGCGCTCAGAGGCTGTGCATGACTTGACACTTCCTTAACATACTGAATCCTCCAGCTCGTCTTTTACAGCTTCTTCTTTTTCAAGGACGCAAACCTTCAGTGAGGCTCAATTTTCAGGCTCTCAGCATGGTCCTGAGTTCTCATATTCCTGGACATTTACCTCTGCTATTCCAGGAAATGGTCTTCAACACCTTCGGATGCCTAGAAGTTTTGCCCCCCGGGGAGGAGAAAGTGTCCAACTTCCATTAGTTGTAACAAGTCTTGGGAATGAAGAGCTCTTTCTGGGGTGGCCTCCGGCACAGCACACCTAACCTGTGGCAGTACCCAGGCTCTTGGGGGCGGGGGGGAACTGCTCCGAGCCATGAACTGAGTCACTGGCCACTCTTGGGACTGGGCTTGGGGCAGGCTCAGCTCTACCCAGACCACAGGGATGGAGAATGGGAAAGGAACGGGCCAAAGGGCAAATGAGGGTATTTGCTAGAGAGGAGTTATGGATACTGGACAGGAAGAACCTGAGTTGATGAATACTATTGCAATCCTGTTATTGATAAAAGCTGTGGCTTGCCAGCCTTTCTTGTTTCCCTGTTCTTCCATGTGGAGTTCATATGTCCATCCCAGGTACATATTCCTGTACTCTACATCCCCCTAGCTTCTTCTTGTCCTTCGAGACTAGCGCAAGCTCACGCCTTTCCAGGGAAGTCACTGCTGTGCCCGCCTCCCCATCCAGTGTCCCACGGGCAGTGCACACTGAGTGCAGAGCCCTGCACGCTGAGGTCATTGCAGTTTAGCTTCTGCAGCAGGAAATCACACCTTGTTCATTTCCACATCCTCAGCACATCAAGGCCTAGCGTGGAACAAAGCTTGATTCACTTTGGGGACTGAGGGAGAGTTTTCATCTCTCAGGACCCCCCAAATTCCCATTTAAACTGTTCTTATTGTAACTTCGTGTTGGAGATTTCTCAGGCCTGTGGGGCAATGAGCCTCCTGTGTAGTTTCCTTTGTTCTTTATTTCCTCCTCATAGGTTTCATTTCAGGTAATTTTCCTGTCGTGTTCTCAGGCTGGGACAATGGGGTCCCCCTGGGTAATGTGTGGGACGGTTTGCTGTGGGGGGCAGGACCAGTTGGAGGCCGAGATGGTGCCTGGCACCTGCCTGGGCACAGCCTGCGGCTGGCAAAGGGCTGAGTGGGAAGCTGTGGGTACAGGTGGAGACAGGATCCAGGCCCCCACAGGCTCATACTGTGCTCTGGGGCAGGCGACTCACCATCTCTACAGCCCAGTTTCCTCTTCTGTAAAATGGGAATAAAAAACAGAAGGAATGCTGCTGGACTCTGGATTAAATGATTTCACACATGTAAAACACTCGAGTGTGCTCGCAGCCAATATTAATTTCACTCTTTGTTGCATATTTTGTTTTTGGGGGGGGGTTTGGTTTTTTTGGTACCGGGGATCGAACTTGGGACCTTGTGCTTGCGAGGCAGGCGCCAGAGCCACTGAGCTAAATCCCCGGCCCTAATTTCACTCGGTGTGATTATTTCAAACTTTGACCACTTTGTCAGACTCTGGTGATACAACTTTATCCAGCACTTTCAGCTGTGAACTGTCTTCCCATCACCATGTATTTTGAGCATATGTCTGCTCTTCCCAACTAAAATTTTGCTCCAAGGATTGGGTGGAGGTTCCACACTCAGCTCTGTGTTGGCCGTGCAATTATTCCGTGTAGACACCATGATTACATTGGTATTTGTGGTGCAGAGTTTTAAAAAGGAGACCTCTGAGTAATATAACAGGGTGAACAGAACTGCAGAGTGAAGATCAGGATGTGAGACTTAACTGTTTCACTCCTGAGAAGAGCCCACTCCCAAATGAGACCCCTTAAAAGTCTTGATTTTGTTTGCTGCCTGCCAGCACCACCATAACAAATGCCAAACACTGGGTGATTGAAATTTATTTTCTCACAGTTGTGGGGGCTGGAAGTCTAGCAGCCAGGTGCCAGCTGGTTTGGTTCCAAGGCACTTGGAGAAGGCCAGCTTCTCACTGTGTCCATGCAGGACGGAGAGGGACAGCCAGCTTGCCATTGTCTTCCTGTCAGACCAGGGCCCCATCCTTATGACCCCATTTAACCTTCCTTCCTTCCTGGATCCATATGCAGCTACACTGAGTACTGGGGGTTCAACATTTGCATTTCAGGGGGACACCATTCAGCCCATAGAGGATGGCTTCCATGGCTTCCATGAGGGACCACAAGGAGGGCGCAGGGCATGTTGCTTCTCCCTCTGCTGCTTGGGAGAAGTTCCAGCCCTCACATTAGCTGCCCCTCAGCAGTTTGGATTAGAGATATTTTTTTCTTCAAGTCAAATGAGTACACTCATGAGTACTGGGTGCGTTGGGAAGGTCAGGAACTCATTCTAAGGATTCAGGATGCCAACGGGATTCTTTCTTTACCTGTGCTGCTGTCTTGGTTGGCTCTGGTCTTATTCCCAGTCAGCCCCCACCTCCTAAAGGGTGGCAAGAACCGCAGACAGGGAGCGTCAATGAGGAAAGGGTCAGGAACAGGACAAGAGGTGTAGTGGGGATGGTGGTGAGCCCAGCACACAGGCTGCATCGGAAGGAAACGGCATTGCATGTTCTCAACACAGTGGACCCTTGACTTACGAACTCAATTCATTCCTGAGGGCTGGTTGTAACTCAAATTGATCAATTGAAGGCTCAGGCTCCTCTACACAGCCTTCAGAGTCTCTCTCCTGTACACAGGCACGTCTCAGTGTCCTTAGAGACCCTGGCCCAGGATTTCTCAGTGAACCCATACAGGAGAGGATGCTGTCATGCTCCTTCTAGGACTCTGTAAGGGTTAATCTGGATCTGAGACCATCTGGAAGCACGAGCGGCCAACATTCGGGTCGTAACTCAAGATTTTGTTCCAAAATTCCAGTAGAAACCCATGCTGTTGACCTCAGGCTGGTCGTAACGTGAGGGTCCACTGTATGTGAATCTAATGACTATAACCTGGAAGTAGAGGGAAAGGAACGGGGTGTGAGAGGGACAGTGAAGGGGACTGAAAAGACCAAAATACATTCTATACACGGAACCCCCCAGCGTGACTTCGTAGGACTTAAATAAATATGGATGACTTTGTCAGTTATGCTCAATAAAAAGTGGGAAAAAGAAACCCCTGTAACTGTGTGAGCTGCGGAATGCAAGCCCTTGATTTCAGATCTAGGCAAAATTTTTAAAAGACAACTGAAAAATATGTTTCTGTGTTACATTTCTCCAGTCCAATTTGACAAGTTCAATGTTGAAAAATAGAGGTGGATTAGCAGAAAAAGCGGGTGTTGTGACGATGCAGCCCCCCGAGGAGGCGGGCAAAGCACCAGCACCATATTGCTGGAAGACCGTCCTCATATGCTTCCTCACCTCGCTGTCGGGAAGTCGGGCGCAGACCCCTCTGGCAGCGTCCATCCGCGGGGCCTTCGGTGCGCGTGGGCGGCACGCGTCCAGTGCGTGATCCAGTCCGGTGCCAAACCCTGGCAGGGGCGCCCTGCTTTCCGCTCGTCACTTGACGTCAGGTAAACCCTGGGTGCACTCTCGGTCTCTGCATTCTAACAGTAGGATTCCTGAGTTGAGAATAATATTTTCAGCAGTCAGATTTTATGTTTCTACCATTTTGTTTGTGCTTTGGAATGAAAATTTCCCTTTCCTCTCGTCCTTTCTCCCCACCCCCTTTAGCACCCCTTTGCCCTCTCTGTCCTGACAGTATCTGAGACACTTTGGAGAAACTCCACCAGCCTCCCTCTCCCTCCCGCCTGTGCTCCTGCAAAGCTGCCTTTTGTTTGGATTTCGGTGGGGGCTGGAGAGCACTGGCTGAGGCAATTCACCACACACTCCCAAGCCAGAGCAGTGGGATCAGGATGGCACACATCCTGTTAGAGACAAGGCTGTGAACATGATTGTTTCTCTTCTGTGACTTCTCGGAAAGGAGCTCATTAGTCTTCAGGGACTGGGGGGATGTTTAGAGATAGTGTTCTTTCCATGACACAGAAACTAAGCAAAAAGCCAGCTCTTTGGGAGCCAGACTGAGAAATGAATAAAAATTTGTCTTGTTGCCTTTTTCACTCCTAATAGAAATGTGACTCTTTCCGGGGGCTGTGTGGCTAGGACATAGAAGAGGAAGAAGAGTGGTCCTCTCTGGCTTCCCTTCTCTGTGAGTGTTAGTTAGCTCTTCTGTCACTGGGACATAATCCATGATACCCACAATTTTAAAAAGGAGAGGTTTGATTTGACAAATGGTTGGGGGGATTCAGTCCATGGTCAGCCAGCTTCAAAGCAGAACCTTTATGGTGGAAGGGCCTGGTGGAGGAATTTGCTGACCCACAGCAGCCAGGAAGAAGAGAGAGAAGGGAGGAAGCAGAGGGGGAGATGTACACCCCAAAGGCACATGCCTGTGACCCAGAAACCAGCTTCTCTGCCCAGTCCCACCTCCTAACTGCACATTCAGCTGTGGACGCATGGATCCCTCATCCACTGATGAGTGAGACTCCCCCATGAGCCAGTCACCTTCCAGAAAGCCCAGCCTCGGGATATGCAAGACTTTGGGAGATGCTGCAGTTCTGAACTGTAACAGTGGGTGCATCGTGGTAGTCTGCACTTCAGGTTAGCAGGGGAGAGAAATTCTTTCTGAAGAACTGATGTGGGGTAGGAAGCTGAGGAAAGCTGGCATTGTCTGCACACATCAGAGAGCGAGATTTCCAGGCTGAGAGAAGAGCAATGAGAGCAAGAAGATGTGGCATAGACGGAGAGCTGCTCTTTCAGATGACAGCAGTTGAAAGGTCTTATGGGCCTTCCTTTTAATCTGCAGAATAAATGTAAGTTTACCTACGGGACTCCTTCAAGCCGCTGGCAGGAGGGAACATGGGCTGTAAGGGCTGCACCCCTCTGTGGCTAGGGCGTCCTAGTGGCTAAACCAAGGGATTTCATGAGACCTTGGTGTTGCTGCTGATGTTCACAAGTCTGCCAGGTGGCCCATCAGGGAAGGGGCTGGGCATCTGTGTGACAAACGTGACCTCATTGGCAGCAGTGGCAGGGGCTCTCTGCTCCTGTCTCCCCTGATGGGTAATTTATTAGCAGAGGGCATAGCTGGCCTCCAGGTCTGCAGTGGGTTGGTGGTCCTGCCTACCACCTGTGCTCCTGCATCCAAGATCTCTGCAGTCCTGCAGACACAGGACCAGGTAGATGCCTGTGTTCCAAGCACGGCTATGTGGGAGCCAGCCATGCCTGTGAAGTTCCCCGTGTGACAGGCTCCTGCCAGGGCTCTCCACACCCTGCGTGTGAGGGGTCCCATTCCAGACGGCTGTTAATTTCTCCAGTGCCTCTCTCAGAAGCTTCTCTGGAGTCAGCTGGCCTTGCACTGTCCAGTGTGGATCATTGCCCACAGAGCATGTTGGGGAGACTCACAGATGCTCTTTCCCTGAATCCACAGACTTGCCTGTCTCGGAGGCTCATGACCGAGGCAGGAATGGCAGGCCCCATTGAGCAGGGCCTCGTTAAGACTCCTTCCTTCTCTGACCGGAACATACTGTATCCAGCTGGGTACTGGAAAGCAATTTTGGAAATTAAAGTCCTGAATAAGGCTTCATTTCATGCTCTGATCATGGGTGGCCATGGTGGCTACATGTCCTCCTGAAAAGAATTATACCATCTTTTTGAATTTTAGATGAAACACAGGGTGCCGGTTTACTGAGCTATTATAAATTCCTCAAGACGTGATCCTGTGGCCTCATAAAAGGCTCCTATATTCAAATATTCTTTGTTGCAATCTGGCCTTTGGACAAAATGCAGCCCTGGCGACTGATGTTTATGTTTTCCATACAGGCTCTCAGAGAAAATTTACACCGGGTTTTACTGCTGTTATTTCATATAACGCAGGGAATTTTGCTGAAGAAATGAAAAGAGTAGAAACTGCATTCCTAAGTTTCTTATAAATCAATATTTGAGGTATAAAAATATCTACATAAAAGATAAAAGAATGCTTAAACACATCCAAGAAAAAATGGAAGCCTATTTAAGCATTGCTTTAACCCTAACTTGCTTCACACTTCTGAAATGCAGTCAGAACGTTAACATTTCCATGGATTTCTCCTGAACAACAGGAGAAGATAAAACCTGAATGTCTAACCCAGTATCTGGTCAGCTTCCATCTTCCAACCCCAGCCAAAGACTGACTGGTGCAGATAAGACTGCTTCCTACCGGCCATACTTCATTTTCAACCACTTCACTGACAAATTCACCGGAATTTCACGGCCACTTAGAAAAGGGAAAATGAACTAACTAAATGCTGCATTTGACTTTTCCCTAGAATCTTTATTAATGATGCCTTTGCATCAATTTGCATTTTCCGACGTAAATTGCATCAGATGATTCTTCAAAGAGTTGTTTTAGACATGCCTCTCTCTTTTGACTTTTACCCAAACCCTACCCAATTGAAATGACCATTTTTCTGATAAGCAATGTTACCAAATATCCCCCAATGAAAACCATGTATGTGTGACAAATGAATCTGTGTCTTATATGCATTTACAGGTGTATGTGCACATTTATGCAAGAGATTTTTAAGTTTGGCTTAATTTATATAATTTCATTTTTTATTTTATTTTCCACCTAACATCTTGCACACATTTTTAAAGACACTTCATTATCTTTAAGTCATGCTTTTGATGATGACTTATTATCTGTACCTCACAAGTCTGCATTGTATTTATTTAATCAGTTTCTAATGATGGATATTTAGGCTTCTTTTGAAGGCTTGTTGCTGTCATAAATGCTGACATCACTGCATATGCATCTCCTCCTGAAATCACAACTGTTCCCCTACAGTGAGTGCCCGGGTGAAGAACTGGTCTCCACTCCATAAATCACAACACGGCTCCACCGCCCACTGGTGACCCTTAAAGAAAGCTGATTTTCTAAGAGCTTTTTGGGTAGAAGGGCCATGTCAGTCCATGTGGGTGCACTGCTCTGTCTCTGAATTACAGCTTTGTGATCCTCAGGGAAGGGAAAGCTCACCATGGATAGCCGTGAATAAAGCAGAAGAAATATAAATCAGCAGGAAATCACATCTCCCGGAACTATTAAAGTGGTGAGGAATAAACACAGCTATGAGTCAGAGCTGATGGGTTAAGATTTATCTTGCCTTTCATCCTCCATCATACAGAATTGTAAAACACACCCTCCCCTTTCACTTCTTGAATGGGTGGGAGATCGGGAGACGCAGGCAGGAGCGGAGCAACTCTGCCGGTGGTAGGATTTGGAGCAGGAGAGAGGAATCCATGTTCAGCCCTGGCTGACCTGTGAGCTCCTGCTTCCCGGCAGACAGCGGCCCTTTAAAAGTCTCATTGAACTTTGCTCTCTGTGTTTCTCCATTTGACTGGAACACATCCATGTCTTCTCCTGCACTGCATGGCCCTTCCCCACACACTGCTGACCATAAAATTAACACAAAGGAATGGATCAGATGACAGCGGCAGGCATCTTCCCCTGTGCTGCATATGGATACATGTGTGCCAGCGGGTATGCTGTACAACATGGTTTATAACTTATTTCCCATTACTGACATGCTCTGAACATGTCTAGTCTGTCAAGATTGCTCCACCTGATTTATTCATTCAGTTGTCCACTATTGCCCTTTATAGCTGCACAAAATTTATATATGTAGTCTCTCATTAATTAACATTCAATAGTAGTAATTAATTAATAGTAACGGGAGATATCGCTCATTATGTGTACAGCCAATAACTCTTCTGAGTTCCTTATCAGAGTATCTCATGCAGTGGTCGAAGCAGCCCCAGGGATGGACTCTGTCCCCACCCCTAGAGAAACTAACAACTTGCACAAGACCTTTCAGCCAGTAAAGGCTGCAGTCAACTTTGGGAACCTGGTTACTACACACTTGCTGCTTATTTTGTTTGCTGTTATAGATGATGTTGCAATTAATATCTTTATACTTCACTCTTGGGGCATGCTCTGTAGCATTTGTACATGAGCAATTATGAAATGCTCGCTCAGGACAGTTCTCTCATTTTAATGAAAATTATGAAGTTGTCTGCAAGCCTTCAACGAACAGACTTCCCAAGAAGACAGGACATCAAAGGATGATGGAAAGAAGTCTGAATATTCACGGTCCAAGGGCTGGCAAGCTGTGCATGCCAGGTGGGTCACTGGTAGTCTCGGCCAAAGGACAGCTCACTGTGCCTATGGTTTAGTGACAGATGCTATGCAATCACTCCAAGTCCTTTTTCCCAAAGCAGAGGAAGCATCGACACTTTCTTTTTTCCAGAAGATGGTTACTCTTCAACTACAGCATTTGCTCTTCACTGGCAGATCTGGCTCCTCTACCCCCTGCCTTTTCTTCTGTGAAACCATTGGAGAACACACTGCACCTGGCTCTTCCCTGCTGTCTCGAGGGTTGGGCTGGGCAGTGAGCTGTTTGTCAGAGGTGGTGAGTGGACACCGCTTGGTATGTGGGGCACTAGTTACTACTTCTTGGCTTTCTTATTACTTGCAGTCATGGAGATCCACAGGACGTGGATTGCATTGGTGTGTTCCTTGGCCTTTGCTTTTCTCCACACACTTCTACACCTCACACTCAGAGCTGCCCTTATTCTCCAGAGGCCAAGCATAATCTCCCAAGGAGCCCCACTCTGCACGGTTGGGGGGACCTGTTTCCATCTTCTGTACCGAGACCCCTCACCTCCTGCTATCTCTTGCTGTTTGCATCTGAGAAAATAATCCAGATAGGAACACATGCGGTCTCCTGTGGTCTTAGGGGTCACTCAGACTTTTCCATTGTTTTAGACACTAAAACCCCAGATTCTTGTTTTGAGTATCATTTTTATTTTAGAATAATTTAAAGAGAAGCAGAGGAGCTATAGAGAGGCTATCAAATGATTTCTTATACCTCTCATCCGATTTAGCATTTTATTAAAATTTTATATTGCCACGATATACTTCTGAAAACTGATAGATCAGCAGCAGTACATTACTGTTAACAAAACCTGACTTTACTTGGATTTCATTAGCTTTTCCATTAAGGTCTTCTTTCTGTTCTAATCCAGGCCATGTCTGGCATTCAAAGTCCGATCTTATCTCCTCTACAGTGCAGAATTTCCTTCCACCATGCCCTTGCCAGGTTCAAAGGACGCTGTTCGGTTTTGCAGTGTGACTCTCATGCTGGATTTGGCTGATATTTTCCTCATGGTTAGATTAGAATGAGACTTTTTTTGTTTTTTGTAAGAAAGCATCAGAAAGCATGCAGCAAGTGAGTGTGGTTATCCTCACTCTCTAGGCACACTGAGATTTGAACTTCACATACTTTCCATACCACGAAGTATTCATTTTTATTTTTTCAACAATTTAAATGTGTAAAAAAAATCTTCCAGTTCACAGGATGGAAAATAGTTCCTGATTTAGCATTTTGGTGGCCATTGAAATAAAAGAATATCACTTTCATGTTTTATGATAAAAATTAATTGAACTGACACAGGGGAATTACTAACACTTAGGTGTGCTGGAAGCATATACAGTGATGAAAAAGCAGCTGCTTTATAGCTAGAAGTTAACTACCCTTATTATAATTGTTATGCTTATTTTAGAATATGGAGCATAGTATATTGCATGGTTTGAGCTCTCTCTCTCTCTCTCTCTCTCTCTCCCTTTCCTTCTTTTCTTTTTTTTCCTTCTCTTTTTGGTGTAAAGTTCTTAATTTTCACAGCTGCCTGTATCCACCATAACATGCTTGGCTCTAGGGAAAGTGGTGGAGTCAGTTTGTGTGATCAGCATAATAATGACATCACCTTTTATATTTCTGTGGGTTCTTAACTTCTGCCTTTCCCTCCAAAAGTTACGAGGTTTAGTTTGAATTTTGCCTCACGTTCGCCCTAAGGTGACCTCCCATGGAGAGGTGAGGGACAGCCAGGGACCCCTTCCTCTCTGCTGTGGGCTGCACTGTGGCAGCAGCTTATTGTCTCTCCCCTGTGGTTCTGGTTTTCACTGTGGCCCTCAGCCCTCTGATCTGGGGGTCACCACCCACACGCTGTGCCCCTCCATCCAGGCTTGGTGGGGTTTTCCTGGGATTACTGGTCTCCACCAAGCTTTCCGGGCCCAGCTTCCCCAGCACTCATGTAAACAGTGTCTTAAATGCCTCTGAAATTCTCAAGACAATTGGGACTTAGACTAGCAGGGGGAAATGGGGACAGGTAAGAAATGAAGGATACTATGGCTGCCTTGCCAAACATTTGCCACATGCCCAACAAGCCTGCCTTGACTGTGCTCCTGCTCAAGACTAGGTCAGGCCGGTCTGGACTGGACTCTGCTCCCTGGTTTAGACTTTGGGATAGTTCCTTGAATATTTGGCGTTTCCCTTTCCTATCAGATAAATGTGATTTGCAATAAGACCTCCCTGGGTGGGGGCTTGTGAGGATCACAGATAGTGCTGATCAAAGTGCTTCAGTATGGAGCACTGAAAAAACACCCAGCATAGAGCTTAGTAGCAGCAACTGAGCGGGAGTGTGGCCTTCTGTGAGCTGGAAGCGGTTTGATTCTGGGATTGTCGGCACCACACTGGCGCTTGCTCCTTGGAGCAGATGATAATGGTGCAGAGCTGCTGGGCTGGGTCCCAGCACTCACCCCACAGATGCACAGCTTGACAAGAGCCAAAGCCACAGGACGCATGGGGAGCAGGGTGAGCCCAAGCCCTTCCCTCGGTGGGACGAGGATGTCAGGCTTGCTCTCAGGTCAGAAGTGACAGGAAATAAGCACATCCAGGCGCCCAGGTCCCCATACTTCTCATCTGCCTGTGTTCTCGAGTCGCCTCCGTAACACTCAACAACAGAGCAGCAAATTTTGTTTGTTTTAAATCCGGTAATGAACGTCTGTTTTGCTTACACTAATGGTTTCTCCAGGGACGGGTGTATGCATTATTAAATGCTGCTTAAGGAAAGAAAAATGTTTTGCGTTGGTTAAAAATTCTTTGATTGCAAATGATAAAAAAAAAATTCTACGCAAAATGGCTCCAGCAGAAAAGTAATTTAATGTTTCCTGTAAACAATGAGCCCAGGGGACAGGGCCAGTTTATTCAGTAGTCACAACAGACACACGTCTTGGGCCCATTACTAGGACAGGTTCATGGAGTATTTTAATGTTTTTTTTAAATCATAAGAAAATTGTAATAGTAATATTTTTATGGAAAAAGGATGCTAATGGCAAAAGTATCTGGAACGCCCAAAAGTCATACCGTAAACTGGAGGGCCAGGGCTGCCTTCAGGCTTAATTTACTATAACATATAATCACCAAAACCCTCTGACTCCCTTCCACTCTGCTGTGGTACAGCCACAGACCGCCCTTCCCTCTCTCCTGTCATTATTTCCCCATTCACTCCTCTATGATTCCTTAGCCTCTGTGTTTCTCCAGTAGTTCAAACCTGCGCCTGCCTCAGGTCCTTGTACCTACCCTTTCTCAGTGGGAAATGCTTTTCTTGAGATAACTCCTTAAGGAGTACTTTTATCTTCTCAGAAAGACTTTCTTTTATACAAAAAGAAAGAGACAATAAATGAGTGAGTGAAAAATGGATGCACCAACCCAGGTTGCATATCCTCAGAATGTCAGAGCCCCACAGAAAGTATAAGAATCTGTTTCCCAGAAGTCCAAAGGAAGTCTCATTTGTTCTAATTGGCTCTGTATGGGTCACATGGTCTAAACCTGAACCAACCGCGGTGGAGCCAGGAAATGATCACTGAAATTTAAGTTGCATTCCACACAGGCAGAATTAAGGGTTTCAGATGGGTAGCTCTTCAGTGTGAAGTAAGGTAAAGTTACCAGGAATAAAGTGGCATTGATATGCAGAGCAAAAGAAATGCATGTTTATTATTTTCTTGCTCTAGAATTCTTCACAGATTAGCTTTACGTTTTCATTTCACTCCACATCTTGCTATATTTTTCAAGAATTTTACCATTGAACACAGTTTTTTCCTAGGTGGAAAAGTACTGTCTGTTTAAAATGGCTTACAATGAGGAGAATGATGAAATGGTTTTATAAGTAGAACATACAGGCATATGGAAAGGACAATGCTGTGCCACAATCTGAAGGGAATGGTTACAATGAGAAGGAGAAGGGGAGCCCAAGAACCCACTTCTTGTAACTGAAGTGAGGCTGTTCTTGTGGCAAGGGGGCGCTGCACGATTGAGGTGCTGCTCTGGGGGGATCACACAGGCGTGCTGAAGCTTAAAGGAAGAGCGACCTGACACTGCCAATACCTAAATCTGACAAAACACTGACAGGCAAAATATACAAAGGATGTACACAAATCAGTGAGAAGACAAGCCCATGGCCTTACATGTGCAGACTCTCCTGCAGTGCTGGCACTGAGGACACACTGCTTTCAGCAGCCCAGATGCCTCCAGATGTGGCTCTTGGAATCAATCCAAGGAGTAGTCTGAAAAATAGCAGCATGGATAGATTTTTAAAAAAGGAAAAGTATGTTGTTGAGTGAAGAAATGTACTAAGTACACTATTTAGCTTATATATAGCAATGTTTACTTTACCAGACCACCTACCCCAAAATAAAATTACCAATACCAAAATAAAATATGTGTTAATCATGTTCAAATGCTGCATATCATGAAGGGAAATCATTGTGGAATATAGTTTAAATAGGGAATAATTTCTAGGTTGAGCCATCTGAAATCATCAGTATTTGACTTTTTAACCCACAAAAAAGACAGTTTTATATAGCTCAACATAGTAAATAAAGAAAGAATCTTACACAGACAATAATAATAATAATAATATGCTGAAAGGGGAAGTGGAATTAAGTGATCCACCTGCATGTGAACTAAAAAAAGAAATAAATAAAAGTGAGTTTTTCAAACTATGTGTCTCAGACTCAGTTTCATTGTGCAGTTTCATGGACTGGGTTCCTGCTACTAGATATTGTTGTAGTGCGATCCAAGGTGGAAGAACTTACCTGCTCTCCCAGAGGCCAACCTGTGGGATACTTCACTTGACGATGATGGAGATATTTCTCCCCGTGACTTCAAACTTCCACTGTCAAGTGGTAGGTGCTGCCCAGGAGACACAGAGCTCTGCCAGAGTCCAGAAATCAGCGGAGCGCAGTGAGCTTGTTCATTTTCTGCTTCAAGGGAGGAAGCAGCTCCCCCAACTTGTCCAATGTGCATTCAGATGTGGAAGGAGCCACGGAGCTTTCCTGTCTCACAGCTCTGTCTCCTTAGAAGTCTGCTCACAGCAGGAGTGCTGGAGCCAGGCGAGGGCATCATGCAGATCTGTGACACCTGGGATCAGGACACCAGGCGAGTCACGTGGCACACACAGCCCATTCATTCAGGGTGATGGCCAGGAGACAGCGGGGCACAGTGGAGGGGATGCTGGGACAGAGCAGAGTTGGGCTGAAAATGTGACATTGTTCACCTTCCGCCAAGGTCAGCCGTAGATTCTTTATTTAAAAATTAGTAGGTTTGAGTGAATAAAGTCCAAAGTCCATAGGATGGTGATGCTTCATGCAGTTCTTTTGGTGAGTTGAAGAAACCCTTGCTATGTCTGTAAGTACAGTAGGGACAAAAAGCATTGGAAGGAAAGCAGTTGAAGGATGGGAGCGTGGTGCTTCCTCATACTCTCCTAGTCTAGTCCCTGTCCTGCTGGCACAAGACCCATCTATGGGCCATGACGGCCCCAACTTCTGTTTCTTCATCCATGAAATGGGATTTTTATTAGTATTTATTTCATTAATTTCAGTTAGCACTGGGTCTGGCATTCTGTACCTTGCCAAAATGATAACTATTTTCATGTTGAAAATATTTTTGTGGAAAACTATATTTTGTTTTCAGTAACATTCCTTTGGTTACTGGTAAGTTAAAATTACATGGTTGGGAAATAATTTATTTCCCATTTTCATTTCATTCATGATAAATTGTTTCTATAAGTCTTCACGTTTTCCCATTTTTTGCATACTTTTATCAATTCTATAGTATATTGTTATACTAGCCTTTGTTTTCCCTAGCACATGTATAGTAGTTTAAATCAACTGTAATTCTTAAGGTAAATATTGTCATTAAAAATTGTGTCTTATTCCCACTCTTTTGCTCTGAGCTTGTCTCGTGGTGTGCTTTGGGTAAGAGAGTAGGGTGATACTGACACTGGAACTTCTTAGCCTAAGCTTCCGTGGACTTGTCACTTCAGTTTGTCCTCTCTTGGAATGAGTCAATCCTGGAAAAAAATTTGGATTTGTTTCCTTGAAGATGAAGTCTTATGGAGACAGAGAGACCTGGCCTGAACCAACCTCTGTGCAGGACTCCCAGATACAAATGATTAATTGAGAGACCCCAGCCAATGCAGACAGAAGAACTGTGATGCTGAACACAGCCCAAGTATCTGACCCAAGGGCCACAGCAAGTGAGATGGTTATTACAGCCACAGTATTTACCGGTGTTGGTTACACAGTGATAGATTAAGTGATCACACACACACTTGTGTGTGCACACACAGGAGAAATTCTTCTGAGTCTGTGAATATATACTTCACATTACCACACCCCGGAGGAGAAGATTATGACTGAGGTTGAGGCAACAAATTGTGACCTCCACTTTATACATCCCCTTTTTCTTGAGTGTTTTTGCGATAAGGAAGCATCACTTTTATACATAAGAAAACAGCTTTAAAAAGGGAAAGACGATTGTTGGCTGGTTTCTAGTTGGGGAAAGACCTTTGGGCTGAAGCTAACTGCACTGTTTGATGGCACTGGGTTTTTGTGGCTCATTCTTCGGCTGAGCTTCACGTGTGGGCCATTCCGGAGTCACACCATTAGATGGGTCACTGCTGGGCACTTTCACAGTGACTGAGCCTTCCCTGCTGTCGTCTCTCACTTCCGCCTTTTACACCTTTATTTAATTTGTGGGAAATATAACTGATTGCACTTATGACAGTTTATATATTTATTTGCATTTGGGTTATCATTTATCTTCCCATATTTTGCTGATCTTTCCCCCTCTGGTTTGACCCAGAAGAACAACTTAATTTTCTTTTGTTTTTTTCCTGTGTTTGCCACTTCCTGGGTGCCCCATAAATGCTATTCAGTGGTTTTCATGGTGGAGATCTGGAATGACCCCCCAGAAGTCTCACGTTGTCAGGAGTGAGAGTCTTGGAAGTGGTGGGGTCATAGGGATGCCATACTCATTAGCAGATTGACCCACAATGAACTCACAGCTGAGCAAGCCCTTAGGAGGTGGGGCTGGTCAAGAGGTGGTCATGGGGCTGTATCTACATCCTAGCTCCTCCCATCTCTGGCTGCTTCCTGGCTGCCATGAGTTGAGCACCTTTTCCTCTGCCAGGTCCCTCTGCCATCCTGTTTCTGCCTTGCAGCCAGCTGACCATGGACCAAAACTGTGAGTCACAATAAACCTTTCCTCCTTTAATGTGTGGGTGTCAGATATTGTGTCTAGCAATGGGGAAGGATCTGAGACAGTGTCTTTCTGGGCTTATTGCTAAACTGGATTGTTAGTTACTTCAAGATCTACCTCCAGAGCTTCTGTTCTGAGCAGAAGACTGCAGGTAAGCAAATACTTTCCCTGTGGTGGTGAGACAGATGAGAAGACTGAAGTGGGGGCAGCGCCTACAGTGTCGCTGCTGAGCGGCAGTCAGGGCTTCTCCTCAGAGGAGTCTGCCCCACCGGTCAGTCTCTTTTTCCCGGTCTCACAGTGGCCTCAGGGCATCTGATGCCAGAGTTTCCGCCTGCCTCACCTGTGGCTCAGGTCCACTCCACCTATTGCCTCTTCCTCCTGCTGCATGGGCTTCCAGCCTGGCTTCTGGGCACTGCTCTGCACTGCCTGGGCTCACACAGGAAAAGATCACTCCGCCCCCTCCACAGTGCCTGGATGTCTCTTGGCTCACAACCTCAGAAAACGAGGGTATACAGCGTCTGCAGGGGACACTCCCAGTCTTGGAACAATCACCAAAAGGTCTCTTTGTTCTCTCTTTGATGATGCTTCCTTCCAATATTTAAGGAAACTTTAACTCTTATTGGCAGAATAAATGGTCTCTTGGCGGACTGAGTGTTCTGAACTTGCTGCCTATGTCACACATGTCATGTCCTCGGTCTTCCAGGACTGTAACTTATTAATCTAAAATGCTTTATTCTCTGAAAAGATTAGCATTGCTATTTTGAACCTTGCTGTTTTTACTTAAACATGTTTCTTGAGCCACCTGCTGCAGCATCATCTCCTGTGATCTCAGCACTCTGTGAGACAGGCAGGAAGATACCGACCAAGTTTAAGGCCAACATGGGCACCTGAGGAACTTAGCGAGTTCCTGCCTCCGAATTTAAAAAGGAGGAGAGTGTGAAGTGAAGGTTCTGGCTTCAATCCCTAGTACCCCTAGAAAAATTCATGAGCATTTTCCCCATGTGACAAGCACAGTATTTAATCCAGTGTGTTAGGAGTGCGCCATGACATCTTAACCAGGCTGCCATTGATGTACATTTACGTTTGCAACCAGCATCTACAGATGCAAGCAGTGCTCAGTGAAAATCATTGCAAATGCATTTTGTAGTTTTGTGATGGGTCATTAAGGTATTGACCAGGACAGGAGGCAAATATAGACATATTGCTGAATTGCCTGTTGGTTTTCCTTCCCAGGAGCAGAGACTGTTTGCTTTAAGAAACTTGGTAGGAAAAGTTACAGGAGACAAATGGAAAGGACATATGAAGTCAGACCAAAAAACTGTGAGTACCAGGTATGCTGGTTATGTGCCACTTGTCCTCACCTGCCTCTACTTAGGATTCCTCTTTGCTCTGTTTGGTGCCCCATGGGTAAGCCCTACAGACCTTATCATTTGAAGTGTCAGCCCCACGTGGTGGCCAAAGCTGCACAGTGGGGAGGCTCCCGGAAGGTGAAAGGAAAATGACTGGGGAATTTTCCCCATTTCCTTCATGCTCCAGGAACTTGGTTCTGGCAACAGCCGAATCCTACCAGGGAGAGCTGCATCCCTGGCCTCTTCACAGCAATCCAGCAGTGCTGTTTGCTCCCCTTGGCCGTCCAGGTTCAGGTGTGGTAATAGCCTGGTGCTCGTGCCACTTCCTGCAGCCCTCAGCAATGCTTCTCGCTTCCCATAATCCTAAAATACCCCCTTCACTCAACTCTTAGCCCATAAATCTATTTGAGTGGGAGCTCGCTGCCTGCTGGGACCACTCCTGATTCAGCAGGCCAAAGAGCTCAGGCTTCATCTTGAGCACAGTGGGCAGGATGAGAAATGTCCGGGCTCAGATGCCAACGCCTGGCACCAGCTCCCTGACTCAGCTGCTGGGAGATGGATAGACGGGGCTTACAGCGTCACTCACACGGGCTGGCAAGGGGACAGTGAGAAGATGTTGGGGTGCAAGGACACTGAGCACCCCTCCAGAGCCCGGTAGTAAGGAGGCCTCCGTCATTTAATATAAAGGCATTTTATTCATTTACTTGATACTTCACTGTAATTATGTGAAGGGATTTCTGTGAACGTGCAAGGTATGATATTATTGAAAATTTGTTAAAGGATCTTAATTCATGGAGACTTATTTAAGTGGCAACAGGACCTGACATCCTGTATCCTCCCGAATTATATTACCTCCTATGCTACAAATCTTCCACTTGGTTGAGCAGCAGTGAATTACCAGCCCGTTAGCTCCAGTTTTTAAAGCCAGAATCTTTGTAAAATAGAAGGACTATGTTGGCTTAATTTAGCAAACACATAGAAGTGGGTAGAGGAAAGTGAGAGTAGGTGTTAATAATTAGGCATTTCAGGGAATTGTAATCAGGTACTGTCAATTTTCTGAAAAGATTAGGCAGATCAGAAAGGAAATATTAAACTTCAAGGAAGCAAATTAAACTTTGCTTTTGATAGTTATTCAACTTTCACACTATTCCCTCCACTTATTACTTGAAATAGGGTTAAATGCCAGTTTCAATTACAAGGCAAGCCAAATCATAAGAGCCTCATCAAAAAATTCTCTGCTGTTACTTGGTTATATTTATATCTTACTTTTGCTTTAACAAACTGCCAAAAACTTAAGGCTTAAAAGAATAAAAATAATGAAGGGCCGGGCATGGTGGAGCACACCTGTAATCCCAGCACTTGGGAGGCTGAGGCAGGAGGATCACTGGGAGTTTGAGGCCAGCCTGGACTATGATGCAGTGAGCCCCTGTCTCAAAAGGAATATTACATTATGACTCAGGGGACCGCAATTCCAAAGAAGTCTCCAAGAGGCTGACAAGGTGTTGACAGGGCTGTGGTCCTTCTAGAGGCCCCGAGGCTGACCTGTTGATTTTCCAGAGACCAGCTGGACATTTCTGCCTGTTCCCTACCTACCTGTGTGACCCCTTCTCACATCCAGGGGCAGCAGCATATCCGTGGTCCCCAGAACGCCAGCCCGACCGGGAAGATGGCAGCTGATGTTTGGCTTCTGAACACTTTGGGCCATAGGGAGATTGAATCTTAGCTCAGAATTGTTGGTCTGCTTTCTGCATTAGAATCACACACTTTGTCTCATGCGTTTCCAATTTCTGCTGCCTGGTGCAAGGTGTTAATGCTGGGCTTAAGCGTTGTTCATGCTTTGGCCAAAAGAATCTTCTACAGATATATAAAAAAAACCCCACTCTGTCTCTTCCTCTTAGGCTTTTGCCATTCTCCATGAAAGAATTCTCACCCACAACCTCATTTCCATGCAAAATGGGAAGAGTCTGCAGCTGACGTATGCCCTAGACTGAAGTGTGTTAGGTAGTATCACTGCAGCAGTAGTGTAGGTACAAAGTGTGATCAAACAATACTGTGAGTGTTTGAGTGAATATTTTAAGTTTCTTACAGTTAAAGACACATTGCCATGAACCCCCCTTAAAATCTCCTATTCTGGTTAATCAGTCTTCCAAAGATAATAGCCATTTGGGCTAGAAACATTTAATCCTGTGAGAACGTGTTTATCATCAAATCATAGACAGGTAATCTAGGACTTTCTGGCAAAGAAATGGCTGCACTTAGGTAGTGATTATGCAGGGTCTCATTGCCGTGATTTTAAAGAACACACTGAACTAACCCCAGGGCAGAGGGGCTCAGAAGTCACAACTGAGGGTTCAGTACATCCCAGAACGGAAGCATCTTTAACTCTTGGTTCCAGGGTCATGTTCTATACTCTCTGCGTCAGTCCATTTCTGCAGAGAAAATGTTAGGTTTGGACCTGATTCTGTGCATGCTGAGGCAAGGAGTCCCTGACAAAGTCCTCGGAAGGGTAAGGACACTGATGGCCTTGTAATTTCTCACCATTTGTGCTAATTTTGGGGCCCAGAGCATTCCTAGTTATGTCAGGACTGGATTCCATGCCCCTCAGTTTTTAAAGACAATTTTTCAAAGGAGTGGGATGCCTGAGACACCTGACTTCCTAACAGGCCAGAAGGCAAAGTTACTTTGCCCTGAATTGGGGAAATAGCTGTCAGACTGCACTGTGACTCAGAAAGAACCATGCTACGGGTAAAAAGGACATACTTTTTGAGTTAGATTTTAATGTTCTGAAAAAAGAAAATCAAAGGCAGGATATGAGGGGCCACTTTAAGGTTATTTGAATCTGAAAGAGCATCTTCAGAATTTGTGTCTTCACTCTCAGTGTGAATCTGAAAATCAAAGATCAGCCTGTACTGGAGAATTAGAGCGACCCGAACTATCATTCTATCCCTGGAGGAAGTAGTAATCCTTCCGACTCCACAACAGGATGTGTGTCATCTGCTGACTGCTAGTGGCTCCATGTGAGAACAGTCCAGCCTGGGTGTGCTGTGAGATCCCTTGGCAGTATGGGGCTCTGCCTTGGGAGGAGACTCATGGTGGTTTGTGTCAACCCTCTCGGGCTGAGGGCATTACCTCAAGTCTGAGGGTCGATCCCAGCCAGGTTGGGCTCTGGCAGATCTTGCCATCTGTGTGAAGGCAGTTTTAGCTCTGGTCATGTTTCTGAGGAAGCCAGGTGTCATAGAGAAGACATGGATCATCAACCTGGGTTCCCCCACATAACTGGCTGTCAGAGCATGAGCAAGTCACATAACATTTCAGAGCCCTCTTTATCACACAGACTTTCATAATACTAGAGCTTCTTCCATGGCATTACAGAGCATTGGAATAAAGACATCTCATGGCACAGCGCTGGGATCTACCCAGAAGAGTACCACTCTAAAAAGGAATCTTGATGGGAAAATTAGAACTTGTTCCCTATATAAATAAGTGATAGGGATTAATTTTGCTTCAATTTATGCAAGTAGCTCTTCATATACTCGAGTTATATTATTTTAGAAAAAGTAGAATAATAACTATAAAAACAGTTAAAGTTAAAATGTGTAGAAGATGTTATTTTATTATTTGATAACCAGTAACACTGGCTCAAAGTACCTGTAAGAATCTGAGAGTACGTAAGCAACATTAACATATGACGTATGGGTCCCCTATGAAACCTTGTCAAAATCAAGCAATGACTTACTTCAGGGGAGTTGTTCATCACGTCAGAGTGCAGTGGTGTGTGTTTCTGCATAGGACAAAGGCAAGTTCTCTGTCCTACCAATGTCATGACTTCCTGGTTGAATTCCCACATGGTATTTGGCAAGAGGATTTCATTTTTAACTAGCTTTTAGCATGAGGGCTGGTTGTTTAGCTACATTTCCACACCATAATGTTGGTTGAATGTTTTCCTTAAGGGACACCTGCGTTTCTCCAAAGAAAGTGGAGAGAGAGAGAGAGAGGGAGAGAGAGAGAGACTGACTTAGTCTAAAGGCGTACATTACTACTTGTTTGTAAGAAGCATATCACTAATTCCTACTCATGCTCCAGGTAGAAGAATTAATTTATACATCGCATTTTGACAGGAGAGTTTATTTTAAAGAAGAATTTGTGGAGATATTCAGAAAGTACAAAAACAGCAATCCACAAAATATTGGTGGTTTGAAACAGTGAGGACCGATACTTTGCTCACGTAGGGGTTTTGTGTGTTCTCAGAGGTTTTCTTGGAGATGTGTTTATTGTGATCCCTCAGGTGCATAGGATAAATGAAAAACCATAGCTTCACATATACAGATCTCTGTGGAAGAAGGGGAAGGAGCTGTGAAGAGTCTCCAATCAGCTGTTTTAATAGAATAAAAGTAAAAAGTAGCATGACCATCTCAGGAGATCCAGAAAAAGAGCTTGATGAAATCCAGTTTTGCTTCACTTCAAAACCATCACAGAAGTTAGGAATGGAAGGGAAACTCCTCAGTTATCTCTAAAACCCCACAGCTGTCATCAGTTCTAGTAGTAAAAGACAGAAATAATTTTTCTGAATATCAGGAATAAGACATGAATAACTGATCTCATAACTTCTATTTCATATTTCCTGAGATTTCTTGATCAGTGCAAGAAAGCTAGAAGAAGAAATAAAAGGATTCAGTTTGGAAACAAAGAAGTAAACTATTTGTATTTGAGTATAATATGATTCTATATAGAGAATATCTTATATAATTCACTCAAAAATTGTACCCAAGAAATTAATTCAGCACACAAATTACTTCAACAGGGATAAAAAATCAACATCAAAAAATACAGCTTTAAATTCCACACACTAACACTGAATCATCCAAAAATGACTTGATAAGATATTTCTGTTTATTATATGTCCAAAAATATAATAATCAGAAATGAATTTTGAAAAAGACATGCAAGACTTGAGCACTCAAAGCTATAAAACATTCTCAAAAGAAATGAAAGATTTAAATAAATGAGGGAAATCTACATTTGTTAAGGAAGAATTCATTATGATCCCTGTCAAAATCCCATGTGACTTTTTTGTATAGTGACACATCCACCATAAAATTTATATTATACCTCAGGGAACTCAGAATAACCACAAAAGATTGAAATGTAACAAGTCACCCTTTGGAGAACTTACACTTTTCAGTGGACATTATATTGGAGATCTGTAATAAGACACTGTGATGTTGGCATAAGATCAGACAGATAGAACCATGAAATAGAATTGAGGGTCTCAAAATACACCCTTAAATTTATACTCATTTGATATCCAACAAGGGTGCCAGAGGGTTGAATGGAGGAAAGTAATCTTTCCCACAAAAAACTCTTGACAATTATATATTCCCATGCAAATGAATAAAGATGGAACTCTTCTATGTTGGTCAGCTTTCCATACTGTGATAAAATGCCTGAGAAAACAATGTAAAAGAGGAAAGTTTGTTTTGGCTTGATATTTCAGAGGTTTCATTTCACAGTCAGCTGGCTCCATTGCTTTTAGACCTATGGTGTTGTAGGAACTTCATGGTAGGAAGGCAAAGGCATGGTGGAGGAAAGCTCATTGTCTGTGGTAGCCAGAAATCTGAGACTCAGCCAGAGATGAAGGACTGGGGACAAGATACCCCAGGATACCCAAAGGCTATGCCCCTGTGAACCTTTTCCTAGTTATTCATGACTTCCCACTAATGCCATCAAATTCTGAATCCATCAGTGGATTATTCCACTGATTAAGCTAACATCCTTATAATGCAACCATTTTTCAAAAGCTTACTGCTGAACAGATGACCCTTTAGGGGGGCATTTTATATACAAACCATGAGACCTTCCTTACACCACATATAAAAATTAACTATAAATAGATCACAGACCTAAATTAAAGAGATGAAACTGTAATAAACTTCTAAGAAAGCATAAGATTGAAATTTCCTTTTAATGCATTAGGCAAAAATTTCTTAGGTAGTATGCAAAGAACATGATTCACTAATGATTTTTTAAAGAAGATAAAATTGAACTTCATCAAAATTAAAAACATTTGAATTACAAAGGACAATCCAAGAATGTGAAGAAATAACCCACAATGTCGGAGAAGATGCTTGAAAATCATATATCTGGAAAGAGACTTATCAGGAATATATAAATAAAGACCTCTTACAACTCAATAATAAAAATATATTTAATCCAACTTTAAAAAATGCATGACATATTTGAACATGTATTTCTCCAATGGAGATATGTAAATGTTCAGTGAGCACACAGAGAGATATTCAATAATCAATTCACCAGGAAAATATATATGGAAATTACATTGAGATACCTTTCACACAGAATGGGTCATGTTAGACAAGACAGATAACTGTTGCTGAGGATGTGGATAAACTGGAGCCCTCATTGGCTCTTGTTGAGAATGTAAACTAGTTCAACAATTTTGAAAAAAACACTTTGAAGTTTTCAAAAATATTGAACACAAAATTATTATGACTCAATAATTCTATTCCTAAGCATCTACATAATTGAAATGAAAATCCATGCTCACAGAAAATCTTGTATAAGATTATTACCAGTATTATTATTTACATTATTTAAAAAGTGGGAACAAATCAAAATATACATTAACTGATGACTAAATAAACAAAACAGAATATAACCTATGATAGAATCCTATTAAAAAAATACAAAGTGCCCTCAAATGACTAAAATGCAAAGTGCTATCATGATGCTAAATGAAAGAAGTCTGTCATGAAAGTTTGCCTATTGAATGGGTTTATACAAAAAATTTCCACAAGGAAAGTCTGTAGGGACAAAAGGTAGATTTGTGGTTGCCCACAGGTGGGGGAGAGGGAATTGAGGTGAATGGAAACTGACAGCTGATGAGTATAGGGTTCTGCTTTGGGATGATGCAAACCCCAAATGTTGAGTTACACAACTGTGGATATACTGACATCAGTGTGCACTTTGCATGGGGGGCTTATACCTCAGTAAGATGTCAAAGGGTTGGGAATGGAGCTTGGTGGCAGAGCACCTGCCTGACAAGCACGAGGCCCTGAATTTGATTCCCAGCCCCTGCAAAGATGCTGAAAAAGAAGACCCAACATACAGCAAGATGTTTAGACTGTAAAGCATGTTGTGTCTGCCCATTGTCCTTTCCCTTAGCCTAATAAACTCCTTAGCCTTGACACAGTTTCTCACGCAAGCTGTTTTTCTTCTTCTTTTTCTATTGCACTGTTTTATATTCTAAATAAAAGCCAGAGAGTTTGCAGTTCAGGGCTGCTCCCCTGAGACTCCCTAACATTGCATGCTGTCACTGGGACAGTCCTTCTGGGTTTCTTGGTGTTCAGGCCAAGTACCATCTCTGAGTAATCTTTTCATCCTTTGTGCCACCATGGTCACACCCCGCAGCACTGACAAGAAATGGAAATTGACACCACCTGAAAGTCATCTCAAAGTGCCTGGTCTGTGCTGGCTTCATGGCCCCAATCTGGCACACAGATAACCAGTGATCAATTTTACTTCTTCCTAGCAGTAGAGTGGCCAATGTACTTGAAAAGTACAGCTAGAATTTTAGCCCTCACAGTCTGAGACATAACAACTTTTGCTTGGTTTTTAATTATCTCTTCCCTCTGGAATATAAACTCCAGGATAGCAGAGGCCATTCTACCCACCATGATATCCTTTGTGCTCAGAGCTCAGGTGACATAACCAGTGCTCAATAAATATTTATTAAACATGCTAATGAATATGTTAGATCAAAAATATTATTAGTCACAGATAGCAATTTTATGAAGTTCTCACAGAATGAGACCTTGTGTATAGGCAACCTGGTATCATTTTTTTTCTTTGTGGGCACCCTGACCTGCATATACTAGGAAATTCATAATCTCAAATATGTTCCATTCTTTTCCCTATAAAAAGGTCACATTTCTCAGACTAGACCTGACTTAATGTTCAGAAAATCTCATTTTGATCACCCTAGACCAAAGAGAGAGGACACAATACCACAGTCTTGGGACTTAATGTGTTTTTCAAAGAAACTGTGACTGAATGCCCTGACCTGGAAAGTTCAAAGCCAGTGTAGAAATTGGTTCTCTGGAGGTCAGATTTCTGAAGTCGAAACTTGCACCAGCCTGGTGCTTTGTTCTATAGCTTGCCTTGGACCCTGCAGAGATGGGAGGAGAAGATGTTCACATGAGGGAAAAGATCATCAGAGTGGATCAAAGCCTGCATTAGTGGGAAAAATAGAGCATCACCTTCACCATTAGAACATGTACCAAGATTTTTAAGTCCATTGTTTTGGGCCCCTGAATTGTTTTTAACCTGGAGACCAGGGCCAAAGAGTGTTATCCAGATGCTCAAGCACACCCCGCTAGAGATGTCTTTTTCTGGGCTTCATGTTCATTCCCTGAGGGTGCACTCAGCAAGTTACTGTTCATAATAGAACTTCCCAGCTCCATCAATGTGAATGCAACCCTGAGTT
This sequence comes from Heterocephalus glaber, assembly GCF_053883595.1. NCBI lineage: Eukaryota > Metazoa > Chordata > Mammalia > Rodentia > Bathyergidae > Heterocephalus > Heterocephalus glaber. The sequence goes on from NW_028258412.1 coordinate 24,853,546, forward strand.
TGCCTGCTAGGACCTACCTGGTTGTAGCAGAGAACAGTTACTAAGGTGTGTGTTCGATGACCACCTCCATTCCTAAATTGCAGCTGGTAATGCACACAGACCATGCAAAGCAAAAGAGTAGTATCTAGAGGTCTTTGTCCTATGAATTCCTACCTCCTTATTCATGCATCTTGCTCATTATTTCCTCAACCAGACTGAATTGCACTCTCATAATCAAAATATGGCTGGTATACACATGTGACATGTAGCAGAAGGAACTACAGGGATTTGGAAAAGGAAAAGTTCAGGTTTTATGCACCTAGTTCCTTCTAAACACAATTGACTTACATCCTTATTGCATTACAGTAGCCAGCTTATGAAAAAGACTTTCAAGGTTGCTATAATGACTCTGGAGGTGCAAGAAATGAGGTGATGGAACAGACAATGGGCTTTAATAAATTGGCTTGAGAAGAACTCATACTTTCAGGGAGAAAGTTCCTTATTAAGGAACTTTATCCTCTTTGGCATTTCAAAAACCCACAAATCCCTTCCCTTAAAATTCCTCCTATTTCTGAGAAGAGCTGAACATTGCAAGATGATTGATCTGATTTCTGACTAAGTGTAATTTGGAATGCCAGTGTTTGTAAAAGCCCATCTTAGCTTCTCTGTAAATATTGAGGGCTCTTGACAGTGAAGCCCTTGCTTGGGTTTGTCTTTGTAGCTCACAAAGTCCAGACACAAGAAATGTGTATTCAACTTCATTTATTCCATAGATGACTAGTAGCAGGCAGTTTCATGCATGCTCTTACTGTTGTTTTGTTTCATTTTTCTTCGTATTATTGTGTGTGTGTGTGTGTTCTGGAGGGTAGCCATATTCCTGAGGCCCCATGAGCAATGGGTCCAAGGTGAATGGCTTACATGCTTGGGTAAAGCTGGTAGTCACTGTCATTGGTGGTAGGCTTAGGGACAGGGCATCTTCATTCTTGGGGTTTATAGATGGGCCCATGGCAACTGTATCTGCCATGAACCATCAGTCATTTCTTGCCCGTCTTGCTAATTTCCATGTAATATAGGTTGCCTTTCTTTTTCTCTTCTCTACAGTGGCTCTTCTTATTTTACTGTGCTGATCATTCTTTTTAACAACAAATATTTTCAGAACAGTCATTCAGAGCAGTTCAGGGCATTCTGGAGCACTGAGTGATGGAAGTAGATCTACCTTCTAGCCCCCAAAGCTGAACAGAAAGCCTGGGTGCCTTCTGAAGTCTCTGCTTCTCAATATAAACCCACAAATGAGTAGGACATTCAACCCAAGGGGAAGATCTGGGTCTCTTTTTTCATATGGTGGTGCTGCTGTTTCCTTATTTCAAAGGAAAAAGATCTAATTGCAGAAATAATATTTTGGAGCCATCAAAAGGCATTGGTAATTTCTGAAATGTGAGCATCATAAAGCACTTTTTTACATCTGAAAGACTCCTCAAAAGTAGATCAGGAACAGACAAAATTAATATTTATAGACTCAGTTATATAGAAATGGACTTTTAGTAAGTATGCCAGGTGCCCAAATTTATAGGGTCTCTCTTCTCTGGCTCCTAGAATATAACTATAAAAATACATAAAAGTAATCCTGACTTAATTTGAATGCTCTTCTGTGCTTTGTTTTGGCAGAGTTGCCGCAGTTGGTTTAGCTTAAAAGTCAGAGAGAAGGGAAAGCCCAGTGTGATTTAGCAGAAGGAAGTGGCCAACATCAAAACATCACGCTCCATTTCTCCTCAGGCTTTTTTCATAACTCTGGTGTTGCATAGTGCTTTAAAAAAATTCCCCTTTCTTCATTGTGATCTGTTGTCAAAGTAAAGGTCAGCCACCAGTTTGCAAGTCATGTCTGTGGTAAGATGATAAGAATTTCCCCACAAGAAAACACTGAGAGCATCTCTGTATGTTTCACTGTTGTGTGTGTTCTTCCCAACCCCTCCCCAAGCATGTGTGCCACCTCCTCGATGCAGCAAAACTGTTAAGCATTGAGGCATATTTTGCACATTATAATTAATCCCACTTTAGTAGGATGAAAGGAAAGTGAATTTGATAACACCTTCTATGTATGGCTCCTTGTAGTTTCTGCTAGCCTTTCCCATCATCTATCATACTATGTCACCAACAACCAGGTAAGTTCATCTCCGTCATCCCAGATTCCAGCCTTTATGTGGCTATGTCATTGTTCATGCCACCCAGATAGTTAGAAGTGGTGCAGCCATAACCCACAATCTGCTAGAGAACTCCACAGGTGGTGACACACCTTACATATGAGGGGGCTTCATGCATGTCATCCTTCAATGTATTTGTTTGTATCTGAACAGGAGAGAGGGAGTGAGCGCAACGAACTGGTTCCAACAATGAGCTGTGCACATTTAATGTGTGAACTATGTTCCTTTAATAGAGAAGACTCTATTTTCCTTAAATTCCTGAGTAAATAGCTCATCCTAGAGAACTTTCAAAGGACATCGAGAGATCAAGCTTTAATTCCTTTGTTCTGTGCTTTGTTGAACTCAACTATAATTATTCTTGTTGAGATGGAGCAATGCGGTAATGTATTTCATTCTCTTAAATCTTGGGTTTACATTGTCCCCTTAGCATTTATGTGTTTTTATGATGAATCAAGGGCTAATCACAGGGCTGAGAATGCAGCCTTGTGACTTGTTTGCAATGTCGTCTTTGGGCAGGTACCTGGGGACCTGGATTTTAAGAGTGATCTTTAAACGATAAGAGTGGCATACTGTGCCTAAACTGTACAAATGTTATTTATTCAGGACATTTGCTTTCCTTTTGGAGTCTGGGATTTTTGTGTGTATGAGGCAGATGATACCACATGAGCAGTGCCCAATAGCATCTGTGGCTAGTGAGTGGCTAGTGGGCTTCCTTGGGCAGAAACATCACACACACCTTATTTCCTTCTTCTTGCAGGGGAATGGTACTTCCTGTGTGTCCCTTATGGTGTCTCCTGTGTGGAGAGATCACGGGAAGCCTGCACAGAGTTGCTACAGATGCTCTCTGGGGGTTTTTCTTTGTCATCTGGCTGTGTATCACATCTTTGGAAAGCATCCTAATTGCAAGAAAACCTATATCCCGGGTCCCATGTGTGCTTCTAGTGAGTCTTTAAGCATACAAGAAGTCTTGAGATCTTCTGACACTGTTCTGCAGAGCAACCGGCTCCTTCTACAAGTGCTGGTGAATTTAGTAGTTTCCACAGAAGGAACTCCTGTCTCTTCCCTTCGTCACTCCTAGGAAATGTTCAGATCTCTCTATCATGGTTGGCTATGCAAAGCTGGAACCGAAACTTGATTCAAACCTGGATTATTCTAAGGGAATGGTTTGTCATATTTGCTATCTATTCATAGAGTATTAATAGCTATCTGCTCTCACTCCAAATTCCCATGAGCTGCAAATCCAGGTGAGTCTTCATTTGGAAATAAGGCCTTTGTACATGCAGTTAGTTAGGGATCATGAGATGTCCTAGCTTTAGCTTGGCTCTCAATGCAATGACAGATGGGAGGGAGAATGCATACAGGCACACAGGGGAATGAGGTCATGAGACCATAGAGGCAGAGACTGGGTAAGGAACTCAGAACCCCAGGAAAGCATGGAGCCACTAGGATCTACAGGAGGTAAGGAAGGACTCTCCCCAGAGGAGAGAGGATGGAGGATGTAATCCCAGAAGTAAGCTTATTTAGATTCTCCTCTTCCCTTTGATTTGCTCAGCTGGGGATAATTATTTACATGTCTGTGGATAAAAATAGTCAGATCCATAACTTTCCATTACAACATAGTCTTAGTCTGATGACTAATCATGTGTTGATCCCAACTCCCCACTCCAAAGGACAAGATTCAGCTGGGCATGGTAGTACACACCTGTAACCCCAGCACCCTTCGAGGCTGAGACAGGAGGGTGGCAAATTCAAGCCCAACCTGGACATTTTTGTGACTTAGTGAGAACCTGCCCCCAAAACAAAACAAAAACAGGGTGTCAGAGGAGGGAGAGGTGCTGGGAATATAGCTTAGTGGGAAGTCTGGGTTCAATAACCAGTACCAAAAAAAAAAGGTTTTTCTCTTCCCCAACTGGAGCTTCTTCAAGGAAAGTTGGCATGGTCAGCCTCTATTTCCCCAATTTCATCTTCCAAGTCGCCTGTCTAATGCTCTGACTGAACATTCTGCACAGAGGGAAGGAAAGAGGCATGGGAAGGGCAGGGGCCCGCGCTTCACAGACACAGGCATTGGAAGGGAGCCGCGCTTCACAGCATGCTCGGAGCGCTTCCGTGCACCCATGGGGAATCCCCTCGCTCAGCCCATTTCCCACGGCCTCTCTCTGTGGAGAGAGCCCATTTCCATGCCCTGGGAATGAGGTGACCACATTCTCATCCCTATTCAGTTGCTCAAGCCCCCCGTCTACTTCCTTCCTTTGCTGGAACTCACCTTTTTGGGTATTTCTAACAGGCCCCTGTAGCTGCTGCTGGTCCATTGATTGCTCAGCCACTCTCAGACTGACTGTGTCCCCTGGGTTCTCAGATGGCTGAGCCTTGATTCCACCACAAGATTCCTTGGAAGCAATCAGGCATTGATGAGCGTATTTCCCCTCTGGGGAACACACATGGGAGTGTCCGCACAGTCCTGCAATCCTTCTCTCTCTACCCAGGAAAGTACAGGTGTGTGTGTCCCTTTGCCTCCACAGCACCTTAACTTTCTGGAGCTTGTTTTCTTTCCAAGCTTTCTTCTTAGTTTCTCAGTCTCACACTTGTGTACCCCCAAAGTTCTTGGGAACTCTCAAAATCCTGTGTTCAATTTTTGTAACCACCTTGAAATCAGTTCACACGATCTAGCGCCTCCTATGGATATCAGCAGGTGTTGTATTGGCCCCTTAGTCAGAATTATAGTTTTAACCTCTAGTTACACAGGTAAAATTGCCAGGATTGTAATGCATAAGTGAGGAGGACAGGATGAAAAGGAGAAAGTCATGAAATCCTCAGGACAGTGAGTAGCCAGGCACTGGGCTCCACACAGAGCATGGCAGTTGTATCCAGCATGAGGTTGGGGTGCTGACCAGCCCTGTCCATCTGCCCACTGTGGTCAGCATTGTCCCTGGTCAGGAGCCTCTCTGGTCCCCTCTCCTCTGTTTCCTAGAGTCAGAAGTGCCTCCCCCACCTCTGGGAGCAGAGTCGGGCAGGGATGCTGGGTGAGCCTGCTACAGCAGAGCCCCTGGCCAGTGTCACCCCATGGAGACCCGCACACTGCCTTACACCCTTGCCACACAAATCTGCCCCCTTGCTGTATGTGGGCTCCTGGTGAGGGGGCAGCTCTGTGGGCTGTGTCCCCTACATCATCATTATGGTTCTGAGTCTCCCTTGCTGGGCACTGAGTGATCCTAGAAAGGTCTCGTATTAGGACTGAGATGCAGAAAGATCCATCGGCATCTGAGGTACCTGTGCTGTCACTGACCTCTTGGCTCAAGATGGAAATTGCTGGAGATGATGTGCAGGGACCAAGGTGTCTACTAATTTCGACTTGACCAGACCTGGGAGATGCTTTTAGCTGCTTCCAAAAATTCCTCAAACCTGCTGAAGGCAGGCTTTCAAGGGGACTCCTGCCCTGTTTGGCTCACTGTTTTTAATAGTTGCAGTCGTACACTTTCATGACCCAGAGAGATGCCTGGCAGCCAATATGAGACTTCTAGATGCAGGGGGCAGCAGAATGCCTGCTCCCCTCAAGTGAAAACCAAGACAACCACAAAGACAGCAGTAACAGAAGCCCACTGGCTATGGCATCAGTCAAGATCCAAGCAGAAGACATAAGAAACTTTTGCATTTAGAGCCCAGCAATTTCAAATGCAGAAAAGAAGATACATGGGATGGAACCAGAGGCTAAATGAGGAGCAATGATCCATCCCAAGGTTGAATTGGATTTGTTTCTTTAAACCATGGGATAGATGGGAAGCAGAGACAAGCCGTCCTAATCTGAAATGGGCCATACGAGGAAAGCTCAGGGTACCAAACATTCTGAGTCTGGCTTGGGGTCTGGGTACAAATTGCTGAAAGTTGGGTTTTCCTTTACGGCTCTCATCTTTCCCACCAGGGTATTTTCTGCAAGTAGGATGGATGGAGACAAGTGAAGAAGGCACTGTCTGGCTCTCTTCGTGTGTTAGTACATTTCTTCTAGGACTTTTAACTTGACTTAGAATCTGGGCTGCCAAGCTAGGAAGTGTGACTGATAACAATGTTATGATTGAAATGCCGCTTACTTTAGGAAGGTCCGGCTCATTCCCAAGCTAGTTACAGTGGTCTAGGAAGACAGTTAGGGACTCTGTCTTGTGAAACCCCCTTTTCCCATCCCCAAGGGCCTGATTTCTGCTTCTAACCCCCCAAATTTGACCTTCTGTGTTTGCTTTTCAACCTGTGTCCACAGAGCCTCATTCAGGGAATCTAAGTTAGGAAGGAACATTTACCTGAGGAAGGTGAAGGAGGACAAATCATACTGGACCCTGAAATCTGCTGCAGCTTTGGGTAATCTGGATTGGACAGTTTCTGAAAATTTAAAGAGGTGACTAGTAATTTCCTACTCTTGCTGTGAAAAACTATTGCAAATTTAGAATCTTAGAAAGACACATATTTATTTTCTCTGGAGTTTGGAGGACAGAAGGCTGGCACAATCTCATGAGATTAATATTCAGGTCCTCTTCTGAACGGTTGATCTAGCGTAGAATCCGTTTTCCCTGTTCTGCAGTTTCTAGCAGCTGCCTGCCTCTGTGATTTGTGGCTATCTACTGTCTTCAAAACCAAGGCTGCGTAATCCTCTTCATGGCAAGATCTCTTTCTCTGATGAAGGCTCCCTATTTCTAAGGATCCAATGGGTTCTACCGGCTCTATCTGGATAATTCAGGAGAATCCCCCTTCCCAGATCTCATAACTTAACTGCATCAGCAGAGCTCCCTTTGCTGTGCTGGACAACAGACCCGCAGCTTCTAGGGTTGAGATGGGGAAGCTATTAGTCTGCTGCCCACAGCTTATCGGATTTATCTCTCATGCTGCCTTCTATTGATAGCATTTAAATTTTAGTTAAAATTTAACTACAAGGCTTACAGATGCATAAATTTCTACTCAAAAGGAAAGCAGTAGTGCTAGGATCCACCGAGCACCAGTTCAAATATGAATGTTCTGTACAAAATTGACATCACTGTAATTTTTTCACTAGAATTTTTTCTGAATATTTGCATAGGTCTATGTGTAGCTGAAAAAATATATATGGTATATTTTGGGTATTTGAACCACTATTAAATCAAAGACATTACTCTATATAGGCTATTTTTGCATGTAATATGTTTTGAGGAATTTTCTAATCTGTGTAAATGAGCTCTATCTCATCATTTAAACTACTGCATATTATCTTATAACACATGAGTTATAGCATATATTGAAGTTTCTTTTATTGATGATCAGTTTGCCATCTTGAGTTTTATGCTGCCTGGATGAAGTGCAGTCTTGTTAAGCATCATTTGACAGGATGAAGAATCTGCCAACCCGTGGCATTTTGAAGTTTGGGGCTGGGAAGGTTTAATCCAGATCATGGCTCAGTGGTAAGGAGCACTGGGTTGATTTGCAATGCTCTTTGTAGCTGTAGGACTATTGCCCTATTACATCTATTTTGCATATCGTTTGCCTCTTGCCTGGGGATCAGCTCAGCCCCTGGTACTCAAGCATCTACAGTGAGAACTGAGTTGCTGCAGCATCCTGACTCCAGAGACTGTGAATCTGTAGACAGTGAGCAGCAACAACAAGCTCTGCCTTTGCTGCTGTACCAGATCGGTCTACGAGGGTGAATTTCCATATGTATTAGAAATTCACTTTTGTTTAACCCTCACTCCTCAAGCCCATCTTTCTCTCCCCCACAGTGAGTTTGTCAGCAACACAAGTGAGGCCACCCATTGTCAGGTGGCTGCCTGCTAATTCACAGTGGGTTCGCAGAATAGACTTCAGGCAGATGGTGGCTTTATGCTCTTTTATAAGCCAGGATGTGCAAGGTGCTCCGCAAATGGCTTTCACCTCAGTTGTATACAAATGGCTGTGAAGCTGAAAGGAATAATTGCAAAATATCAAGGAGAATACATGCCCTCTGGGTATACTCTGCAAACAACCAGGAATCATCACCTCTGCCTGACCAGTGTGCTTTCAGAATGTTTCACACAGTAGCTCAAGGTGGGCGGCCATGCATCCAATGGCCCCGGTGGAATTCAGTGATCCAAGGTTAAGTATTGCTGAATACCCAGCCCAGTGATTATATACACTAAACCTATTATGCCATGTTCTTGTGACAGTGTTTAGATGATTTCCTGTGACTTAGCACATTAGATAGAAAGCTAGATCCTGGAGCATGAACTGGCATCAGCTGCACTGACTGCCTGTATTCTGATAAAACTGTTACATGTATTTTCTCAACAAAGTTAGCTGAACAAGCTCAGGAAAAACATTGGTGGCTGGTGGATTGTGTTTGTCAGTGATAGATTCTAGGTATTTCTGTGGCAGGAATGTGACATAGCATATTTTTAAAGTTTGTATCAAAACCATTGATATTCATGACATGTTTTATAAATCAGCCATTGGAACACATGCATTTATTTTACTGAAGTTTATTGGAGAATGTCCAGTCAAAGGTCATTTATTTCTGTACTGTCCTTTCCTACTTTTGTTCCATAACAACAGGCAGAATCTGTAGGGTCACAAGGCTAACGTATTCACTATTTGGCTCTTTACAGGAAGAGTGTGTTCACCCCAGATGTAGTATGTGCATCTGTGGGGACTATTCTAGACCCTCATCTGCCAGCTCTGTAACTCTAGGAAAAGTGCTGAGATTTTAGAGTCTTAGGTTTCAAGCAAGGTAAAATAATTCCTACTAGAATAACTCCTTGCTCATTTTGAGGTTTAAGTATGAAAATTTGGACACGACTAACTTCATGTGATGTAGCAAGAACTTGATTAAAAAAAAGGAGCTCAAATCATAGCTCCTCTCTACTGTATTGGATTGGAATTCTCAACATGTTCTATATAAGTTCTATATGTACTATAGTAAGACACTCTGTAACTGTAAGAGATTTTCATCGAATCACACGCTGGTTGAGCATTCCTTGAAGCCTGGGGTCCCAGGCCCTGGCACTGGAGCTGGGCTCAGGGAGGCTCTCTAGCAGAAACGACTCTAACGAGAAAAGAGAGATCGTCTCACAATAAAAGAGCCTGCTTGAAACACTGATACCGTTAGGAAGTTACTCTGTCTTTATTTCCTCATTCAGCTGAGGAAGCCCCAGACTCTTCCCAAGCTCAGGAAAATGGTGAGAAGTGTTTACAAAAACAAAAACCAAAACCAAGACAGATTGCTGTGAACCTTCGGGTTGGTTTGCAGGTCTTTCCCATCTTTCCAGAAATGTGTCTTTCTCTGAAAAATATTTACCTTTGGCTGGTGAGGAAGCTCATTTATGGATGATGCTTATAAAGTCTTTTTCTTCCCGGGGGAGGGGAGCTTGGCGAGAGAGAGGCAGTCACTTAGCACAATGTGCTGCCCAGGCGGTAGCAAACCTAATGGAGCAGAACAGTCTAATTCCTGGGAGATTCTTGCAGTCATTCTGTGATTTTACAACCACATAGACTCTTCCCATGGGAATCTCCAGTGGGACATTGAGAATTCCCCATTGAGAGGCAGTTACGTAGAAACAAGGTTCGCTGCTGCAGGGGGGTGGTGTGGCTTGTAAGAAGAGATCCCTTTGTTTCCTATTTGTCTGTCTGGCACATCACTCTAAGGAATGAGGGTAGATGGTCCCCAGAACAATGTCCCACAAGGGATGGCTGTACCTGCATACATCTGTGCTACAAGATCAGGGGCAGAGCATGAGGAGAGGACAAAGCTAAAAAGGGTCATTTCCTAAAGAGAATGATAGCAATAAAGGAACAGGAACCTCAAACACAGGTAAGCAGGCAGCTGTCTCTGCAGATGTCACTGTGGTTTTAAACACAGTTTTCTTTTCCTTGTGGATGCAGACCTATCCTTGGGCTTCATGCGATTTTCGTCTTGCTCCAAGGTCTTTGGGTTTCATCTTCTGTGTTTCTCAGCACCTGCCCCCTTTCCTCATATATTCATTGCAAGATCTCATCATTGTCTCCCCATTCACTGAGGGAAAAAGATTTATCACTCAAACTGCAGGATACATTGACATTCTAGGGATAATAATTCAATAACAATAATAATTCTATGGATATCTCTATTTCTCTTTCATTTTGTACCTTTAAATGCTACACATTTTCACATTTTCTGGCCTGATCTTTTGATGATGATGATGATGATGATGATGATGGTATTCTCTCTGTCTTGTTCACTGTTATAACTGGCACATCAAAGGCATTCAGTAAATATTTTTGAGTGAATGGAAGTCTGTGCCCATGGTTGGCGACTGCTTTCCAACCTCTGCTTTTTCTCTGGACATCTGTCTCCTGCAGACAGACTTGAGGCTGGCCAGACATCTGCAGGCCAGCTCCTTCCAATATTTTCCCAAATGACCTCACTAGGCACATTTCCATCGACCCTTCCCACTGACCTCCACGTTAAGTGGTCCATGTGGTCAGGGCATTACGGCAGCACTGATGTCACCCTGTGTGACTGCTACTGCTATGGGTCAGGTCTTTTGCATCATTAAATAAATCCAGTCACATGCTATTCTAATTTGCCATTCACTAACTAATCTCATTATTTCATTCTTTGCTTGCATGAGAATGCACCAGACCATATGTGAAGCACAGATAAAGGAAATGAAGGATAGATCTTTTAGTATCTTTCAATGTAGATTACCAAAAAGAAAGGAATATTAATCTATTTCCGTGGTTGGCACAGGTGAGAACGAACTTTGGCCATAGCATCAGAGGAAGGACTATTTCGTCATAGACACAAGACAGGCTGTTTGCAGGTGTGTGTTATTGACAGAACTGTATGTTCTAAAATTTCACATGTTGAAGCCCTGGCACCATGTACCTGTGGATGTGGCTGTATTTGGAGATGGGTCTTTGCAGAAATAAATAAGTTAAGACGAGATCATTAGTGTGGCCTCAATGTAGTCTTGTACAAGACTAAGAGACACAGCGAACTACTGGGATATGTGCCTTAGTACAATGCCATGGAAGGACATGAGAAGTCAACAGTGTACATTGCAAGCAGAGATGCCTCAGAGAACACCCAGAATTCTCTCTCCATGTGAAATGTGCTTCAGATTACAACCCTATTGCTACCAATTATGGACAATGACCGCATCTCCTTTCAGTGCTTATCACACTTTGACAAGTAGAGGCAGCACTTACTGATTGCTTTGTCTGTTCTGTGTCTATTATATTTGTATATGAATTTCATGATAGATTTGTCAATCTCTGCAGAAAACCCAGCTGGAATTTTGATAAAGATCACATTGAATGTATAGATCAATTTGAGGATTTCCACAATATTAAATCCTCTACTATCCAGAAACATGGACCTTCCCCTTTATTCACATCTTCTTTAATGTCTTTCAACAATAGGTTCTACTTTTCAGTGCAAAAAATTGTGCCATCTTTTGTTAAATTGTTTCCTATTGTTTATGTCATTGGAAATGGAATTGACTTTATTTTCCTTTTGATGGCACATAGTCAGTATAAAAAAACACAGTTGATTTTGTATATTCATATCGTATCCTGAAATTGTACTGAATCTATTCATCAACCCTAATTTCCATTCCTGAATTCCTTACGGTATTTCCAGCTGGAGGTGTAACTCAGTGGTGGAGCTTGCTTAGCATGCATGAGGCCCTGGGTCCAATCCCAACCACCCTCAGCCTGCAGCAGATTCCTCTATACAATATCACGCCCTTAACAGTGGAGGCACCTGCAGTTCCCCCTTTCAGATCTTGATGGCTTTTGTTGTAGGGAGAGGGCTGAGGATCAGACCCATCCTGTGCCTGCATTCAGTGACTGAGTTACACCCCTTGCCTGGATGCCTTTTGAATTATTATTAACTTTTTCTGGCTAATCTATCAGCAAAACATTGAAAAGAATTAGTGGGCATGGACATCCTCTTCCGATTCCTCATTTAAAGTTTTTGTGTGGTGAGTTCATCATCCAAGGTTTCTTCTGAGATCTTCTCATAGGTCTGCTTTGTTTACCTTTTGCAAGAGCCATACTTTACTTCTAATATCATAGTTTTGTTGTTGTTTAGAAATGGACTTTTAGATCTGGACATCAGATCTCCCTCATGCTCCACCCCTGCAGAGATGGGGCTTTTCTTGTGCCCAGAACTCACAATCAGGTCAAATTTGCACAAACTCCACAAGAAGGGCTTTTTCTGGGAGCAGATAGATAGGTTCGGTGTTGATAGTTATCTGGGGTTTTGGTTTATGCTAAATCTCTTTCTCAGGATTTATTTATTTTTAAAATTTATTTTGCAAAACTGAACTTGAGACTAGATCCTCATCCTGAGCTACATCCTCGGCCCTTTTGAAATGTCTTTTATTATGAGACAGGATCTCACTAAACAGCTAAGTTGGTAAGTGTAACCCTCCTGACTGCAGAACTTGTAGCCATCCAAAATGCTGAATAAATAGCTGTGTGCCACCACACTCAGATTGAAAGAAGAGAGAATAGATGAAGAGCAGAAAAAAAAATTCCTCTGTGGAGCCTTCAAATCCAACAGCACCCTTGGGTGGGAGGAACGTGACCTTCCCTGGACAGAACCTTCCGGAAGTTGCAGCAGGAAGGGTGAGGATGGAGGTGGACTTAACACCCAGAGGGCACACAGGCAGCGTGCCAGAGAAAGATGGGTGCAGACCCTCCACCAGAGCTGCTGAGAGCAGGACGGAAGTGTGTGCTCTGGGTATCACTCGCTAGTTCTTTGAAATGTCAGCATTTTGCCATAGAATTTTCATATAAAAATTTGCTGTGCAGTTATATATCCAGTATTCTGATAAAACATCTTCTACCCAACTTATCAAATATTTTTGACCCACAGGAAGAAGTATATTTTATTTTATCAACTGGTTAAGACTCATTTACTAAAACGAAGCTTTAAAGAAACACGTGGACACTTATTATCCGGTGACTGCTGTTGTCCTTGTTTTCTTTATTTTTTTCTCCATATTCACAGTATTTTTATTTAAAGGTGATAACTTCTATAATTGGAAGCAAGCAAGCAAACAGAGTCCAGGAGATACAGGGGAAGATACAAGAGGTGAACCACGCATCCTACGGTCCTTTCTAAAAGAGCTAAGACACCCGTTATCGGGCCTGTGAGGTCCTATGCATGGCGGGATCTACCCACCACCCCAGCCTCATCCCACATGCTGCCCATGGATCCTTGACTCCAGTCTTCAAAACTCTTTCAGTCCCTGCAATTCTCCGTGATTCCTCCTGTACAAGCCATTCCCTCTGTCCCTTTGCCAGCAATGTCCCTACTCCTCAGCCTTCATAGTGATTCTCACAGAGTGGCCTTCTCTTGTACACCTTCAATCCTGCTTTCCAAGAGCTGTTCGTGTGCTGTGTGGCACTTATTTCAGGAAGCCCGATCTTGTCTGTGCGATTTCATCAATAGCTACATCGACTTACAGGGCTGAGAGCTGCATGTGTGCATTTGCTCACTATGTATCCAACGGGCTAGCACAGTGGGTGCATAGTATCTTAGGACATGCGGGGTTTCTTGCCATTTCAATCATTAGTGCAGATCCCATTCTATCCTTAAGAATCTTTTCCCGGGTTTGACTGTCCTAAAATGCATGGCCCCAACTCATTTTGACTGTGCCAACAATGACATTCTGTGAAAATACATCTGATCCTAATTTTCACAAAGTTCCTCACATTCATCCAATGGCATATGAAACAATCGCTGCATGAAAGCTGATACGGCACCTGTGCTTACACCACAGATGTAGTCAAAGAGCTGATGAACTGGCTTCTGAGTTAGTTCAACTGATTTCCGCAGTGTCTGAAGAGCAACCACACCCCTTGTTCCTAAACTGTCAATTGTGAGAATTTGGATTTCTCTCCCTTTCGCTGGGTCCACATAACCAATTAAGGCCGAAATTTCTCTAACTGCAGCCTAAAGAATTTCATCTTTAACTTGTCTCAGTCATAATAAAATAGGGTATAATTCTTTCCTTGACAGCTACTCCTTTTCCTTCAGGAAATTCTAGAAGAAGAAAAGTCAGTTCTTCGACCCTAGTAATGCAGAGCTTTGGGTCTCCTGTTCTTAATGCCTGAACTAAAGCCCGGGTTCTATTATCAATACTCACTCTTGCAATAATCTTTTCTCGTTGAAGAGATAAACGCGTTTGCTCCTCTGCATTTTTGTCCTTGCGGACAGCCTGCTTGGTTTGAGCAGGCTCTTCTGGTCTTCTGACTGACTCTCGGAGTCACACGCTAATTTGGGGACTAGTCCACCAATATAGCCACCTTCTAAGGCCTGAGCACCTTCTATGGGCTGAGAAAGAAAGTCAGCGATGCTCTGTTTAGTGGACACTGGGAGAACCTCTGGCACCCCACTTGGACTTGCAGGCTTGGGCACAGTTCGTACGGAAGACTGCGAGCCCGGCTCATTAGTTAGGGGCCAGGACCTTGAGAAGCGGGTTTCCCTTCTTCAACCTTCTCACTTTTGAGTTCTGCTTTGTCCTGAAAATGTTTATTTTCCTTTGTTTGAGACATTTTTTCCTCACGTTTGAAGTATGAATTAATATGATTTGATAAAAAGTAGAACGATTCTCCAAATTTTGTGATTATACTACTTGTGTAACAAAAAAGGCTCTGCTTACCTATATCTTCTTTATCTTACGTGTCTTTTCTCTTCTGCAAAAGGACTCTTTTCTGTTGATTTGTCACTATATTTTTTCAGAAATTTGATGGCTTGTTCAGTATTTTTCTGTTTCAACCAGCCACTATCTGATACTTTTCTTAATATTTGAAAATTTGGCTTAAATTGAGCTAAACGTAAAATCATTTCATTTTGACTGCCAAAAACAGCCTTTGAAACAGAATTTGAAGTACTTTTAATGCGGGACAAACCAATGGTCACTTTTGTAAGTCCCTTGGGAGCAGAAGTGCTAAGTTTCCAACTGCTAACATGTAAACCATGGTTGCTTGGAGAATAACAATGCTTACTGCAAGAATATGCTTCACTTCTGGTCCGTTTACATTTTATTCTGCTTGCATGAAAACCTCTTTGTAGACTGATATGGCTTACCCTCCAGTAATGTCTAGTTGAACACACAAAATGCAGCTGTTGGCTCCTCTGCTTTCCGCAAAGACTTCTTGCATTACGGGATGCAGGCTGTAATCATGACGGGGCAGAGTCGCATCGCCTGGCCCTGTCACTGATGGCCACACCTGCCTCCTTGTTTTCTTTTCTCCTGTGTTTCCTACTCTCCTGTACCTCTCTCCTGCCATCGAGACAGGCCGAGCTTCGCTGCCTTGGCAAACATCTCAGTTTCAGAAGTTCCCTCTGTACCGGCCAGGCCAGTGTCCACTGCTGCAGCTGGGCCTGCTCAGCTCCACCCTTGCCTGCAGGCTCCATTCTTCAGCTCCAATGTGGACCCTCGTGAGGAAGCTCGAGAAAGTCCTCTGCAGTCTCGCACTGGAATTTAGCTGCTCTGGTCTGGAAACGAATCACATCAGCTCTTCATACACCAGCCAGTTTTTGTCACTTGATTTTATCTGACCATGAAGTCCTACGGAATGTCCACTGCAGCACTGGATGTCACTGGCTACTGAAGACTATGACTGATGATCACTCTTTGATTCTGGATGAAGAAGCAGCCTCCTAGGTGTCCGCTAAGTTGGTTTCACTACACAGCGGGAGCTGTGCTCTGTGGTTCCAACCATGCTCATGGAGAGGGGGGATCTGTGAGGAGGAGAGATCTCCCAGCAGTGGGGGCCCTGTGTGAGATCCTGGAGGCGTCCCAGGACAGAGTCCTGTAAAGTTAGGGTGGAATCAGAAGCCTGCAGGCCCTAGGGGAAATTTACCGAAGATGATTTTATGGTATGTATTTAAAGTATACACTGTATAATATTTTGATATACATATGCATAGCAAAATAACACTGCTATCAAGCAAACTAATGCATCCGCACATTCCCAGTCACCCAGTTACATTCTGCTGGAGTGAATACTCAGTGTCAACCCCTTGACAGTTTTCCACTACACAATGTAGCGTTACTAACCGAGGTCACCCTGGCGAACATTAGGTTGCTAGGCTTACTCATCCTGCATAGCTGCAGCTCAGCCCCTTTGCCTGAAAGCTTCTCCCTTCCCCTTCCCTGGTGACTGCCTCTCTCCTCTCTGTTTCTGTTCTTCAGCTGTTTCCCAGATTCCACATAGAAGAGAGAATAGGTAGTATTTTTCTCTCTGTGTCTGGCTTATTTCACTGGGGAATTTCAAGTAGAGAAGAAGCAGTTCTGAGTCGTGTTTAAGAAACTTAATCCAGAAAGCTCTGGGCAGGTGAGTGGAGGCAGCTGGGGATCGAAAGCACATCTGTGGTCATCACCAGGTGGAGGGGATGCTGTGTGTCCTGCAAGGAGGCAGTCGGTGTGCCCACCAGGGCCTTTGTGCTGTGCCGTGCCTCTCAACACGAGCCCTGGGATTGGCCTAGGAAAGCGCTCCAGACTTCGGGCTGCACCGTGCGCTAGAAATGAGGCCCCGTGCTCAGTGTCATGCATGCTGACAGGTGTCCCTTTTTTAGCCAGCAGGACACAGGCTGGCCTGAGGAAGACTGGAAGAATAAACCATTTTGTGCTGTGTGTGGAACACCTTTGTACAAGGCAGCCTTTGGCCGCTGTCTGATGCACTGTTTATCGTTGTGGGTCTCAGGAAAAGAAGTTTATCATGGTTACAACCCTTCTGTGAAACAGCTATGAAGGAATGGTAAGGCCAGGCTCCTTTATTGAGGAGGACAAAGCTCCTCCCTGGCTCTGAGACCCGGGAGTGGACTAGAAACCACAGGGATAGGAAACCGATTTTCCCCTCAGCTCCGAAGCCCAAGTCCCATAGCCAGCTGTTTCCAGGACACCAGAGTTCTGTCACCGCCAGAGTAGGACACAGAAGAGGGAGGACATGCACACACATGCACGGGACTTTGGGGCCTTATGGGAATTCTTGGGGTACATCCTGGACTTTCCAGAGCATGTCAGAAACACTCACACATCCTCAAAGGGGCTTCAGTTTCCCCCTTATTTAACATGCTGGTTTTCAAAGAATTTCCCAGGCCTGTACCAAGCTCCATTTTGAGTGAGTAATGAAATCCCACCATTAGGATGTTAGAAGTGGTCAGCAGTAGCACCCCACATAAACAGTTTGCTAATTTAACCTGGTGCTTTCACTAGTGGTGAGTGTGCTGGTCTGGAATTCGGATTCCTGGACGGTGGACACCCAGGGCCTGACTCGGAGGCCTGGCTGTGTCTGGAAATAGGAAACTGCATTAAAGTCTTCTGTGCGGTGGTGCATGGGGCTCTCAGCACACATCTGAAATGAGAGTTTGGGTGCAATTGGCCCACAGCATGATGCGGGACGTCACCCTCATTTGGCTCCCCTGCAGCTCACAGCGTGCTCTCGGCAGGTGATGGGGAAAAGGAGCAACAGCTGGCCCCACGGCCTCTCCATGGAACATCTTTCTGTGGCCTTCTCCCCGTGTGAAGCAGGAACGTGACATCTTCAGCCCAGAGTTTCCATAATTGCTCTTGTCCCTTTTGGATACATAGGAGGCCCCATGCTCATTTAAAACACCATTTAATGAAATGGCCCAGATAACTTTCTTCGCTTCTAAAAGTAAGCAAAAAATGATTGTGACATCTCGGCAGTCAATGAGGAGACTTCAAGGCCCATTGAAAGCTCACCTGGGCTGGAGCTGGGGTCCCACCTGGGTGATCCGGCCCCCAAGGAAGGGCGGGTGAAGGCACAGACTGGAGACTCCCCCTGAGACATCAGCCTGCCCTCCTGCATAGGAGTCGCTTAGGGTGCACGGGTTGGAATACCTTCAGCATGCCGGACCCATTAGGGAATTCACGCATGGCACAAGATAGCACATCTGAGAGACACCTGTCACGTCACCGACAATGTAGACTTAGTCAGCAGGACACTATTACAGCAGGTGGCAGTAAAGCCTCTTGGTCAACCAGGTCAGAAATTTAGGATAATTTGTATCACAGGGAAGTGTCTTGAGGAAGTGTCTTTTCCCACATGCATTAAACTGCTGCCAGCGAACACACGGGCGCTGAATCAGAGGCAGATTATTTTCTGAATTGCCCCGGAGTAGTCATTCATAAAATAGCGTTTAGCATGTGTTTGCAGGGCACCTACTGTGTGCGAATAATTCTGCCAGGTGCTTAGAAGACAGTGAATAAAACAACAGAGCACCCAGTCCCCGACACCCATAAACAGAGGCAAACTAAGTAACCAAGGACGCTGCTGGTCACGGGGTCAGTCAGCTTTTTGCCTTTGTGATGAAACATCTGGCACAGCAACGTAATGAAGGAAAGGTTTATTCAGATCGTGGCTTCACAGATCTTGGTCCATGCTCATCCAGCTGCACGGCTCTCAGACCTGTGACGAGGGAGAACCATGAGAGCGGCAGTGTGGTGGAGGAAAACAGCTCACCCATGGCAGTCGGAAGTGGACAGAGAGGAAGGGCCAGCAAGGACGGCGCTGGTGACCAGCACAGTTCCCAGGGTCCCCAAACCATGATCTAGCCCGCATCTAGCACTCACCTCTTCTTTCCATCGCCTCCCAATAACGACATGGAATTGTGATCTTGCCGGTGAATTGATCCACTAAGCAAGTTAGAAGCTTCGTGACCCAGTCATTTCCCCGACCCAGTCTTCAATTCAATGAGCATTTTTTTTGGGGGGTGACATTTTCAACCTCAGCCACGACAGCACATGAAGCAAGAAGAAGCCCTCGTCTACTGAGGGTGGCTGGGCTGAGGACCTGCGGTAGAGGCTGAGCAAGGGCTATGAAGGGAAAGGAAGAAGCCTGGTAGGGACCAGTACGAGTTGGTACGCAGCTTACTTTCTAGTTACACATTTAACAGATTCTAGCTACTCCAGACATTTGTGTGTACAACTGCAAGGCAAGAGAGCATTTTGACTGAGAGGAGTAGGCATTAAGGCTGTGTTCAGTGTTTTCACCAAGATGGCATCAAAGGCAAAGAAGGAAGCTCCTGCCTCTCCCAAGGCTGAAGCCAAAGCAAAAGCTTTGAAGGCCAAGAAGGCAGGCGGAAAGGCACGTCACCACTCTCCAGTGTCCCAAGACACTGCGGCTCTGGAGACAGCCTGAGCACCCTTGGACAAGGGTCCCCCAGCCTGCTAATCCCTATTCTCCTGCAAGCATCAAAGTCTCGTACGGGAAATGTATGCTATTGTTTTAAGCTCGAGATTCACCTGTCACCTCTCTTGAGGGGAAGATGACAACCAAAGTTGCCAAAGTCAGTACCAGATCAGGCCCGACGGAGTGAAGAAGGCGTAGATTCCACTGGCTCCTGATGACGATGCTTTGGATGTTGCCATAAAAAATGTGATCATCTAAATTGAGTCCAGCTGGCTAATGGTAAATACACAATTTTTTCACTATTAAAACAATTCAAGTTTGTGCTTAGGCTCCTTCTGCCCCCAGCCATGGCAGGACTCTTAAGAGCCACGCTGAGGAAAGAGGAAGCAGCATGCACATTCACTGTTGAAACTTTATCCTTGCAGGGCTAGTGGAATTTCCAAGGGACTACTGACGCTCTTCGGAGAGGGTATCCTGGGGAAATGGTGTCAGGAAAGATAATGAGCTGGGAGTCACTTCACAGCCAGGAATCCACCTGGGCAGCATTGTAACTTAGGGAACAGAGGACAGGCTTGTTCTTTTCTTGCGTTCCATATTTTCTTTAAGACAAGGGTAACCGTAGCACAAGTACCAGGGGAGATCAAGGAGACAAAGACTCAAACTACGGAAGACCCGTGTGGCTCCCTGGCAGCAGATCATGGGCTAAGCAGCCTGCAGTCAGGCACAGACTGTGGACTCTGGCCTCAGAGATGATCAGCGAGGACTCGGGGACTGGACAGTGTGCTGATGTTCGGTCTTTCTGGGGTGCATGGCCAGTTACCTCCTCTGCCTCTGCTCTGTGAGAGAGCCCTGTTTCGGAGAGCTGCTTCCTTCCCCGAGGTAGATGACTGTGTATGTGCCTAGGCGCTCACACACGTATTTACATAGGGATGCACACATGTTCCCTCTGATTTATCTGTTCCTGTCTCCCTGTGCTTTTTCCATCCCTCTGGAGTTGCCATTGGAGGTTGTCAAAGACCCTTGGATCTTCCAGGTGACCTGAAGCACAGTTTTGGATCTCTCATTTTGCTCTGATCTGCTATCTGTAACTCAGTGGCCAGCTCTGTGTCATCTTCCCCTCAAGAGAGGTGACAGGTGAATCTCGAGCTTAAAACAATAGCATACATTTCCCGTACAAGACTTTGTTGCTAATAGAGCTAGACAATCTGGCCTGAGGCAAAATAGACGTGCAGAAAATAAACAAGATTTTAGATTAAGTTTTTAAGGGGGAATTCTATCAAGCAATTTGAGTGAAGCTTGCAGGAGAATAGGGATTAGAAGGCTGGGGGACCCTTGTCTGCAGAAAGCTCTGAGAGCTGAGCACCAGTCATTCATGGCTATGTCAATTTTTGGGGGAAGTTAAGGTCCACATATCATTCCCAAAGTCACAGCATAATATTCAGAGTTCAGGCAGTGGTCATTGATTTATCAGTGGGACTGGAGGAGTGAAAAAGGAGTTGTCTATTTTGTGTCTTTGTTTTGTTTCTAGCAGTATATCAGTTTATTCCAAATTTTTGGCTAGGGAGGATGAAAGAGAGAAGGATGCTTTAGTTTTCTGTATTAAAAAAGTGATGGCTAGAAGAGCCAGCATTTTTGTGTTCAGAGAACTTTACTTTTAGAAAAAAAAAATGGTTGTTAAGATCAAGGTTTTACAGATATCAAAGAATTGGTCAACTCTTAATCCACTCATTGACCCATTTGTAAATCCACTCATCTATATATGAATCATCCATCAACCCATCTGTCCACCTATCGCAGTACATACCTGATGGCATCTCCACGGACCTATCCATCCATCAGCCATACATCACCCATGCATCGACCCTCCATCAACCCATGCTTCCACTCACCCATCGTTCTTGCATCCATCCACACAGCCGTTCATTCTGGCATCTGCCAAATTCGGAGTGTCTTTCCTCTGTAAGCACTCTCTTAGGGGCAAAAAGCACAATGGTTAACAAGATAAAGATGTTTGTATGTGCTTGGGTTTCCTCTAGAGGAGGTAGGAAATGTGTAAAGAAACATATAAATACACGAGATAAGCTAACATAGTGATGAATACGCCAAAGAAATAAAACAGCTCTCACAGAGAATGGCATTTTGCCAAGGGAGATTAGATAGATGGTCAGGAAGTCTCTGATGGGTGAGAAAAATCAACACCCACATGGAGAAAGGCAGCCATCCCATTACCTGAAACCTGAGGGGGAGTCTTGCAGGCTTGTACGCTCATGTTCTTGGGGCTGAGGTGCAGCGTCTAAGGCAGAGGCAGGGAGGGAGGGCAGTGTGCAAGTAGTGAGGAGTGGATGCACATCATGGAGTGAGATCATGGTAGTGGTCAATGAACGGAGCTTCAGCAAAAGGAGCTCCTGGGATACAACCTTACAGATACTCAAACCCTTCATCCTTTTCTACATGACGTCACTGTCCTGCAGGAAGTGCAGTGTGCATGAAGGTTTGTGCAAGTCACTGAGACCATGGTTACCCTGGATCACCGGGCTGAGGGCTCATTCCAACTCTGAAGATTGCTGTTCTTCATCTGAAAGTCTGTCATGCTTCCAAACCTATCAGCTCAACACTGGGTGGGTCCACAGAGCTCAGGCAAGTCTCAGCTGAGATCATCGCAACCCCAAATGACCTGAGCCCTGGGTATGCCACCTACCAAGAAGGTGGCAGCTTGGACACTTGTTTCCTGGGCCACAGGGGGCAGGAAGACAGGGTTGGTCTGTGGGACTCTGAAGCTGGCATTTTAAAGATGCTGCAGAGGGAAGTCCTGGCCATGTTTGTTCCACCATGGCAGGTATGGTGGGGAGAACAGGATGGCTCCTCCTGAGCAGATCTAAGGATCAGCAAGGGAGAGGTCTTCCCGGGAGGGCGTAGGAGCATCGTTTAATGAGGACGAGAGTGTGTGCTCCGGCCAGAGTGGACGGTAGGTGACTGAGGTGCTCCTCTCCAACTGGGTCATCCTCACCAGGCTCTGTGAGTGGGATCATCTGAAGCTCAGTGTCCTCACTCTGGAAATGACAACACTGCCTTCCTCGCCACCTCCAGGGTCCTTATGGGACCCCTAGGAGTGAAGGTGATTTGAAGGTGTGCTTTGTTCTGGCAACGAAGGCAGGGTTCTTCTAAGAGGTGGATCGTTAGGACTGGAGGTGGGCATGGCAGCCCTGCATGCAGCAAGGTCGCCTGAAGCCACAGCAACCCCAGGGAATTTCCTCTAAATGAAACTGTGTGTCTAAATGAAGTTTCTGTTTTAAATCAGACAGTGACCTAATTACTGCTGGAGTTTCTTGGATGTTTCCCTGTATACACTGGCAAATTGGAGAAGAGACTGACACACTTGAGTTGCTTGGTATTTAGAGCAATTGACAACCCTGTGGAGCCAGGCCAAAGCTCTGAGCATGAATTAAGTCTGGTGCTCCCTGGCTCTGTGTCCTCGGGCGAGAGACAGCTGCTCCTAGCTTCAGCATCCTCCATGGAAATGTGGATGCAAGACCTGAGATCCAGCAGAGAGAGGAGGCGGGCCTGTGGTAGCCCATCTGTGGGTCCTGCAGGAAGGCTGGAGGGGCAGTCACTGGAAACCCACTATGCCAGTCTTGAGCCAATCCCCAGGACCAGAGCATCCCAGGCACTGGTTGGCTTTGGTTTTGGATCCTGCACTCTACTTCTGAAGCTAGTTGGTGGGGAGCAAGTCCCTGGGCTGAAGGGAATTGGGCAGGAAGCTTTGGGGACAGAGTTCACAGGACCTGGCCTCATTGACATAGATGTGAGCAGAGTACCTATCCTAAAATAATCCTTTCTCTCTGTGGGGCTTAGGACCTCAACATTTCAGCACCACTGTTGAAATCTAGTTCCAAATTCCGTTATGGCCAATGAATGTACAGACTAGATAAACTAGAGGTACCCATTTCATTAACCTTTATTCATATTTCTCTCATCTTCTCTATACAGAAAACAACTAAGTAGCATAAACATGAACTAATAACAGATAAAATAAATGAAAATAAAAAGTATCCAGTCAGGGCATAAACACTTTTCTTGTGGTCCTGTAGCAGGATAAGCTGAACTCAAATACCCCCAACTGAGCCTCTGTTCCTCCCCTTCCAAATGGAATTTGTCTGTGAGCCTCAATCCTAACATAAAAAAAAATAAAACACCATATCATTTATGTTTTAAGCTCAATAAGTGATAAGAAATCAGTGAGCAGCATTTGCTGACCTGTGGCCACTTAACCACAAATGTTCTTGCTTTCCTTCTCCCCAAGAGTGCAGCAGAGTTAATATTCCTGTTGTTAAATACCATTTAGTAATTGTCTCTGCATGGTACTGAGGGGCTGTTAGAAAACAAGTGACTCAATCCAGCAAATCCTTTTCCTCCTGAGTCCCAGGTGCAGTCCGTTGGAGAAGGCCGTGGGCATGTCAGCGCCTGAGAGAAGAGAGCTTCTCTGTGGGAAAGGCTGAGGGTTCTTTCCTCACACCTGAAGAGTCAATATCCCCACTAGGGATAAGTCTTCTCAAAGAAACATCGAGACTCTTAAGTTTAACCTCACCAAAGGTACAAAGATTCAGTCGTACAGGAGAAATGCATTTTTGAGATCTACTGCAAAGCATGCCAAGTATAGCTAATAAGAATGTGTTATATACTTTAAACTGGTCAATACATTTCAAATGTCCTCAATACACACAGTAAGTATGTGAAATGATGACCATGTTAATTTGTTTAGTCATCCCACAGTGTATACAGATCTAGAAACATCACATTGTGTTCCATAAATATATGCAACTATTACACATATACTGAAAAGGGAACACAGATGGTGGAAAACTATTGTAAAAAATGGAAAAGCAAACTGTCTCCCCTAATTAGTGAAGGATTTGATAAAAGACAAGTTGAAGTTGTCTCTCAGTCACAGTGAGGAAGGACCTTAAAATGTGTTTTGTGTTTTTCTTGTAAGATAATAGAAACTTATTTTTTGTCTTGCTTTATAGAGTCATGATAAACAGTTTACCCTATGTGATCTTAGAACAAAATAATAGATTTGAGTGTTTTGTAATTTGAAAGAAACACTTTAGAAGTCAGCACTTTATATTTTTGAATCCTGCAGTGCTATCGTGGGTGCTGCCTTGTACTGGGGATTATTTTGCATTATAATAGTTCAGCAAAGCACCTCCCTTGTATTTGCAGCTGCACTGATGGGCTTCCTGAGGGCCTGATCACCTGGAGCCTGCCCTAACGTCACAGCGTGTCCTTGCAGAATTTGATGTGGAGAAAAGACCTAGAAAAAAGTAATTACAAAAATTCTCAAGGATTAAAAAATAAAGCATGTTTTTCCATTAAATTCACCCGTAAAGAGATGAGCCCTTCTTTCCTTTGTGTTTACACCTTGATGGAGGTTTTTAAACCTGCCACCATCTGCTGAGGTGTTCTAGCCTCCAGTTTGGGGCTGGCAGGTTTCAGGCACAGAGCAAAGGAGAGGGAAACACTCAGACTTGCCTTCCTCCTGGACCGGGATCCTCATCCTCCATCCCCACATTCACCACACTCAGCGAGACCACCCAGTCCACTGATGAGAGTTTGCAGGGAGGGTGGAGCTTGGTAAGAAATTCATCCACACTCTCTGCTTAGAAACAAAACTAGGCTAGACCCTTCCTGTCCTGCAAGGGACGGCAAGACACAGACACGTGAACTTGCAAGTGGGAACGTACTGAGGAGGCTGCTCACCCACGTGGAGCACACAGTGTCCACCCGGGCTTCCAACAGGACAGTACTGGAGTGGGAGTCCAGAAGGATGAGCACAGTTTGCCAGGAAGAAAACAGGCTGAGAAAAAGATCTCTGTGTCCCTTCTCGGTGGTCTTTGGGTTTTCCCCTTTAGTCCTCATTAGCACAGCATGAAGTAGAGGACTGTTTTGTATTTATTGTGTAAGAGCACTCAACATGAAATCCCTTTCTCAACAAATTGTCAAGTGTGCAGAGCAGTGTGGTTGACTCTAAGTACCATGTTTTACTCTAAGTCTTGAGAACTTTCAATCAGGCGTAACTGAAATCCGACGCTCCTTGGTTCGGCTCTCTCTTCTTCTCCTGTCTCTTCTGTTACTGCTGACAAGCATTTGACCCGTTTTCTATGACTCTGACTGCTTTGGATAGCTCACGTAAGTGGAATCATGCAGTATCTGTCTTCTGTCAGTAGTTTATTTCATATATCATATCCTTAACCGTATCTATGGTCTAGTGGATGGCAGAATGGCTTGCTCTTTAAAGGCAATTTCCTTACCCGTTCACCCGCCCGCGGACCCTAGCCTGAATCCATCATCTTGGCTATTGTGAATAGCAATGCACACAGGGAGGTTGATATCCTGATTTCAGTTCTTTCGGGTAAAGATCTAGAAGTGGGGTGACAAACAATGTGGTACTTCTATTTTTAATTTTTTGAAGATTTTCCATACTGCTTTCCAAAGTGGCTTCACCGCTTTAATTTTCACCATTTTATATTCCCACTAACCATGTAGAAGAGTTCCAATTTCTCCACACCTTCACCAACACTTACTGTCTTTTCAAATTTATTAATAATACCCCTCCTAACAGGTGTGTGGTGATATTCATGGTGGTTTTGATGTACATTTTCCTGACGATTAGTGACATTGAACCTCTTTCCTTATATCCATATGTCACTACTATGTCTTCTTTGAGATATGTCTGTGGAAGTCTTGTGTCTCTGTCAAATTGAGTTATTGATTTTCTTTGCTCCTGAGAATCATCTCAGCTCTGGACTGTGATCTCAGTGCTGGTGGCGTCTCCAGCACCAGGCACGTGGAGGGCTAATTCACATTCCAGTCATTATTGCTGGTTTGGATTTCAATTATTTTATGCAGCTTCCCCAGAGTATTCCTCTCAGTCGTGCTGGATAATCAGGTTTAAGTTTTAATTAAACAACTGTCATTTGCTTGCTAGCTCTGCGGTAACTTCATGTTATATTAAATTTTCATTCGGCCTGGGCTGGATAAAAAGATTCTGTCAGACAACAAAGAAAGGCTATTAGCAGGTTACAGACGCAATTAGGCAGAGGTTCTCCAAAGTGCTGATAGACTCATGTACAGAAGAGAGATGAGGTTTAAACTCATAGAACCATGCCTCAATGTTGCAGCCCTGCTGTGAGAATAAGCCAGGGCTGGCTGAGTTGTGGAAGCCTAGAGCAGAAGACAGAAAACATTTGTAGGTATTGAGTTTTCTTTTTCATCTTTTTTTCATTCCCTTATCTTTCTCCATCTCACTCTCCAAATCAAATTACGTGCACTCCAGGAAGTTTGACTTTGTCCTAAAGCTCACTGATGACATCTTCCTCCTCCTCCTCCTTCCTCTCCCTCTTTTCTGTCTCCTCCTCTCCCTCCCTCTCCTCCACCTCCACCACTGGTGACATCTTTAGACTCCTCTTTTGTTTAATTTGGAATAGTTTCTGTTGTCATGTTTTCAGGTGTACTAATCTTTTCTTCTGTGTTGTCTAATCTGCTATCCATCTGTTTATTTCAGTATAGTTTTCATTTCTACAAACTTGGCTTGAGTCTTTTCTTTTTCTCCCAGGTATTTACTTATTCTTGGAACATTGAGGATAAAATTATGATAGTGGCCTTGTAGGATATTTCCTACATCTGTGTCTGTACAAGGTTGATCTCTAGTAATTGTTTTTCTCCTGTACACTCATACAATTTCCCTTTCTTTTTAAATGTCTGGTAGTTTTTTATTGGATGCAAGACAATGTGGATTTACCTTGCTGAGTGCTGGATATATTTGGATTCCTATAAATATTCTTACAGCTTGTTCTGGAACAAATTTAAGTTACTTGAGAGCAGTTTGGCCATTCGGGATCTTGTTTTATAATTTATTACATAAAAGTGGGCAGCTTTTTGTCTGGTCCAGAGATAATTATTCCCCACCACGGAGGCAAGCATCTTCTGAGCATTTTACCATGTGCTCCATAAATCACAAGCTGGAAACTTAGTCTGCAGTAATTAATGTAGTTTCTCTGTTGGTTGAAAATGTCTACTGGGGAAAAAAACCTAACATTTGTATTTTTCTGTTCCCTAATGCCTAGAGCAATGGTTTTGCAGGGAGTTTATTAGTCAAGATACTTTTAGTCGCAAAAGATGGAAAATTCATTTCACACCACTTTAAAGAAATCGTCCCATACAGCTGGCAGCAGTTGTAGCCATTGTAGACCCGAGATCCAATATCTCAGATGTTCGCTAGGATGTGGCATTCTCCATTTCATAGCCCTGATCTTCACTTGGAACTGACTCAGGAAGGTTTCTACCTGTAAAGGCTTCTAGCACCACCCCACCCGAACCCTTAGACTTTAGAAAGCCAAGTGGGAAAATAATTTAAATGAATTTTCTCCAAAATAATTCCAGCCAAATTTCCACCATTTAATATAGTCCTATATCAAATATTTAATTTGTATTAGATCACAGTCATACCTGAACCAGTCACTCTGGTCCAGGGAATAGAATATCCTAAGGTGTGTCTCAGCAAGCATGCATCCCGTGGCCAATTGGAAACTTTGTCAATGGCACGAGCCCTACCAGGATGCAGGCATGACTACCAGGAGGACAGCACGTGGAGGAAAACCACAGTGTTGCTACCGAAAGATGCAGAGAAAACTGTCTCTGGGTGGGCACAGCCCTCACTGCCTGTAGGCACTGACTTAGCCCATTTGTCCCGAGATCATTAGGGCATCCTCAGCTAAGTGTGCACAAGATGTTTCTAGGCTGTTCTTATCTTTGTCCAATAGTTTTGTTACTTTTTCCTCATCCCAACTTCCCGGGCACCTTGATTCCACCATAACATTCAGATGCTCACATATTATTTCCCGGAGGGGGCTGGAATATTGGTGGGTATAGACCTGCCTTGTTTTCCTTTGGATTTCCTCCCTGCATGTCCAGAAGGGAGCCTGAAAGAGTGTGCATTCTGAGAACATTTGGTGAGTGAATGAATGAGTGAGATTTTTATATGTGTACAAATGCCAGTACTCTCTCTTCCTAGACTAATCGTCATTGTGTTCAAATACTCATTCCAAAATCGCTATTTACTGCTGACAAGGAGCAATTGAGTGCAAGTTTAAAATCAAATCATCTTTAAAGTCGTGAATGATAGTCATAAAAATCCAAAAATATCCAGCAGCCAATAAAGTAAATCCACAATGTCTTAAGAATATCCAATTAGTAATCATGTATAAAATATCTTTTCTGGGAACATAGCATTTTATGTATCCTAGGTAATCAGAATATTTATAGTGTTGATGCCTTCTATCAAAATGTCCCTCTGTTTTGTAGAACCTCATGAAAGAAGATTACTGAGTGCTGCATGCATGGTTATACACAGCCCAGGCATCCACTTCTAGCTTCTCTGTCCTTCGCTCTTTCCTATTTGAACTCGCTCAGTCATTCCTCAATTTCTTGAGCTATATATTAATGACAATAGCTGAAAATATTGTGAATTTACTGTGTACTAACAAAGCTAGACACACTTTACATGAAGTAACTCCTTTAATATCCTCAACAGGGTTTTATGGGAAGTGCTATCCTTACCCTCACTGACATGAAAGGAAAACTGAGACCCAAGGACATAAGGTCCTTACTTGACATTGTCCAGGGTCACACATGTAATAAGTGGCTCATGCCAGAGTATGTCAATTGACCTCTCTGCCTTTGCTGCTTGCTATGGACGTTCACTTTCTCATACTCCCTTGTGGTGGGAAGTGGTCATGGGAACCACATATGGCTCAAGAGAAACAGTATGAAGTGTGCTGAGCTCACTTTGGGGAGTCTTCCAGTTTCCCACTCTAAAGGGCCTAGAGCAGTGGGGATGATACACCCTGCCTGGCACCCCATCCTTCTGATGTTAGCTGTGAACAGTTCCCTGGGTACTGGGCGGCATCTTGTTCCCTAAACCAGTTACCAACCAGATACAAAAACGCCGTCTTGACCTCACTGGCCACTCAACCCAACATTCCTCCTCCCTTCTATGTGGCAAAAGGAACTTGTTTTAATTTACTGCTCTAACTGACTCTATCCAATTTTCTCTACTGCAGTTAAAGACAACTCATGCTGTGAGCCTGGATCCCAGCTCGGACCATTGAGTTCCAGAGCTCCTGTTCTTAATCTCTAATCCAAGTCCTTGTCAAACGTCAGGATCTGAGGATTCTGGGGGTTGGGAAATATGTGATGTCTACCTGCGGGAATCTCGCAGGCCAGTGTATAACATGATAAAACAATACTATGTGTGTCATTACAAATTGTGGAAATGATTTGCAGAGAAAAATTTAATGTGAGGAGAATAATAATTTCTGGAGAACTCAGAGGAAAAGGATAAACTGATTTTGTTAACTTTTTTTTGAGGGAGGCGCTCACTCTCTAGTTCAGGCTGGGCTTGAACTCACAACTGTCCTCCCGCTTCAGCCTCCTGAATGCTTGAGATTACAAGTGTGTGCCGCCATGCCTGCCTATTTCTTAACTTTCTAAAATCCCCTGCTTTGGAAGTTTTGGATAAAGACTGTGTCTGATAGGGCGAGGGGGATTTTAAATTGCTATTGGGGAATTCTCCTGCAGAGATGTTTATATTCTGTGACTGGCCCTCCTTTGTTTTGTTTTTGTTTGTGTGTATGTGTGTGTGTGTGTGTGTGTATGTTTGTTGCTGTGCTTTTTAATCTGAGCTAATAACAACACTACATTCATTCTATTAAAAAGCTTACACAAGCAGACGGTCATTTCCAAAGCAGATGTTCTGCAGCCCCTTTGAAAAGTGTTGGGCACAGCACAGCCTCATGGGTGGTGTGTGTGAGACACCTCTGTGAGGACTTGGTGAGCCAAGCAGGCAGTCTGCAGCTCATGACACACGGCGCTGCTTCTGGTGACTCTGTTGGGACATCCTGCCACCTGCATGGTCATCTTACTGCAGGGTGTAGTGCACCCAGGGGTGTGTCACATTCCATGGTCGGGATGGAGGTTGGTACTGTATGGTGACTGCATCAGTGACTCGCCCTCCCTCCATGGAATCTCCATGCTGGCACCAAGCATCTGCTTCTGCTCCTCCTGGAGAGCAGGATCTATGAACACAGTCCGTGCCCCTCATGGAGAGTTTGCCTCGGTTCCTCTTAATGAAGTGGCTGCTGGGGTGGTAGCTTTGCTCCCAAAGTCAGACTCTGTGGTCCGGGCATTGTGGACACACCTCCCTCCACCCTCATACATTGTGTTCTTCCCTTCCTGAGTCTACTCTGCCTGAGCCCCAGTCCTCTGAAGACCTGGGCCAGGGCAAGTGCATGAGGAGAAGGCAGCTGATGCAAAGACTCTGCTGAGCAGTGGCTGTGGTTGGTGACTCCACTTCCCCCCTGGAGGGGAGGACCCTGGCCCTGCACCTGGAGAGGAAGTGACTGTCTGCAGCCCTTCCTGAATGCATTCACACGCCATGCGTTTGCCATTTCCATGAGTGACTTTTATTTTCTTTTATTTTATAAAAAGTTTTATGAGTACATGCTGATGATATTACATGACAAAGGAATTTATTTTGCTAAGTTTATGCAAATATTTAATATCTTAATTGTTCTCAATCCTATAATCCCCTCTCCTTTTCTCCTCTCTCGCCTGTTCCCTTCCTCATCTCCAAGGAGTCTACCACCTAGTTTCCCATCCTTGCTACATTTCTTATTCTGTTTATTTGTTTGATTTCTCATAAAAGAGAAATCACAAAATACTTAATTTTCCAAGTCTGGCTAATTTCACTCATCATGGTGGTTCCAACCATTTTCCTGCAAATAACATGATTTTATTCTTTTTATAACTGAGTAACATTTCATGTTGTATATTTTCTACATTTCCTTTATCCACTCATCTGTTGATGGGCTTCTAGGCTGCTTTTACAGTTAGCTATTATGGATTGTGCTGCTACAAACATGATTATGCATGTGTCACTGTAATATGCTGCCTTTAATTTTTCAGGAATATGCCTGAGAATGGAACAGCTGAGTCAAATGGTATTTCTAAGTTTAGTCTTTTGAAGACTTAATAATAATAAACTTTAGCTTAATTCCAGAGTCATAATACCTGGCTTATAATAAGTCTTATGCTCCTTTTTTTAGTATACATTAAAATAAAATAAATAACCATACAAATGAAAGGGTGTCCACGTCTCCATTGATGTTAATTTAAGTACTAACACATTTTCTTCCTGCAGTGGGAGGATTCCTCATGTTTTTCATTGTACCTGACCTGGTTTATGCCTCTAAACTCATTAGCATCCAGTTCATGGCTCTTTTAAATTCTTTCCAAGGATCTGTTTGAACTGCAATATTTTGTGTTTCTTCCTAGCTTTTATACATATTCTTTGGGCTTTTCCTTTTGTAGCAGAACCCTCAGAAGTTAGTTCTGAAAGAAAAGAACTTGGGCTTCAGAAACATTCATCCTTGTTTTTTAAAAAAGCCCTTTAAGCTCCATTTACTCAGTCATTTTAGAAAAAAAAATAATAACATTATGAAGGTCCAAGTCTCCTCACATTTCAGCTGCCCCTGTACAGAGGGTGAATTTAAATGTCCCAATCTTAAGAATTTCAAGTTAGATGGAGAAACCTTGAAGTTTCCTCCTCCAATATGAAAAAGTTAATGGGAATTAATTTCTTCATGCCGTGTAAAAGTAAAACTGGTGACTTATGAAGAAACTGAAGCTCACAGACAGTCTTGGTACAAGGAAGAATATTTTTTAGAAATGCTGCAAAGTCACCTTAACTTGAAAACCCCAACCGCGTGTGACATATTGCTGATCGCGGGGATTTCATTCTTCATGAGGCCAAAGTTGAATTAACTTTACAGCTGTCTGGACTCTCCATATATCTGTGTGTTCTTCAAGGCTACACAGATGGAGAAGCCTGAAAACACCCCAGGATTCGGAGAGATCCGCACCCCATGAGGCCATCAGCTCCAGAGGGGAGCAGATCAGTCAGCTATGGGTGAACTGCTGTCTTCGGCTGCCTGTCCTTGCCTGCCTTCCTACAACGTCACTTTAGAAAGGGGTCAGGACTCACTGCACCAGGATGGAGTTGGCCTGTGTGCACCTTGAGGACTCACTGGGCCCTTTGTCCCCCCAATGCGAAGAGCCTGGCGTGGATCCGCATGCGGGGACCCTCACTCACACCCCACAAGGGGCAGCCACGTGCTCGTTGGGCTTTGTGTCATTGTTGCCTCCTTTGTGGTCGCCTTCTCTGATGCTGAATCTTACGAGCCCACTTGACTGGGTGTGGGTGCTGAGATGGAGGACTAAACACTGCTCCTGGGTGAGTCTGTGGTCTGTTTAGCTGAGGTGAGCCTTTGAAGCCTGCAATCCTAAGGTGGTTTCCGCCAGTGAGGGTGGGTTTTGTCCCGTTCTTTCTGACCTGGATGGAACAAAGGTGGCTGGGGATGGAGTTGGCCTTCTCTGCCTGAGTGCTTGGGCTGTGGCCTCCAACTTTTGCCTTTGTACTTGGACTAACATCGGCACTGCTCACGTGCACAGCTGTCAAATCAGACCGGAAATTACAGCTGGAGCCTTTCAGGGTCTCCGGGGTGTGGCTGTCTCCCTAATCGTCACATGAGCCGATTATAAATCTAGTCCTACTTGTACATTATGTGTCTGTTGATATGCAGACTGTCCTCAACACACAATGGTTTGACTTTCAAGTTTTGAACACTGTGATGGTGTAAAGGGGATATATGGTCAGCAGGAACTATACTTTGAATTTTGATCTTTTCCTACACTACCAGTGTGCTGGGAGGCAGCAGCAAGTTTGGGTTCCAGTCAGCCAGGGGGCCATGTGGTGGGAGCTTTGTGGATTAGTTCAGGGAGAAAGAGTCAATAAAGGCGCTAATGTAAATTGCAGTAGTATTGAAAACATATCTTTTGTGTGTCCTGACCTTAAGCATTTTTGTGTGTGTGACAGAGAAAACAGTGTTTACAATCCAAAATTTGCAAAAAAATGCTCTGGCAGTCTGGGATCCTGAGCTGACTCTAGTGAACAAGGGGTAAAAGTGAAGTTTCGCAACTTGAGAACTTTACTACTTCACGTTAGTATATATGAAAAAATTAACTATAATCTTCAGTGTTGTTAATTGGTGTAGCTGTCAGATTTTTATTGATGGGATTTTGCTGAATACTTGTCAAGAGACTTCAAGAATTAAGGTCTATGTGTTCTTTATTGTTCTCATAATGTTTTTTAAATAGACAAATGTTAGCTTCCTCTTTACAGAGTGATGTACACAGAGCTTTGGGGACTACTTTGACTGAATGGATATCTTCTTCCCAAACCAACTATGATCTAACAATTTTGATTGACTTACATTTATTGGGTGTTTATTATGTGCCCGATACTATTATACACATACTAGAAATACTGACCCATTTAATCTACACAAAAAGCATGTGAAGCAGACAATGCAATTTTTACCACACAGCTTATAGATGATGAACCAGAGGCTCTGATGGATTAAATAGCTCAGCCAAGTCACACAGCGCATGCATGGCGGAGCTGGGGTTCGCAATGCGCTTGCTAGCTCCAGACCAGTTGTCTGGAACACAGGGCAGTGATGAGTGCCACTCTATGTGGCTGTGTGGGGCAGAGACCTTGTTCTTATGGAAGAGTAGCAAAGTTCAAAAGTAGTTAGCAGCAAAATTCTGGTCTTTTCCCCGCCATGTCATGCAGAAGGCAGATGGATGATTACTACTTTTCCCTGACAAGTTTCTTGGAATGCTTTCATAAGAGGGAGGAACATGACTGATTTCCATGGTGTGATTATAATGTGATAGATGAGCACAGAGTTCTGACTAAGTGGTAGGCTCATGTTTTTGTGTATTAGTTTCGGATTGTTCATCAGGAAGTTGTGGCTTCTAGTGTCTCAGAAGTCTATCATACATTCTTAGCAGAGGATGCCTCTTTCATGCTAATGGAATAATAGAAGTGCGCTCGTGTTCACTTTGCTGATAGTGTCTGTCGATTTATTTCTGCAATAATTCAGCTTCTCAGCTTTCAGTATCAGTATCGGCTGAACTAGGCACTAATGAGATGATAAAGGGCTCAGGAAAGAGCATTTGCATTTGAAAGCTGTCCCAGCCCCAGGGCACCGTGCACTTTCCAGCGTGGTCTGAGGTGGGCACAGGAAGGCAGGTGTCTTCTGCCAGACATGCTTTCAGAGGGGTCTAGAGTTGCCTGCTCAGAGCCTAGTAGGTCCTGCTGTGATCCCTGGAGAAGTAGCACTGGCCTTGGAATAGCAGCGAATTCTTGGGGTTGATGTGCAGCAGCTATGAAAAAGAGCTTTGGCACCCATGTTTTCTTCAATGGGAGGATTTTCAGAGATCTGCCAGAGAACGGTGGGTGGGCCGGGGCTGGATCCCAGTTTCCCCTGACTCCAAAGCCTCCTGTTCTGCTATGATAAATGAAGTCACCTTCCATCACCAGCCCCACCTGACTCCAAAGCTTCTTGCTTTCCCATGACAGAGGGCATCATCTTCTGGTGCCAGGGTGCTCTCCTGAAGGAGCACATGTGCTCCTAGGCCAAGTGAGCACGTATTTTCCACCTTCATGATATTGCTGAGTATGTAAAAGGCACCCCCTACCACCCAGGCAGGAAAGTGGATGATGACAATACACAAGACTGACAAGGTCCCTGGTCTCCTGGACCTGCCCCTTTCAGGATAAGGATAGATCAATAGAAGGATAAATGTATGGGTGTACTCACCTGGTATTGAAAGCATCAATTGGCACAATAGTACTCACTCTATAAATGCATGTGGAATAGAGCTGGTGGAGAGAAGTAGAATTGAGGAAAGACTGATGCCCACTCAGTTCCTGCAGCATGCTATGTGGTACAGGAGGCTGCCCTCTATCCATCACTTCTGCTAGCATTTGCTAAGACTATTCAGCCCACAGGAGAGACACTGAGAGGTGTTCAGGATAGACACAGGCAGGACCTGAATGTCTCAGTGAGTCCAGGTGTCTCTAGACTACTGCCATACCATCTTGGTGGTGGTTATGTTAAACCTGGAAAGATATTTAGGGATTACCTCCGGGTAATGTATGAAAATGCCATTCACTTACAATATAGCTGAGAAGACAAGTGAGAATGTAGTCCCCATCCTGTCTCTATAAACTTCTCCTAGGATTAGAAGAAGAAAAGGAAACAGGCAGCTCTGGCCATTAGGATGTAAAGAGTTTAGTGAAGGGAGCCAGCCAGGAGAGGAGGCTCTTTCTTAAGAAGAAAAGGTCTAAAGCAGTAGTGGAAGTGGGATGGGAAAGGGAAAGGAGAGAAGGGAAAAGAAAACATATGAGAAAAGGGAAAAAATGGAAACAAAGTCTTTGTAAATAGGGAGGGGTGGAGGGGGTGGAGGTGGTGAAGGAGGGGCAGGGGAAGGGGGAAAAATAAGGACCAAGATACTCATGTACAGGTACAAGATCCCAGTGACGAATGTAACTGTACTGTACACCTAGAATGTATCAATAAACTTAATGGGAAAAAGAAAAGAAAAAAGCAGGAGAGGCTCTTTCTGAACTTGCCAATTGATAGCCCGTCAAGCCAGAAAGAAGAGTTTTGTACTGGAGATTTACTATGCTGTTCACAAAAACATTTCATTGTCCACCCGGGCACTTCCTTTAATCATGTCTCCAAAAACAGAGTGGCTCCTATTTCGCGGATCAGGTTCTGTCCCCACCTCTCAGTGTCCCAGAAACCTTGTCTCCTGGAGGTGGTCTTCCATCCACACATCACAAGCTTCCAAAGTCGGAAGGCTTCCCTCCCCCGTCAAGTGAATCCTTGAGACAGTTTAGCAATGAATCTGGAAGCTCTTCGGAGCGCAATTCTGATGTTGCAAATTTTTACTCATCTTTGGAGATGAAAAATGAGAAATGATATAAATGAGAAATGATATAAAAGTTATTCACCTTCCAGAGAGCAAAAACTAAAACCAAACAAGAAACGAGTTTAGAGTGATGTCAGAATAAATTTCTTTCTCAACCTACCAACTATCAGACTTTTAAAATATACCAATATAAGTTTTGTTTTTCCTATAGAATTTAGCTTACAATAAAATTGGCCATACTCTCTGTAGGAGAAGGTGGTTCAATTTTAAAACCATGCTCTATTACTGAAATATCCAAAAGATTTACTTTGCCTTAAATTAAGGGTACCTCTTCTCACAGTTGCTATGACAATGCCCTTAGCAACTGTGATTGTAATGGCTGCACCAATAGCATTCTTGCTGTGAAGTTTCCTGAGGAGGCCTCATCTATATTGAAGTTAAAAGCTGCTTGGGCTTGGATGACTGGAACATCCATGATTGTGGAAAGATGGACTCCAATTAGGTTGGGAACCAAAATTAATTTGGGCTCTCTTAGACCCTTTGATGACCAATGCTTCAAATTTAGTATCTGACCCCACATTGTCATGACTAAAGATAAACTTAATGTTATCAGTAAACTGAGCCAGCCTCCCACCTCCACCCACCCTGAAGCTGAGAATTCTCTGAGACAACATCTAAAACATATAGAAGAGTTTTCCTCACCCTTTACAGCCAGACTATCTGATGTTCCCATCAACGTCATTGGCAAAGATATTGATTTATGATTCCCTTTTGTGCTGTGACCATAATAGTTTAAATAACTTCTGCCATAGCACATGTCATTCAGGATAACAAGAATCCATGTTTCCAGGCCAAGGACACTTGAACTTGGCTCAGAATAAACTATTTTTTTATTTCCTTTCAACCAGAATCTTTGCTTTTATTTCAACATTACCTTGTGACAGACATGGCACTCAGTATTTTCCCTTTCTATCTCACTTGACCTTTCAAATCAATCTGTGGGTCAGACTTGAACATTGTTCACATTTCTCATATCAGAGCGATTACTGGGATAAGGAACTCCAAAGAGTTCTGCACTTGATCTTAGCCAAAAGGCCGAGAAGCAATCCAAATAGTTCTGGATGTCAGAGGTCTGAAATTAGCCACAGTGGACTCAAATTAACCTGTCTGCTGCCATATTCCTTCTAGGGGCTGCCTGGGATAATCTGTTTCCTGACCTTTCCTTATTTCTAGAGCTGCCCAGATTTCTTGGCTCAGAGACCCTTTCTCTATCTCCAAAACAAGCAATCAGGTTGCCTCTTGCTCATGTTCCACCTCTCTGTTTCCCCCTGTTCTGTCTCCTTTTTCCTCTTAGAGGTACTGGAAACCCCTGTAGTTAGGTTCTAGTACCCTGCCTGGTACATGATGCAGGCCTGAGAAACAAATACACTAAGAGCGAGAAGTAAGAGAGACAATGCAGGGTGACAGCACGACAATGCCAGTACAACAGTTAAAGGTGCTGGCTAGTCCCAGGCACTGACTTTTATTGGCAATCAATTGGGGTAAAGGCAATTTACATGCAGTTTCTGTGGAAATTAATGTAAACAAGGCTCATGAAGGACAAGACAAAGCATTCTCGAATTAGGAACAGAATAGGCAAAATATATGATTATAATTAGAACATTGTCCTTCTAGTCTGAAGGTTTTAGTTGTGGGAATGGAATTTGGGTGCGAGTTACTCTGACCTTGGCATGCAGGCTTCGGGTGGACTCACTTCTATAAACAAGCCAGTTGTGGGGTTAGCTCTTCACAGCCTGACTTGGGCAAAATCAATATCACAGTCCACTGCAAGAGAAGACACCTACGATTACACTGAGCCTACCTGAAAGACATGGGACCACCTTCCCATCTCAACATCTGCTGATGAGTAAACCTAGTTCAATGTGCAGCCTCAGCTCCTCCATGCTAGGCAAAGTAAAACATCCATGGGTTCTGGAGATTAAGTTGCAGAAAGCTATGAGGCTGTGGTACTGGCATTATTCTGCATATCACAAATACAGAACAAATTTTGAAGCCCAGGAGAAGCAGGGCTCGGGTTCTACTAAAGTCAGTAAAAGTACATGATACCCACACGGGCTTCCATGCTAATTGCTGACCACCTCCAGGAATCCTGCCAATTGCATCTGAAAAATTCACACCTACTGCAGCTGTATGTCCTTGGCAGAGAGTAGGTCGTTGCTTTGTCAGGACATCTGACAGCTAAGGCTAACTCCTGAGTCAGGAAAAGGTAGCTTTCCTTAAATATACCTTCTTCTCTCCTTTGCACAAACAACCATTTTATAGGAAAGAATACTTTTCTGAAATGGAGCCAAGTCAGTGGTGGGTGGTTTAGATTTGAAAAGTACTCACGAAAGTCTC
The DNA here is from genome assembly GCF_053883595.1 of Heterocephalus glaber. NCBI lineage: Eukaryota > Metazoa > Chordata > Mammalia > Rodentia > Bathyergidae > Heterocephalus > Heterocephalus glaber. Next base: position 24,892,158 of record NW_028258412.1, read on the forward strand.
ATGTGCTCAGAGGTGAAGCTTTTGGAAGGTGATTGGATCACAGGGGACTCTGCTCATCAGTGGATTCATTCAGATGAGTTTATGGCTCAGTGTGCTGGAAGGAGGAGGGGTCTGGGTGGAGTATATGTCTCTCTGGTTCTTACTGTTCTATTTGCTTCCTGGCTGTCACACATTTGGTGGCTATCCTTTGCCTGGCTCTTTTGCCATGCCATTTCTGCCTTGGATCCAGTTGACCATGGACTGAACTCTCTGAATCCATGAGCTGAAATAAAACTTTTGCCCTTTAAATTGTGTATATCAGGAACTTTGCCCCAACTATGAAAAAGTGACTAATACTAGAGGCATCTACAGACCCTCAGAAACAAGGCTACTCTTCCCCTGCTGCTGCTTCTATGGCCATACCCAATGCGCTGTTGAGATGGCTGCTGTCTGAATGTTCTTGCCCATTTTATGTCAGTGCAAGGTCAAAAGAGAGAATCCACAGAGGTGCTTAACAGCTCCATATAAAGTTTAGCAAACGGAGCCCAGCTGTTAATGAGAGCTGCTAACCAATAGCTTCTATCCAGCAATGATGGGCAGAGGTTGCTTCTTGCTGTCTTCTAATCATGTCGGAAATGTTCTCCTGACTTAGTGAACTCACACTGTAGACAGACACCTACGAACCCACTGAGTGGTTCCATGAACAAGAGGAAAATACACACTCTTCCATTTTTGTTTTGTGTATTACAAATAACTTTAGGATCTACTGTCTTGTTTATCCTCCTGGACATGCAGTGCTAGACCCTCATTGGGTAACTTAAATGTTTATTGATCAATGAGTGCAGGCATTACACTGTATTCTTATAACAACCTGTGAGACTGGCTGAGCGATTTCTCTCTTACCACCTGGAGAGGACTTTGTGGCTGAGCATTGACTTGCTGGAGGCTCCCGAGTTGAGGGCAGGACTTGAACCCTCATCTCTGTGTTAGAGGCGGAGGCAGTAGTGGTCACAGGAGAGGGATCTTAGCCTGATCTGCTGAGTTTGGATCCCAGGTCTTCATTATGTCATCTGTGTGGCAAGTTCTTTGAGCTTTGAGTCCCTCAGTTTCCTCTCCTGCAATTTAGAGGTGGTAATGTCACCGACTTAACGTTCTTGGGGATGAATGAGCTAATATAGCGAAGGCGCATGAGACTCTTTCTAGGACTGAATTAATATATAATATTTTCAGTATAAACACAAGCTCTTGTTCTCCTGCCAGTGTCTTTTCTCTTGTATAATATGGCCTCTCTGGAGAGATGATGCTTAGAGAAGTAAGCATGTGACGTTCTTGCCTTATATCCAGTCCCACGCATTTCTCTCTGGAACAATCCTTTGCCTCTTCCTTGGCTTCTGCAGAGGCTGCATTCTGGGGTTGCCATGTGATGCAGCCCAGCCAGCCCTCTGTCTCCCTGACTGCTTAGCTCATGCAGGGGATGTGATCCCAGTTTTACCATTTGAAGGCTTTGCTAACAATTCTAGGGAAATGGGAAGCTCACTTAATCCTCAGATTTTTAACCTGAGAAGTTATAACTCTGGATCTGCTAAGGTACCATCAAAGGAGACATTATGATTTTCCTAATAACTGTAAGGCGCCAACCAAGGCTAAAGAGATGGAAACGCCGGAACACATTACTTACGAGCAAGAAGAGAGGATGCGTTCAGCTCAGTGTGAAAGCCAATTATACCTAAAGTAATTCTAATTCTAATACAAGCATTGAATCATCAATGCCTTTTCTTCTTTCTTATGGACTTCCACATAAATAGATCTCCAGAACATACACGGCCAGGGCAGTCATTCACCACCTGCAAGACCTGAGGCCCACCTGCCCCAAGTCATGGAGGGATCACTGCCTCCAAATGAGCTGGCTGTGGGTACAGGTGAACAGGTAGGCCAGAAGACACTTACCCTGAGGAAGGAAGTGGGCTCCCAGGGCCACAGTGGAGCATTCCTATGCAAGAACACTAGTGAGGTGGGGGTGTCAATGAGAGAAATGAATATATAAACTCGTAGTGAGATCAGGAATGCCTGATGTTAACAAAGGGAACTTGAATGCACAGCAAGACCACTGCAGTTCACAACATTGTACATGCAGTGGACATCTGCTGGGAGAGAAGATTTTAAGTGCTCTTCCCATAAAATAAAAGAAAGGCAATTATGTTGAAAGATGTATCTGTTAATCTTCTGGACTACAGTAATCAAGTATATGTACATCAAAACAGCATGCTCTATACCTTACAGATACACAAGAAAGATAGGAAAAAGTGGAAAATTAGCCCTACTTGGCATCAGGAAATTAGGCACATCTCCAGTTAGAAATAATAAAGGTCTACACTACTGTTACAAAGAACAAAATAATACCAAACACTTAAAACGCATGCACTACGCAATTACTGTGCATGAAATCCTCTCAAGAATTGTCAGATTGGATCAAGTTTGAGTGTTTTACTTTAACAATTTTTGAAAGACAAGGGAAATAAATAAGGAGCAAAGTAATTCTGAGTCTAGTACCAGGCAGCGAACAGAGCATCACAGGGGGAACTCAGGGCCTTAAAGAGGAGAGGGAGCTGCGTTTTGAACTGGGGGAGGGGGGGCTTGCAGTGATTCCTGGGAAAGTGGAATCACCTCTGGATCAGCACACATAATCCCAATATTCTGCTTCTCTGCTTGATCTTCCTCATCCTGTCCCTATGGAAACTCTTTTTTTTTTTCCCCCATTCCTAGCCCTCCCTTCACGCCCTCCACCCTTCCCTATTTACAAAGACTTTATTTCCATTTTTTCCATTTCTCATCATTTTTCCTTTCCCTTCTTTCCTTTCCCCTGCCCCTCCCAATTTCCCTACGCCTTTGGACCTTTTCTCCCTATTTTGCATTGTCGATTATTCATTCTAATCATTGGTACACTTTAGGTATACAATAGAATGACATTCGTCATCGGAAATTTGCACCTTTACATAATCTCTCTTGGTTCTTATTTTTCCCCCTTCCCCTGCCCTCCCTTCAGCCCCTCCATCCCTCCCTATTTACAAAGACTTTGTTTCCATTTTTTCATTTTCTCATATTAATTCCATTCCCATCTTTCCTTTCCCCTACCCTCCCACTTCCTTCCCCTTTGCCCCTTTTCTTCCTATTTCACATTATCTATTATATCTTTTAGTCCTTATTTACACTTTCAGTTTCTCACACTAGAGAAACTATTCAGTATTTACACATGTGTGTCCTATTTATTTTACTTAAGAGTATCGCCTCAGTGTGCATCCATTTAGCTATAAATGTCTCTAATTTCTCATTTTTTATGGCTGAGTAGTACTCCATGTTATTAAAAAACCCCACATTTTCTTTATCCAGTCTCCAGTTGATGGGCAACTGGGCTGCTTCCAAGTTGAGCTATTACAAATTGTGCTGCTATAAACATCAGTGCACATACATCGTTGTGGTATGATTCTTTTAATTCTTTGGGGAAGATACCCAGTGGAGGAATACCTGGGTCAAATGGGACTTCCAGTTCTAGTTCTTTGAGGTATCTCCATACTGATTTTCACAGTGATTGCACCAGTCTACACTCCCACCAGCAGTGGAGCAGGGTTCCTCTTTCCCCACACCTCTGCTAGCATTTGCTATTGGTTGATTTCTTGATAGCAGCCATTCTTTCTGGAGTGAGGGGGAATCTCAGCATTGTTTTTATTTGCATCTCTCAAATGACCAGTGATGTTGAACATTTTTTCATGTATTTATTTGCTATTTCTACTTCTTTGTCTGAGAAATGTCTGTTCATTTCAGATGCCTATTTTCAGATTGGGTCTTAAATTTGGGAGGTCTGATCTTTTTAAATTCTTTATAGATTTAAGATAGTAGACCTTTGGCTGAGGAAAAGCAGGTGAAGATTTTTTTTCCCACATTGTGGATTGTACTACTGGTGGTTTCTCTCGCTGTGCAGAAGCTTTTAAATAAGAAGAGATCCCACTTGTTGATTGTTTGTGCTAGTTCACAGGCAACTGAGGTTTTGTTCATAAAATCTTTTCCTACACAAATGTCTTCAAGAGTTCTACCTAACCTCTGTTCCAACTGGTTCAGCTTTTCTGTTTTAATATTTAGATCTTTAATTCATTTCGATTTTAGTCTAGTGCATGGTGAGATATATAGGTCTAGTTTTAATCCATGGCAAATTGAAATCCAGTTTTTCCAGCACCATTTATTAAAGAGGCTATCTTTCCTCCAGTGAGGGTGTTTGGCTCCTTTATCAAAGATGAGATGGCTGAGTGTATCTGGAGTTGTTTCTGCAACTTCTAATCTGTTCCACTGATCCTCAGGTTTGTTTCTTTGCCAGTACCATGCTGTTTTTATCACAGTAGCTTTGTAGTATAGTTGCAGGTTGGGGGTTGTGATACCCCTTGCCATGTCTCTATTACCTAGAATTGCTTTTGCTATTCCAGGTCTCTTCTTGTTCCAAATGAATTTTTGGATTGTTTTCTCAAGGTCCATGAAGAATGCTGCTGGGATCTCAATTGGATTTGCATTGAATCTATATAGCAGTTTGGAAGTATGGCCATTTTCACTATGTTAATCCTTCCTACCCAGGAGCAGGGGATGTCTGTCCATTTTCTGATATTTTCTTCAATCTCTCTTTTCAGAGTGCTATAGTTTTCAAAGAAGAGGTCCTTGATTTCTTTCGTTAGGTTGATTCCTAGGTATTTCAGATTTTTGGATGCTGTTGTGAAAGGAATTATTTGCCCTATTTCTCTCTCAGTGAGTCTGTCATTCGTGTAGAGAAAAGCTATTGATTTTTGTGTGTTGACCTTGTAACTAGCTACTCTACTGAATTTGGTTATTAAGTCTAGAAGACTTTTGGTGGTGTTTTGGGGGTCTTCTATTTACAGTATCATGTCATCTGCAAATAATGAGAATTTGACTTCTTCATTTCCTATCTTTATTCCTTTTATTTCTTTCTCTTGTCTAATTGCCATGGCTAATGTTTCCAAAACTATGTTGAACAAGAGTGGTGATAGTGGACATTCTTGTCTTGTTCCTGATTTTAGTGTGAAGGATTTCAGTTTTTGACCATTTAGTACGATATTGGCTGTTGATTTTTCATAGATGGCTTTTATCAGTTTGAGGTAGAGACCATCTATTCCAATTTTTTGTAGGGTTTTTATCATAAATGCATGTTGGATTTTGTCAAATGCTTTTTCTGCATCTATGGAGATAATCATATGGTTTTTGTCCTCGGCTCTATTGATATAGTGTATTACACTGATTGATTTGCATATGTTGAACCATCCTTGCATCCCTGGGCTGAATCCCTCTTGATCAGGGTGTATGATCTTCTTGATGATCTTCTGCATTCTATTTGCCAGTATCTTATTAAGGATTTTTGCATCTATGTTCCTTAGTGAGATTGGCCTATAGTTCTCCTTTTCAGTTGGGTCTTTCTCTGGTTTGGGGATCAAGGTGATGCTTGCTTCCAGGAATGAATTTGGGAGTATTGCTTCCCTTTCAATTTCATTGAAGAGTTTAAACAGTAGTGACAATAGTTTCTCTCTAAACGTCTTGTAGAATTCAGCAGTGAAGCCATCAGGGCCTGGACTTTTCTTAGTTGATAAGTTTTTAATTATGTTTTCAATTTCATTGGTTGATATTGGATTGTTTAGAATTTTTAGGTCCTCTTCGTTCAACTTTGGTAATTCATATGTATCTAGGAATCTGTCCATTTCTTCTGTGTTGTCCATCTTATTGACATATAGGTTCTGGAAGTAGGTATTGGTGATCCTCTGGATTTCTTCTGGGTCTGTTGTAATTTCACCCTTTTCATTCCTAATTGCATGGATTTGGGCCTTTTCTTTCCTTTTTCTGATAAGGTTGGCTAAGGGTTTGTCAATTTTGTTGATTCCTTTGAAGAACCAACTCTTGGCTTCATTGATTTTTTTGTATCATTCTCTTAGTCTCCATTGCATTGATTTCTCCTCTGATCTTTATAATTTCCTCCCTCCTATGAGCTTTGGATTTGTCCTGCTCTTCTTTTGCTAGAAGCTTGAGGTTCAGCATCAGGTTGTTTAATTGGGCTCGTTCTGTTTTCCTAATATGAGTATTCACTGCTATGAATTTCCCTCTTAAGACTGCTTTCATTGTGTCCCATAGATTCCAATATGTTGTATTGTCATTGTCATTTAATTGAAGGAACTGTCTGATTTCTTCTTTAATTTCTTATGTGACCCATTGGTTATTCAAAGTGTGTTGTTCAATTTCCACGTGTTTATGAAATTTTTCCAGTTTCTTTTGCTATGAATCTCCAATTTCATCACACTATGGTGTGATAATATACAGGGGATAACTTCAATTCCTTTGCACTTACTTAAACATGTTCTATGTGTGAGTATGTGGTCTATTTTTGAGAATGGCCAATTTGAAGCTGAGAAGAATGTGTATTCTGATTTTATGGGGTGGAAGACTCTGTAAACATCTGTTAAGTTCATTTATTCAAGAGTTCGATTGAGTTCTAGTATTTCATTACTTATTTTTTGTCTAGTTGATCTATCTATTTGTGACAGTGCGGTGTTCCGGTCCCCCACTACAATTGTATTAGTGCATATATGACTTTTCATGTCCATTAGTATTTGTTCTATATAGTTGGGTGCACTAGTGTTTGGTGCATAGATATTTATGATTGTCATCTCTTCCTGTTGGATTGTTCCCTTTACAAGGATGTAGTGTCCTTTTTCATCTCTCTTAATCAGTGTTGGTTTGAAATCTACTTGATCTGCAAAGAGGATAGCTACTCCTTTTTTATGGGTTCCTGTGGCATGGAGTATTGTTTTCCACCCTTTAACTTTCAGTCTATGAGTTTCATTTTGAATTAAGTGTGTTTCTTGTATGCACCATATTGTTGGACTCTGCTTCTTGACCCATTCTGCCAGTCTATTTCTTTTGATTGGTGAATTGAGACCATTAACATTGATGGTTATAACTGAAATGTACTGACTTGTCATTGCTATGACTTTTTCTTTTTGTTGGGTTCTCCCCCTTTCCATTTAATTTCTTGTCATGCCAGATGGGTTCATTCTGCTTTGCTTCCTGGGGTTGTGATCCTCAATGTCTGTTCCTAGGACATTGTGTAAAATATTTTGGAGTGCTGGTTTGGTATTCATGAAGTTGCTAAGGTGCTCTTTGTCATGAAAGTGTCTTATTTCTCTCCATTAATTTTGAAAGATAGTTTTGCAGGGTACATCAATCTGGGTTGGAGGCTATTTTCTTTTAGGGCTTGGAATATGTCACTCCAAGCTCTTCTTGCCTTGGTAGTTTGTGTTGAGAAGTCTGCTGTGATTCTGATGGGCTTTCCTTTGTATGTGATTTGTTTCTTTTCTCTCACTGCTTGTAGAACTTTGTTCTTCTGTTGAGTTTCTGGAATCTTAACAATTATATGCCTATGTGTAGATTTTTTTTGATCAAAGCTATTTGGAGTCCTATATGCCTCCCTTTTCTGTATGTCAAGTTCTTTTCCCCTCCTTGGGAAGTTTTCTGCCATTACTTCTGTGAAGAGTTTTTTAATGTCATCTGCACTCTCTCCTGTTTCTTCATTGACTCCAATCAGTCTTATGTTATTCTTCTTTGCATTGTCTAGCAGCTGTTGGATTGATTTCTTGTGTTCCCTTATAATTTTGAAGCAATTTTTCTTTTCCTGGTCATTAATTGCAATCTTATCTTCTATCTGAAATTCTGCCCTCATAATGGCTCATTCTGCTGTGTAGACTTTCAGTGGAGTTTTTCAACTCCTGGAAATCTATTTGCATATGTTTTATGCATTCCATTTGTTTCCTATGTTGGGATTCCATCATGTTCCTCAGCTTCTCTCTAGATTTATTAATCATGTCTTGCACTAGGAGCACAATTTCTCCTGTTATCTGAGAAATTATTTCTGATTTCAGTTTTTCCAGATCCCCTTTTGTTGCCAGTTCAGTGGGTCCAGGTGGTTGAGTATCAGAGTGTTCCATCTCATTTCCCTTTGGGGTTGCTGTAGGTGATCTGGAAGTCTGGTTTTGAGACTTATTTAGGTGTTTTCTCATTTCAACGGGGGGGGGCAGTGGGGGTGCTATTGGCATCCATGTGGCTCACCTCCTCTGAGCTGGGAGAGGTGGGACAGGGGTCGGGAGTAGAGGTAGGGATGGTAGCCCGGAAGCCCCTTCCTCTGGACCAGGAGCAGTCAGACAGTGGCTCAGAAGCCCCTTCCTCTGGGTCAGGAGCAGCAGGAGGGATTGGAAACTCTTTTTTTGTAGCTCCTACTTATCTGTCTCCACCAGTGCCTCAAAAGACACTCTGTATATGATGATCATCTCATTATTGTTAAAGTCTGCCTGCACATACACAATGGATAGAGTCATGGTAATTTATTTCTGGAGCAGATCTTGATCTCACATATCAGAAATGTTGAGACTATAATTTCTCCCTAGCACTGGTGGGGGTTGGGAGTTTTACTTCTGAGGTTGCCAAGAACAATGATTTTTGTACTCAGATTTCAGATCACCTTGGCCAGGGTAGAATGAACCCCAAGTGAAAAGAGGAACTGTGTTCCATTGGCTCATCTTGTGGCAGCCAGGTCCTTTTGCACAACCTCCCTTCATGGGCCACTTGAGGCTGGATCAGCTCCAGATGCTGGGTCTCACTTTAGAACTGTCCACTGGAGTGTACATGTGGAAATCCAGCTTCTTGGCTGCAGTCAACATGCTAGTACTCTGCCAAGTGCTTTTGCCTTGGTTCCTCAAATCTTCTGTTCAGTAAAAATCAGGAAGAAAAAAAAAGAGTCCTACAGACCGTCTCTCTTTCCTGTGATTAATTCTCCGTCTGCTTAATTTCCTATGCAAATCCTCAAGACCTAAACTTTACTCCAGCCTGTGTGCCAATGGCTCAGGGATTCCAGTGAAGCAAAAAGCTGCTTGGCACAATATGCCAGGTTTTAACCAGGCAAACAGGCCTAATCTCTTTCTAGGGCACCCATTTGATGAATTAGAAGTACCTGGATCCTTTCCTACACTAATGTGTGCCTTTTTTTTTTTAATCTCCAAAAGTCAGGGATAAAATACTTAAAATGAAAGAGCTCATGTGACCTGCATCTGGCCAAGATGGAATAACAAAGATCAAAAGTAAACTTCCACCTGAAACATTTGAAAAGTGGACAAAGCATATAAATGGACAGTTTCTGGAAACTGCAGTATACTGATCCTTAAAATAGGCAAAGTAAATTGCTTGGGTGCTGTGAGTGATTATGCTGCCTTATTTCCCAGGGAGCATTCCAGGGCACCACACAGGGGAGATGAAGGAAAGGGAGATTTGCCCACAGGAAGAGAAGAATGGATTCTGGGTCTGCAGAGGACCCACTCTTCAGCTATGTACTGATCCACACATATGTGCATGGAAATGACCGCAAGCTGTGGGAAGAGACACAGAGAAAAAGTGCTCACATTTGGAGAGGCCTGTGTTACCACCAACCTGCACCAAGAAGCTAAATACCCAGGGCATCAGACTGAGAGTTAAGAATGCCAGTAATCAGTAATGGGGCCAAAGTAAGGCTGAGCTACAGGATGCTTGGTCCTTACAGCACATATTGAAAAGGTCACATTATATCACAAGGAAGAATATTAATTTTTACTTTCATTTTTAAGACACATTAGTGGGCAAGATTATGAGATACAAATGTATTTTGATACATGAATACCTTGTGTAATGTCCGAATAAGGGTTAAAAAATCCCACAAAATCAATGTAAATTTCTAAATACCTGGGAGAAATATTACAGATGATGGAATTAATATAACCATGGGTAGTGAAACAATTTTATTTATGTGATCCACATGCTTAAAAAGATGAAGATTGAACAGCTAGATATGTAAAAGATATTTTAAAAGACACAAGCACTATAAGAAATAAGCTGAAAATGACACTGAATGAGATTATTAACACAATAGGTTTTACAGAATTAAAGACCAATGAATCTGAAGGTATAATAATAAAAAAGGACCCAAAATGAAATACAACAGGAAAAGCCTATGGGAAATAAAGAAACAAAGAATAAAATCTACAACCTTAGATTCACTATCCACTCTACTGCAGAAAACTTGAGAAAGGGGTAGAAAATTGCTCCATTCAGGAGAGGGGCTGGGTTGGACTGCATTCCCCCACACACATTTTCTGGTGGCCTCTGCTGGAGAGACAGCCAGAGTTAGTGGATGGACTGTGAAGAGCCTCATTGAGCCTGAAACCCTGGGAGGAGCTCATCATTAGCTCTGACTCGATGTCCTACATTTCAAATAAATTGTACAACCCCAGACTCTATGTTGAACACCGCTGGCTGCTCAGGAGAGGGGAGGGAAAGAATTGAGATAAAGTGGTGGCATGTAACAGTTCTAAATGTACCTGTAATGTGCTTGTAAGGCTGTAAGTGGCCTTCTCAAAACACCCTTCTCTACCTCACTTCTGCCTGGCCCTTGAAATTTGGATGTTGACTTCTGCAGGCAGCAAACTATTGCTTACAAAGAAAGATGCCTCCAGCCCTGAAAGGATCCTTGAAGTCAAATCTGTCAGAATTATCTCGATTTCCTTTAGTCAAGTGTTGGACAAATTACTTGCTTGTCATGAGGCACAAGGGAAGCTCTGAGAGGCTCTGAGAAATTTCTTTCTGGAAAGCATGAGCCTTGGATGAGAGTCCTTTACCCATCTGCTTGGATCAGTGTCACAGAGCTACGGCAACACCGTGCAGCCATGAGGCAATGAGCTCAACATCACAAAGCAAAAGTTGCAAAGAGGGCAGAATACAGACAGGAAGTGATATCACTGAACTGAAGAACCAATCAGGGCTACCTATCTTCAGGAAGTGACATCACTAAACTGGGGAACCAATCAAGGGAAATCTATCCTCTTGCTCTAGGAGACAATGTGGTGGCCCTCATTGTCCATTTTTAGTCAAAACCACTTCCTAGGAGAGAAATGATAGAAGTTTTGATGATTTTAGAGGCCAAAGACAGAGTCCCATGTTATGAGAATCCCTAGGCACCCTAGACTCTGGGAAATTTTAGGCAGGCTGCCTGAGAGAGCTCCCTTGGAGTTCAGGGATGCCATTTAAATGTGGAGCAAGAGAACCTGGAGTAGGTAGCCCAGCTTTCAGTCCTCACAGACATAGGTAGGGATGGAGTGCTGCCAAGTGGCCAGCGTACAGCATCCCAGAACCTGCAAGGCTCTCCAGCCCAAGGTGAGCAGCTTCTGCCACTAGAAAAGAAACATGAGACCCACCCAGGCATGGTCCCCTGTGCTGTGTAGACTTGCAGATTGGCCTGGTATGTGATCCCCTTCCTCCTTGCCCATATGAAGCTACTTCGCAGCTCAGCTGCTTGGATAACAAACTTTGCTCCTTGCTTCAAAGGTCATTTGGGAAGTGAACGGGCAACTTCTTGCTTCCTAACCTCACCAAAATGTACTTATCAGCACCAGCGATTCACTTTTTATGTAGTATTCCCATAACTATCACTTCGCAGAGCCTATTAAGGAGTGGTAACTTGTAAACATATTACAGGAAGGAAAAAGAAAATACAAATTAAACTTCAAACACTATAAAGAGACAAGTGATTAGTGATACAGTTTTTTGTTCTTGTTTTTTGCCTTGGCTTTAGAAATAGTTATTGGCTTAAGGAATTGAATGTTTTGAGCCAATAGATTCCTCAGCATGTGGGTACAATGAGAGACATGGAATCAGTGACTGCCTGGGACCTAGTATCTAATTATCAACACCAAGAGAAGCCGAAATGGAGGCCTGTGTGTGTCCATGCTGCTGTGGAAACAGAGTAGACAAGAGGGTAAGGAGCTTATGTCAAATGCACTCTTTAGCTCCTGATGGGGATGGTGTGGTCTACTTGGTTAGAGGCAGTCGCTGTCCCTCTCATCTCTCCTGTTAGCTAGCTTGTAGAATAAAAATAGCAATACTGGCACAAAAGGTAGAAGGATCTATGCTCTGTGATGAGCCCAGTTGAAATTGGAGATGTGTAGATAATAACAAATATGATAAAACCAGCTCATGGAGGAGTGATCACACTGCCTGTACTAAGATGCTGTGCTAAGCAACATTTTTCATGAATCAGTGGTGTTCACTCTCCCAGTAATCTCAAGGATGACATCCAATGGGGTCATCATTTTGCAGGTGTGGGAATGAAGGCACTGGGGGTTTTCATCATGCATGGGTTGACAGGAAGGACAGAGACGAGAGCCCTGCTCAGCTGGTAGAAAATCACACTCTAGGCATAGACATTGCTTGGTCTTTTGGGAAGTCTTCCTTACAGCCGAGTAGAGGCTCATTTCTGGCTAACGGTTTCCAAACTTGGTGTTGCCTGCTAGGCTTGGTTTTGGTGCCTTTCATCTCAGCTCTTTGCCTCTGACCTTGATTCACAGAGTCAACATGGAAAATTTCATTTGCCTCTTTGAGCAGGATTTAGTGTTTTCCGGCCCCTTGTAGAAGGTGTTGGAATTCCCCATTGAGGTCTCCTTTGTCCTTGTGCCCCTGAGCAGCATTTTCCTGACTTTTCCAAGGAAACTTGGTCCTCCTCAAGAAGCGTTCTTGCACCTGTCTGGTTTCTGAGGAGTTTGATGGCACAATGAGGAAATCTGAGCCTAAACTAGCTGAAACTAAAGTGGGTGATTTCTCACCCAACGAAACTGTGCTCCACACCAGTGAGCTGGCCTGGGGAACAGGTGCCTCTGAATTCTGGCATATTGACATCACCTGAAAATACTCCTCATACATCTCCTTCTCATCTCACTTCTCTCCCTTGTTTCTATAAATTGGTTGCATTCTGTGTACTGCACATATGCCCTAAGGCAAAGGAAATGTGATAGCAAGAAGCCCCTGCTATGCAGTAGAAGGATCTTTCATCAGCAGAAGCCAGATCTCATTCCTATCAGCTTTGAATCTGAAGTCCTAGGCAGAGACTCTGTGCAGTCCAGCTCAGGCTATGAACCCGTCCTCCCACCAAGTGCTGGGCCTGAGAGTACAGCTCCATGACTAGCACTCCACTCCCAAACCCCAAAAGAGATGGCTCCCAAAAGGTTTTCTGATGAATAAAATAATGCTCCCCAGAACATAATCCAGAGAACCTGTGATATGTGACTTTACATGGGAAAGGGGAACACAGATTACAGTTCAGAGTAAGGTTCCTAGACAGTTAACTTTAAAATAGGACATTATTTGGCATCATACAAGTGGACCCTATGTGAACAAAGGATCTTCAAAGGTGGAGAAAGAAGCTAGAAGGGAGAGTCAGACAAAGACATATGATAACAAATACAGTTTGGAGAGGTGTTAGGCTGATGGCTGTGAAGTGAAGGAAGAGTCCATGAGCCAAGGAATGCTGGTGGCCTCTTGAAGCTGTAACAGGTAAGATAACATCTGTCTCGGAGGCTCTGGGAGGGGACATGTCCTGTGAACACCTGGAGTTCAGCCCAGTGAGACCCTGGTCAGACTTCTGATCTCCCCAAGTTGTTGGAGGATAAACTAGTGTTGATGTAAGCTGCTATAATTGGACAAATTTGTTACAGCAGCAATAGAAAATTGAATCATCACCTATATTGTAGTAGGTGTTTTTAGAGTGGTATGAGATAGGGCTATTTTACAGAGATCGAATACAGACCAATATCTGCAGTGGAGAAGAAAAAATCGAAACATCTTTGTGCCCTGGAGTTTGAGCTGAGCCTCCCAAGTCAGGAGAATTGTGCTTGAGAAAGGGCCACAGGGCCTTAAATGTAGCTGTCAGGTTAACAAGACACTTGGATGCTTAGGAAATGTGAATGGTGACCTCCAGCACATTCACAGTTCAGGTTTGTTCATCACAAGGAAAGAGAGCAGCCTTGGAGAAGAAGGTGGATTATGGACTGCTGTTAACATCATGGTTCTGAGATGGCCCTAGACAGGCTGAAGGTTTGGACTTATAAGATTTGGGGGGCTGAGATTTTTCTGGGTTGTGTTAGTCATCTTTCCCATCCCTGGGAGGAAATACCTGACACCCAGAACACAAAGGAAGAGAGGTTTCACTAGGCTCACAGTTTGGGGTTTCCATCAGTGGCTCCAGGGCAGAAACAGCATGGTGGCCAGGTCTGGTGGAGGAAATTGGTTGGCTACATGGCAGCCAGAAGCAGAGAGAGAAAGGGAGGGAGATCTGCCTTCCAAAAGTACGGTCCCGGTGACCCACGTCCTCCAACCAGGCCCCACCTAACAGCACAATGAGCTCTGGACTCACCAGTGGACGAGTCCATGGATAAGCCAGAGCTCCCACAATCCCTCCCCTGTCAGAACCCTGACTCTGAACACTGAGACTTTGGGGAGGTAATTCTCGATCTAAACCACAACAGAGGTCATTTGTTAGATGGGTCATGTATGCTGGGCCCCTAAATTCTCTGAGCCTTTCATTGTCAGTGACGTGAAAGTCATTATACTGGACATTTCTTCTTCACAAGATGGCATTGCAAACAGAGATGTTAATTCTGTCTCGCTACTCTCATTGACTAGAAGAGTGAAAACAGATGAAAGCAGTATTTTCCTTTCACTGTGAATCTCCACTTTCTGTATATTAGCAATTGAACACTGGGAAACCACAAAGATATTTAAAATTGAACATTTTAACTGTATTTGACTTGAGCACTGGATAAGACCATTTAAAAAATTGAAAGTCCATTTCTTGCAGAAAGTATGAAATTATCAGAACTTTATAATCTATTGTTTCTCATACCAGAAACATTTTCTAGATAATATTGATAGGATAGTGATTTGGAGGCTAACAATGCATATTCTTAATAAAACTATAATTTTTTTACTGTAATAATTCACAATTTCTTTTCTACTGTCCCTTTTACAAACCAGCTACTTTCTGTATTAATCAGCTTTCTTGAGGCTGAGACAGAATACCCAGCACTCACAACTTAAAGAAGGAAAGCTTTAATTTAGCTCACAGTTTCAGGAGATGTCAGTGCATGGTTAGCTGACTCTAAAGCAGAGCCTGGGGCTGGAAGGACATGGCAGAGCAAAGCTGCTTAGTCCATGAAGATGGGGGGCCAAGGGAACAGGGCCAGAGAGCAGCAGGCGAGGAACCAGAGATAGCACCTAAGACCCGGCCTCCATGACCCACCCGCCACACCCAGGACCTGGCTGTGCTAGAGTGCCAGCTGGTTCTTAATCCAATGAAGTTGACGAATCGGATTAATGGCCACAGCTTCTCTCCTGGTGACTGTCCTGTGCATCACAGCACACATACATGGGCTGGTGCTTGGGCCATTAAGTCCCCTTTCCTACTGTGACTTCCGGGGTACTCAGGAAGTCATCAGTACCCCTCCATCCTCGAATCCGGAATGTTGGAGCTGCCCTGGAAACTGATGAAGCCAGAGGGAAGGGCTGAGCAGCACCCTCCCCAAAGCCTCCTGCTCTCACCCACCCCAGTCTCAGTACCTACGTGTTCACTCTGATGTCGTGCGCCAAGACGCACAATGATTTTGAAAGAACAATCACCCTAAATTAATCTCAATCTCTTCGTAAAAACAGTTGCTTTAACTGAACCAAAGAAACAAAATGTAGAAAGTTGTTTTTTTAGGATCGTTTAATTGTCAAGTGAAATCAAACAATTATGAAAGCTTTAATAGATCATTTCAGCAACCCTGTTGTTTTAGCAGGGAAATGTTTTGGTATAAACATTAATTACAAAGTTTTAAGCAGTCGTGATGAAGCTGTGATTGAAAAATAAACCAGGCTTGTGATTACACTGGTTTGTTTTCATACATCTTTTCCAACTTCGATGTTTTTTGTTTGGTGACACTGTATTAATCAGAGATAGAAGCTTTCATTTTTGCTTGAAGTGTCTTCCTCTCTTTAGCTTTGTCTTGGCTGAAAAGACAATGATTTCTCTGGGAGACTGGTCAAGAAACAGGATGTGTAGCTGAAAAAGAGAGAGTGGTTTTCTGGGATATTCTTCCAGCTCTTAAAGGGATGTGAGCACCGGAGACTTTGCAACCTTCGAGATCACTCGTCCCTCTCCGTTTTGGGAGCCCAGAGTGGGAACTGGTGAGGCATGCTTGCAGGTGAGATGACATCTCAAATTTTCATCCTGCCTTTTATCCTGCTTGCCTGCTACTTAAAGCACTGCAATGTTGCAAACCCCATTTCTTCTCAGATGCTTTTTAAATGCCAAGGACAGGTCCCTGAGCCATTTACTCGGCAGCAAGTTTAACTATTCAATTGGCGGTCTACTGGTAGACCATGACGGGGGATTACATTTTTCCGTTTGTACAAAAGCAGGCAATTTTTGACACAGCAATTCCATTTCAGTTACTGTAAGAAGTCACCGAATTGCTATCTACTCACTGTAATTATGGGCAATGCTAAAACTTCTACACATTTCTAGAGTTTCAGCAAATCATTTTAAGATATCAGGAACATTATGTCTTTCAAGTAGGATGGGATTATTATGTGTCCTTTTGCAAATACTTCAAGCCAGTACTGAGTTGTCTCATCTGCATACTCTTTTAATACATTATAGTTTAAGTAATGTTATCTTTAGTGATGGCCCAATTAGTTACACTTGAAAATGCTTGGGATCCATTGCCTAATTTTGTCAAAATGCTTTAAGCAAGAGATGAAGATTCAGTGTAGTACATGGTATAAATAACATGTTTTTCTACACTTTTATCAAAATGTATGGCTTTTTCTTCATATCACTGGGATATTGCTCATTATTAATTATAATCTAATGCATGTCAAGAACTCTGGAAGACTACAGAGTTCTGGGGTTTATTTTTTTCTAATTCTGTACACATAATGAATCTTTTGGAATGAACATTTATGTACATAAGAGTTTGCAAATTCAGAGATTTGCCACAAAAATTGTTTTAGTTTTGTTTCTCTTGGAGTTTTGCCCAACTCAGTGCCACCTTTAGACATTCATAACCCAAGGGTTTTTCCGTCACTGTGTCATCGCTGGATGAAATGGTGGTGTTGGTCCTTCCAAACCTTCAGTCCCAGTGGTAGTGCTGACTGCAGAGGGGGAAGGAAAAGGGCCCCTAATTAAGCTGGAGATGATGAAGAGAGCTGTGTCAGATCAACAGGAAGAGCGTTCTTGCCGTGGGTAAAGGAAATGCCAAGGCCAGGTGAGAGCAGAGTCCTGGTGAACACCAAGGAGACAGAAATGTTTTTGGCGGGTAAACCAGGAATGGCGTGGCGTTCGCCTGGAGATACAGACACAAGAGGTTCGCGGTGAGCGAGCAGGGCAGCATCCCGCACTCCCACGACTGGGTGTGGCTGGGGAACGAGGTGGAGCTCCTGGAGAACCCGGGGGACGTGGCTCTGCCCTCCGAGGACTGCACGGCCGCGCTCGAGCGGGGGCTGCAGCTGGAGGAGAGGAACTTCCTGCTGAACGGCGGCTCCCTGAAGACTTTCCACGGCCAGCTGCTCAGACCTCCCGACTGTGTCTATGAGAAGGAGATGAAGAACGAACCCGTGAGTTCTTCGGGCCCGAAGAGGAAGCGGGTGAAGTTTACTTCCTACACCACCATCCTCCCCGAGGACGGCGGCCCCTACACCAACTCCATCCTGTTGGACAACGATGACAACATCAAGTGGGGCGGCGAGACTTGAGAATGTAAAATTCTGTGTTGCGTTGAAGTTCACTATATCCTTTCTGTTTTTCAAAGAGTTGGAGCAATGAGGTTGGTCAAAAAAAAGGATGATTTAATAAAGCCCGATCTGTCAATGTCCAGGGGAATCCACTTTGAAGCAAGCGGCAATGGCCTGAAAAGTTAATGCAAATTGGTCATA
This sequence comes from Heterocephalus glaber, assembly GCF_053883595.1. Lineage (NCBI taxonomy): Eukaryota > Metazoa > Chordata > Mammalia > Rodentia > Bathyergidae > Heterocephalus > Heterocephalus glaber. Next base: position 24,909,999 of record NW_028258412.1, read on the forward strand.
AGCGAGGATGCACCCCTAACACAGCCCGTGTGGGCACTGCGAGGTCAGGGGTGTTGTTCAACACCTGGGATCAGCTCATCACCCACGCCACGTATTCAGCCCCCAGGACTTCATGTCACCAAGCGAACCAGCTCACGGCAAAAAACAAACAAACAAACAAACAAACAAACACTGTTTGAATAGAGAGTTTGATGGGTTGATCTTTCTATTCTTTGGATTTTCTCTCTCTTCTTTGAGGCACACTTGATTTACAGGGAAGTGTGATTGACTGGGATCAGCCTGATCCTTCCTATCACCTTACTGATCTCCAGGTTCCCTCCACTGTTCACACCCATGTTTCTCATTAGAAATGAAGATTACCTTCACTTTCTCTAGCCTCATTTTCTCATTGACGCATCTTAGGCAAGTTTTGTATCAGAGGATTGAATGTTAACATTCGATGAGAAAGGAGAGCTATCTATGTGGATTTTGCAAAGATGGGGAAAATTTGTGAGCTACAAATAGCTTTTGTGTTGGTGGAAAGTCTGTGAGAAAATACAAAGCACATTCCTAAGGTGGCAAGGCTCCACTACAGTGTTCATTTTTATATTTGCAAGAAAAATATTGCACTACCTAGACTCAACTGTAAAAATATCGTGCATAGGAATGGGGAGAAGATTGTGTAAGAAACAAGGCTGATTAAACTGCAATTTTATACAAGAAAAATTGAGAAAACGTGGGTGAAATTCTGTTTTAACTTAGTGTCAGGTAAAAGGCCGAAAACCAAGACCAGACCAGGCCACAACAAGCCTTTATTAGGGGGACAGATCTGCTGGACTGTCTCTGAACAAAGGAGAGACAAAAAGCAATATGGCCAGTACAGCAAGTGCCTTTTATAGGAGCGGGGGTGGGTTTTGTAGGGGCTGAGGCGGGGTTGAGTGAGGTAGTGACTAGGGAACAGAGGAGCCGGTGATGTCTCTAGGAGGTAGGAGGTGAGCGAGTATTAGGTTACTCTCTAGGCCGGAACAGGGGCATGCTGGGAAGAAGGGTTAGTACTTGGGTGGGAGCAGCCATCTTGGCGTGACGCCACACAGGGGAGGGGACAAGGCACGATAGGAAGAGGGCTGCTACCATCCATAATAGCTGCTGAGGTCGTGGGAGACCTATCACTTAGCAGTATGGGAATGTTTATTCAGTGAACAGAAAAACATCACATTCGTGACCCTTGCCAGGTTAGCACTTCATAGGCGCTCACTGGGAGAGGAAAGCAAAGGGCACAGTCAACAAAGCCCCCGAAACAAGTGGCTGCGCGGAGCCCCAAGATGCAATTGTCAGGAACACAGGGGTTGGAAAAAGGGAAGCATCAAGGGGGAAACAATTCAATCTCTAATTCTTTTTCTGGAAAGAAACTATTGTTGAAACAATAGTATAAAATGGTGTTAAGAAAAGCAAAGTGTTCAGAATAAGAAACGGAGACAGCATTTAGGTTTACTAAGTTGGGATGGCTGGAAAATGGAGATGGGGCCGGGGTGGCCTCATAGTGAGCTCCTCTGAGCAGCTGTTCATCTAGGGATGAGGGCTGCAAGGATGAAGCGAAGTCCCTTGCATTCTCGCGACTGCAGGCGGCTGACGGCTGAGCTGAGGAGAACGGGGGTGTTTGGCAGTCCATGCTGTCACTGGAGATCTCCATGAGTAGACCTCGCCACCTGCACCCAGCCTTCGCAGGCCTCTTCCAATTGGAAGCTTTCCACTCCCTCTCCTCTGGAGGGCCGGATGGAGCTCGTGAGCTATTTATGAGTCACAGGTGGCAGGGGCCGGCTGGACTCAAACAGGGGTGTGCAGTGTGTCCTTTAGTTGTTGAAATGGGGGTTAACCACAGAGGCTGAGGAAACCGGAAAATTCTTGTGCTTTGTCTAGAGAAAGAAGCACTTCCAGGAATGAGGTCTGCAATGAGGGGGCTGACTCCCAGGAGAGTCTGTCTTAACTATGTTGTCTTCACTGGGACAAAATACCCAACACCCAGGGCTTGAAGGAGGACAGGTTCATTTTGGTTCAGTTTCAGGCCATGGTCGGTTGTCTGCCAGGCGGAAACAGCATGGTGGAGGGCATGGGGGGGAGCTGCTCACCTCATGCCAGCCAGGAAGCAGAGAGAGTGGGGAGTGGGAGACAGGAAAGCATGCTTCAGGGTCACGGCCCAGTGACCACCTCCATCCAGGCCCTGCCTCTCACAGCACATTCAGCTACTAAATTATCAATGGATGAATCCACCGGTGAGAGTGCCCCATGATCCAATCACCTTCCATTCACAGAAGACTTTCGGGCCTTTTTGGATTTAAACCATTAACAGTTCATCACAGAGCCAAAGGAAATAACTGCTGTGTTTTTCTTTATCATCATTTATTTCTTTTAATTGGGTTATTTATATTTACTGGCGAAGAAGCGCAAAACTCACTTGTGCCAAGCCACCAGGATAAGTTCACTTCACAAGTGTTTTAACCAAAACACAACTGAGCAAACTGGGCCTGCGATTTCAAAACACTGCTTTCTAGTTCTTTGCACTTGTGTCCTTGCTGTGGTAAGGATTATGGCTCCCCCACTGAGCAACATCAGTTGCACGAGGGGGCCCATTTCTCACCTGCTCTGCAGTCCACAGGTCTGGATTAACCAGGACAGGGTGGTCATGCACTGCTGGACCTTCTGATGGCTCAGATCGGAAATGCCCTTAGCTGTGAGGCCCATGACTGAAGCAGGTTCTTCCCCACATTGTGTGCCGGGTGTAGCCGGCCCAGAGCTTTGTGTGGGCTGGTGGTCTCTCAGCATGGTGGGGAGGAACGTGCTCCTTTGCTCTGAGGATGGCTTCAGGAAGGGAATGGGGTCAACAAGGTACCATAGTTGCCGGAAGTCATAGAGGCCACTTTCTCTCTGCTTCAACTCAGTTTAGAGTGAAATAAATGAGGAGAGGGCTCGAGGCTCATTTTCAAATGAAACTTTTTCAAAATATAAACTTTCACATTTTAGTTTAGTATATAGATGTAAACAAGCATTTAGTGGGACACGATGAGGCTTTTCGTTATCTGTTCTTAGATTCGGCACAGTTAATCGGACAAACAGAAGTCACTACTTCCTTTCATCTACTCTAATTGTTCCTGTGGCAATTAAGCATCATGGGTTATAGCCTCTTTGATTTTCTAATTAATTGCTTCTAAACAAACAGGGACTCTGCCCTGCAAGAGCTACACTGAAGGGGAGGTGGGGCAAGACACTGACTGAATTCCAGAAGCTCAGCGCCCTGGATATCAGCGGGCATTGGTGGTATCTCATTGCCCCCCAGGTTCCAGGATGAGGACAGGCTTCCACTGCACCCAGACCTCTGGAGATCACTAAACGGGGCTTCTGCTCCTGGGTGTTCAGAGTTCTATGGTAAGGAAAAGCAGATCTCTCTGCAAGTGGCATTTAATTCATTTATTCATTTAGTCACACTTTTTCCCCAGAGAGTTTCATGGTCTTGCACTAGAACTTGGGGTAATAACAGCAAACTTCTTTTTCAGTCCTGCAAAGGCACAAATAAATTGCACCTCTAAAACATTGTCCATTGTTCCTTTTAGATGCCCAAGTGAGAGCTTTTTCAGACATGCCAATGTGATACAAAAAAAGTGTTTTTCTCCAATCCAGGGACCAAACTATCTTATCTCAGAGCAGCGGCATATTAGGGTATGGTTCCCTTTCTCTGTTGCTTTTTGTCTTAATTTCTCTCTCTCTCTCTCTCTCTCTCTCCATATATATATGGCTTGTAAGGGTGGGTGTGGCTTATATAGGACAAGAGTGAAGAGATGCCTAAAGCTCAGCATGCAGAACTCTGGAGACAAGAAAAACTCAAGACCACGGAGAATCCCTCCGGGTCATTGAGGACTGCTGCAGGCTCTTGGAGATGGGAGGGTACCCTAGTTATTAAGTTCTGCACAGACTATGGGAGACCTTTACAGAACTCTCGGCATCACAGAGGCCTGCTTGGAAAGTGCAGTCCTTTGGCTTTGGTGCCGGAATGGAAAGGACTCTGTTAATTCAGAGTTTGAATGCCTCGGTGCATCCTAGTGACCACTGTCTCTCAACCCTGTCCCTCCTCCCAGCCCCACGGGCATCTTTTAATAATGAACATAAAAAACTGCCTTTGAGAAACTCCTGTGTGAAGCCACATGCTTTCCTGCGTCTAAGAAGCTGGCAGGGAATGAGTCAAAGAACACTGCCAGGTTTGTTCATCCACTCTCCCCACCGCCATTATTTCCCAGCAGTTTAGATATTCTCTTCCCACCTACAGCTTCATCCTGCTCTTTGCCCAGTGGGACGAGGTACAGAATACAATGTTCAAATGTGGTTTCCAAAAGGACAGGGAAAGTGGGAATTTTGAAATAGCATGCAGAAAGCCAGTTTTTCCAGCACCACTTGTTAAAGAGGCTAACCTTCCTCCAATGAACATGCTTGGCCCCTTTGTCGAAGATAAGATGGCTGAGTGTGTTTAGTGTTGTTTCCACCTCTGCTAGTCTGTTCTATTGATCTTCAGGTCTGGTTTTTTTGCCAGTTTTTATGCTGTCTTTATCACAGTGGCTTTGTAGCATGGTTTCAAGTCAGAGATTATGATGCTCCCTGACTTGCCTTTGTTGCCCAGAATTGTTTTTAGCATTCTAGGCTTCCTCTGGTTCCAAATGAATTTTAGGAATGTTTTCTCTAGTTCTGTGAGGTACACTAATGGTAATTTGATTGGGATTGCATTAAATATGTATAACAACTTTGAGAGTATGGCCATTTTCATTTTGTTGTTTTTTCTTGCCCAAGAGCAGAGGATATCTTTCTATCTTCTGATTTCCTCTTCAATCTCATTCTAAGAGTTCTGTAATTTTCTATGTACAGGTTCTTTATTTCCTTTGTTAGATTGATTCCTCAGTATTTCATGTTTTTCAATGCTTTGTGAAAAATGTTGTTTCTTTTTCAGTGATTTTGTTGTTTGTGTACAGGAATGCTATTGATTTTTGAGAGTTGATTTTGTATCCAGCTATGCTACTGAATTTGGTTATTAAATCTCATGGTCCTTTGGTGGAGTTTTTGGGGTCTTCTGTGTAGAGAATTGTGTCATCTGTAAATAAGATAATTTAACTTCTTCCTTTCCTATCTTTATTCCTTTTATTGAGGACACAGGTGTAGACAACAATTTCATGAACAAAACCCGAAATGCACAGAAAATAGTGCAAAGAATCAACAAGTGGGATCTCTTCTTATTACCTAAAAACCCCCCAAAACAGCCTCCAACTTAGATTGTGGTACCCTGCAAAACTATCTTTCAGAATCAATGGAAAAATAAGATTCTTCCATGACAAAGAATAACTAAATAAATTCATGACCACCAAACCAGCTCTACAAACTGTTCTGAAAGATAGTTTAGAAAGAGATAACAAAGACCACAATTACAAGAACACCAATACAAAGAAGCCAAGGCAAGGTAAACAATTAAACAGAAGGGAAAGACAGGGAACCAACAACAGGAAAACAATATGACAAGGATAAACCAATATGTATCAATTATAACCATCAATGTAATTGGTCTCAATTCACCAAGAAAAAAACTGGCAGAATGGATTAAAAAAATAAGATCCAACCATTTACTTCATATAGGAAACACATTTAAATAAAAAAAATCATAGACTAAAAGTCCAAGGATGGAAAACAATACTTCAGGCAATAGGAACCTGGAAAAAAGCAGGGGTAGGTAGCTATTCTATTTGCAAACAAAGTGAATTTCAAGCCAAGACTGATCAAGAGAGACAAAGAAGGTCACTACATCCTTGTTAAGGGAAAACTCCAAGAGGAAGAGATAACAATCACAAACATATATGCACCAAATACCAGCACACTCAATTATATAAAACAAATATTAACAGACATGAAAAATTAAATAAGCACTAACACAATTGTAATGGGGAAACTCAATACCCCACTGTCACAATTAGGTCAACTAAACAAAAAAATCAATAATGAAATGTCAAAACTGAACCAAACCTGTGAACAAATGAACTTAGTAGATATTGACAGAGTATTCCACCCCACAACAACAGAATACACATTCTTCTCAGCTGTGCATGGGACATTCTCCAAAATAGACCACATACTCGCTCATAGAACATGCTTAAGTAAATGCAAAGGACTTGACATTATTTCATGCATATTATCAGACCATACTGCAATGAAATTGAAACTCATTGGCAAAAGAAACCACAAAAACTTCATAAACACATGGAAATTAAACAATACCCTCCTGAACAACCAATAGGTCACAGATGAAATTAAAGAAGAAATTACACAGTTTCTATAATTAAATGGCAATGCTGATACAACATACTGGAACTTATGGGATGCAATGAAAGAAATCCTATGAGATAAATTTTTAGCAGTGAACTCTCACATTAGGAAATCAGAGCAGGCTCAAATACACAACCTAATGTTGAAACTGAAACTTGCAAAAAAAGAACTAGTCAAGCCCAAAGCTCCTATGAGGGAGGAAATTATGAAGATTAAAGCATAAATTAATGCAATTGAGACTAAGAAAACAACCCAAAGAATCAATGAATTAAAGAGTTGGTTCTCTAAAAATTAAATAAAATTGACAAACCCTTAGCCAACCTTATCAAAAGAAGGAAAGAAAATATTCAAAGCCAAGCAATTAGGAATGAAAAGAGTGAAATCACAATGAATCCTGCAGAAATCCAGAAGCTCATCAACATCTATTTTGAGAAACTTAATCTAATAAGATGGAAAACACAGAAGACATGGACAGATTCCTAGATACATATGAATTACCAAAGCTGAATCAAGAAGATATAAAAATTCTAAATAATCCAATAACAGTCAATGAAATTGAAGAAGTAATTCAAAACCTACCAACAAAGAAAAGCACAGGTCCTGATGGTTTCAATGCTGAATTCTATAAGAAATTTAGAGAAGTTCTAATGCCACTACTCCTCAAATTCTTTAATGAAAGTGAAAGGGAAGAAATACTCCCAAAGTCATTCCTAGAAACAAGTATTACCCTGACACCAAAACCAGAGAAGGATCTAACCAAAAAAGAGAAATACATGCCAGTCTCTCTAATGAACATAGATACAAAAATCCTCAAAAAAATATTAGCAAATAGAATTCAGCAAATCATCAAAAAGATTATACACTATGACCAAGTTGGACTCATCCCAGGCATGCGAGGATGGTTCAGCACATGGAAATCAATAAATGTAATACACTGTATTAACAGAGCAAAGGACAAAAATCACATAATCATCTCAATAGATGCAGGAAAAGCATTTGACAAAGTGGAGCACCCATTCATGATTTAAAAAAAAAACTCTGCAGGAAATTGGAATAGGTGGTCTTTATCTCAATCTGATAAAAGCTATCTATGAAAAAACAACAGCCAACATCATACTAAATGTTCAAAAACTGAAAGCTTTCACTTTAAAATCAAGAACGAGACAAAGATGTCCACTATCATTATTCCTATTCAATACAGTTCTGGAAACATTAGCTGCAGCAATTAGACAAGAGAAAGAAATAAAGATAGGAAAGGAAGAAGTTAAACTATCATTATTTGCAGATGACATGATGCTATACATAGAAGACCCCAAAACCTCCAGCAAAAGACTTCTAGATTTAATAACAAAATTCAGTCGTGTAGCTGGATACAAAGTCAACACTCAAAAATCAATAGCATTCCTGCACATAAATAACAAACTTACTGAGAGGGAAATTAGGAAAGCCACCTTTTTCACAATAGCATCAAATAAATGAAGTATTGGGGAATGTAATAAAGGAAGTAAAAGATCTTCACATCAAAAACTATAGTACTCTGAAAAAGGAGATTGAAGAAGATATCAGAAAATGGAAAGATATCCCTTGCTTGTGGGTAGGAAGAACCAACACTGTAAAAATGACCATAATCCCAAAATTGTTATACAGATTTAATGCAATCCCAATCAAAATATCATTAGCATAACTCACAGAACTACAGAAAACATTCCTAAAATGGGTTTGGAGGTAGCAGAGACCTAGAATAGCAAAAACAATTCTGGGCAACAAAGGCAAGGCGAGGGGCATCACAATCCCTGACTTGAAACTGTGTTACAGAGCTACTGTAACAAAAGCAGCATGGTACAGGGAAAACAACAACAACAACAACCAGTCCTGATGATCAGTGGAACAGAATAGAAGATGCAGAAACAACTCCAAACACACTCAGCCACAAAGGGGCCAAACACTCAGCCTCTTTAACAAATGCTGCTGGAAAAACTGGCTTTCCACATGCCAAAGGCTAGAACTAGACCCATGCCTCTCACCATCCACTAAACTAAAATCAAAATGGATCAAAGATCTAAATGTTAAAATAGAAACATGAAACCTCCTGGAAGGGAGAATAGATGGAACTCTTGAAGACATAGGTATAGGCAAAGTCTTTATGAACAAAATACTGATTGCACAGGAACAATTACAAAGAATCAACAACTGGGATCTCATCTTACTAAAAAGCTTTTGCACAGCAAAAGAAACCACAAACAGAATAAACAGACAACCAACAGAGAGAGAAAACATTTTTGCCAGCTGTTCCTCAGGCAAAAGACTGATATCTAGAATACATAAAAAAACTCAAAAAGACCCAATCCAAAAATGAACCCTCAGAAGCCTACTTGGATAGCTGTGGCTAATTATCTTTGGATTCTCAGTCCTGCCTGTAAGGCCAAACTGATACTTTTGTAGTCATTATGACTTAATGGAACTTTTTTTATATGGTTGCCTAGAAACCACTTTTTCAAGCCAAACGCCCTCCAAAACACACACAGCTTTCTCTTAGGGGAAGATGCAGTTTTAAATCTGGGCCAAAGACCTCAGGTGAAAAAGGTGACGGATCCACAGGGAGAAATCCATATTGAATCAGAGGTTCTTGTAGAAGCAGGAGAAGGAGGTAGGATGGGCCTCCCAGGCTGAGAGCTGGGTGTAGTCCTAGCCATCTATGGATCTGGTCATCAGGTGTCTCTTACACCTGGTCTGTGATCGCCAATGTTGCAGATGGAGAAGCCACAAAGCCAACAGCAGATTTGTGATTCCAGCTCTCTGCGAGCTCGTATTCCTGTCCAGGGACAAAGATGAAGTCCTGGGTAAATGACTAGGCAGGGAAGATGGTAAAACACTCAGCAGAAGAATGTATTAGAAGAAGTAAGATGACCCACCGAATAGAAATGGAAATAGAAGCAGAACTGAGGTTTCAAAAAAGGGGAACTACAAAGCCTTCAGGCACAAGGGGAGTTTTCTCTGCTCCCCACCTCCTCTGCATTCTTTAATTCTGTAGATCTATTTTGTCTTCATGGCAAGCAGAAGATGACTCCTTTGAAATCAACTGTGAATGTCATGTTCTGGTCAGGGCAGAGCTTTCCTTGGGAGCTGCCTTATTTTCCACTAATTCTGTGTAGATGATATCACCTGTAAACTATGATTTCCTGGTGTTGTAGGAATGACAGAGCCAATAGGAGCAGGCAGCTGGCTGACATTCAAGTCCCTCGTCTAGGACATGGTGTTTCCTAGGACATGTTCTCTTAGTTTCAGGCCACGATTAAACTTGACATCCAATTATAGTCACTATTCGTTATGTACACAATTTTGCTATAATTAACTGCCAAATTGCTGCTAACAAATCCAGTTAAGTAACATAAATTCATCTTGTTATGCATAACCATGGCCTCTGAAGGACAATAAGCATTTTTAAAATAAGTTTTCATGTTTTATTAGTAACTCACTCTCATGGGGAAGCCATGGTGCTTTCTGTTAAATGGAATACTTAGAGCTGGAAAGCAGCAATAGATTAAGGACATCATTCTGGGGCTTACAAAATGGCTGTTTTACAAAATTTTAAATGTTATAAAAGTTTTGATTACCCAATTTTGGAGCTTTTGTTTTTGTTTGCTTGATTGTTTGGTTTATTTTCTTTTGTTTCGGGAGAGCGCTTTGCCCAGGAGTTGTCATACGAAGTACTTGTGTGTGTGGTCAGGCCCCAGTGGCTGGGTGGACTATGGGAAGGTGTTAGGCAGGATGAGACTGAACAGAGTGAGGTCAGAGCTATATCAGCAGTCAGGACCTCCAGAGGCATGGCCTAACCTACCCTCTTGTCCAAAGCGTGGGAGGTACATGAAGGTGAAGTACTGAGCAGAACCCTTTCCTTTCTAAGTAGGTTACGCAGAGCCGGTTCTCAGCTTAGATGTGGGGTCTGAAGTTAAAGCCGCACATACGCCTTGGCATCCGTGTCCAGGAGAGGCGGTGAAGGAGACGTCAGCAGGGGACCTGCTCTTCCGGCTCTAGTTCCAGAATCCTGCCAAAATGAAGTTTCGAAGGCAAATGGGGTTTCTGGTTTCTACAGCAACCTCTTATGATTCCTGAATAGAAAGAACGTTTAATCCTCTCCTCACCGCTGGGATTTCCCAGACTAAATCAACGGTCCTTCGGGACAGCAATAAAGTCAGCAAAAGCAATTATCCTCAGACAAGCAGACGGGCAGACTCTTGTCACTGCTCATCCTGCAATTCCATGAGAAGGATGAAGCCGAGGATTTGTGTCTGAACGAAACTGCCCTTCCATAACTCCAGGGCCCTGCCTCTCACAGCACCCAACTGGGTAAAGCCAAGAGCACCATCTTTTGTTTTTTCAGCAAATGACAGCTGTGCATGGGATTTGGAGCCAAGGTCTCACAGGGATTTAGAAGTTCAGCAGGTGCAGTACTATCAAAAGGTATCTCATGTCTGAGCAATTTAACTAGATGTCCTGGGCCAAGAGACTCACTGTTGTCATCAACCAAGAGAGTTGAGACATCTTAATCTAAAAACACTATTTTCTATATTGGAGCTTTGAGGCTGAAGCTGATGAGCTAAAGCTTTCTTTTTAAAAACAGCCATCTTCTGAGGAAAATCCTCCATATTCAGGATTATTTTCTCTTTTGGGAACAGGAAAATTTCCTACTCATCCCCCTGGACTCCTGCGGCAGTTTACTCTGTGGCAATGTCCACAGAGTAAGGTAAGCACCAAGCTGTTCACTAAGCTCTTACTAATCAAGATCTTCATTTCGGGAGAGGCTCAGAAGGAACCGAAAAGGGTTTTCATTTTTTAAATTTTTTTTCCCATTAAGTTTATTGGTACATTTTTGGTATAAAATACAGTTACATTCATCATTGAGATCTTGTACCATTACATGAGTATCTTGATTCTCATTTTTTCCTCCTTCCCCTGCCCTCCCTTCACCCCCTCCACTTTTCCCTATTTGCAAAGACCTTGTTTCCATTTTTTTCCTTTTCTCCTATTTTTTCTTTTCCCTTTTCTCCTTTCCCCTACCCCTCTCACTTTCCCTGCACCTTTAGACCTTTTCTTCCTGTTACACAGTATCAATTATACATTTTAAAATTATAATATCAAGATCTAGGAGACATTACCACAGATTTTACAGAATTTAAAAGGATATAGAAAGCATATTTCAAAAATCTATTTTGAAATAAATTTGACAACTTCTAAGAAATATCTTGGAAGACAAATTAATGAAACTAACTCTGGAGGAAATATAAAATTTGAATAGCACCTATTAAAGAAAGTATAGTCCTAGCTTGAAAACCTACCTATATGACAAGAGCAGGCTCATATACATTATAATTGATAAATTATATCAAACAATTAAAGCAGAAAAAAAAAGGAACACTTCTCCCCTCATTTTAGGAACTCAACATTGTGCTAATCCTAAAACTGGATAAAGATAATAGAAGAAAAAAGTATGAACATAGATAGAAATGTGTTTAACAAAACAAACTCTTAGAAGTCAGATCTGGCAGTATGTAGAAAGTAGTTTTGTTATAGGGATAGCAGTGTTGGTTCAGCATTGGAAGATCCATCTCCAAAAGTCATCATTTTAACAGAGGAAAGGAAAAAGACATATGATCCTGTCACTAGTTGGAGAAAAAGTATTGGACTACATTCTACAGCTGTTCATGGTAAAAGCTGTCAGGAGACTAGTAGAACAGAACCTTCTCAACAGATTAAAGACATGTACTCCATACTTCCAGTGAGAAAGCCTTGTATGAATGGAGAAGATACAATGCTTTCTCCTTAAGGTGGGGAACAAGGGCAGATATGATTACTCTTTATCTGTCCATTAAACTTTGAAAGCTAGGCCCCACCAAAATAGTCTGGCAATAAAATGGCACAATTAGAATAGGATTGGCAAGGTAGAAGCAAAATCTTTGTATGTAGATGAAATGATCATCTACAGAGAAAATACTCAGAAATCTCTAGGAGCCCCTAGAACTTGTATTTGAATTTAGCAGGATTAGAAAACACAAGGTATATATAAAAATTCAGGCCTGTGTATACTTGCTATAAATGAAGAATTGGATATTGAAATTTAAAAGTTATGTAGGAGTACAAAGGACGTAGAAAAGTTTAAAAAAAAACAAAAGCAAAAACAGTGTTGGAAGACATTTAGTACCTAATTTTAAGATTTCTTCTAAAGCTACAGTAATCAAGGCAGTGTTGGTATAAGGAAAGACATATAGATCATTTGAATAAAACAGAGAATCTAGAAATAGAACCACACATATATGGTCCACTGAGTTTTGAAAGATTATTTAACATTAGCATTTTATAGAATATAAACTCAATTCAAGAGTTGAGAAAGAGATAGTGTTTTCAGCAAAAAGCACTAGAACACCTGGTATCCATATATAAAAAATTAACCTCAACCCTTGATTTCCATACATGAAAATAACTTGAGGGGGTCTATGAACCTAAATAAGAAAGCCTAAAAGTATAAAACTTTAAGAAGAAATTATAAGGGAAAATGTTTATGAATTCAGGGTAGGCAAGAACTCCTAGTATACAAAAGACATGATGTATAAAAGAAAAAAAATTGATAAATGAGATTCCATCAAAATTTAGAACTTTAAATGACATCATTAAAATGAAAAGTAGTCCTTAAACAGACCATATTTACAATGCATATAACCTATGACCAGAATATATAAAGAACTCTCACAGCTCATTAATAGACAACCCGATTAAAAAGTAGACATAAGATGATAAATAGCCAGTACAGCACAAGGAAAGGTGTGCAACTCTAGAATCAGAAAAATACTAAGTACAATAATAAGATTGAATTATACACTCATTAGGGAGATGAAGTTCAAAGTTTTAAAAGCCTTGTCATGACTTTTTCTTTTTGTTGGATTCTCCCCCTTTGTGTTTAATTTGTCACACCCAATGGATTCATTCTGCTGGATTTCCTGGGGTTGTGATCCTCATTGTCTTTTCCTAGGGTATTGTCTAAAATTTTTTGGAGTCCCGGTTTGATATTCATGAAGTTCCTGAGGTGGTCTTTTTCATGAAAATATCTTATTTCTCCGTTAATTTTGAAAGATAGTTTTGCAGGGTACATCAATCTGGGTTGGAGGCTGTTTTCCTTGAGGGCTTGAAATACATCACTCCAAGCTCTTCTTGCCTTGAGGGTTTGCACTGAGAAGTCTGCTGTGATTCTGATGGGCTTTCCTTTGTATGTGATTTGTTTCTTTTCTCTCACTGCTTGTAGAATTTTGTTCTTCTGTTGGATTTCTGGAATCCTATTATATGCCTATGTGTAGATTTTTTTTTGATCAAGGCTAGCTGGAGTCCTATATGTCTCACTTATCTGTATGTCAAGTTCTTTTTCCCTCCTTGGGAAGTTTTCTGCCATCACTTTTGTCAACAGTTTTTTTTTATGTCATCTGCACTCTCTCCTCTTTCTTCATTGACTCCAATCAGTCTTATGTTATTCTTCTTTGCATCATCTAGCAGCTGCTAGATTGATTTCTCGTGTTCTTTTACAATTTTAAAACAATTTTTCTTTTCCTGGTCACTAATTGCAATCTTATCTTCTATATCTGAAATTCTATCTTCACATTGGTTCATTCTGCTGTGCAGACTTTCAGTGGAGTTTTTAATCTCCTGGAAATCTGTTTGCATCTGTTTTATGGATTCCATTTGTTTCCTATGTTGGGAATCCATCATGTTCCTCAGATCCTCTATTTTTTTAATCTGTGTCCTCTCTAGATTTATTAATCATGTCTTGCACCATGAGCACAATCTTTGCTGTTATCTGAGTAATTATTTCTGATTTCATTTTTCCCAGATGCTCTTTTGTTGCTGGTTCAGAGAGTCCAGGTGGTTGAGTATCAGATTGTTCCATCTCGTTTCCCTTTGGGGTTGCTGTAGGTGATCCAGAAGTCTGTTTTTGAGGCTTGATTTACATGTCTTCTCATTTCTACAGGGTGGGGGGGTGCTTCTGGCTCCCATGCGGCTCACTTTCTCTGCCCTAGGAGCTTGGTATGGCAGCAGGGGAGCTTCCTCCTGGGTTCTGGGACTGGCTCACCTTCTCTGCCCTAGGAGCTTGGGATGGCGGCGGGGCGGGGTTGGGGGGAGCTTCCTTCCAGTTGCTGGGACTGGCTCAGCTTCTCTGACAAGGGTTTTTAGAGCAGAGAGAATCTTGTCTCAACACTCTTTGCCTGGTGCATGTTCTTTGAGGAAGATCATTTTCTAGGGTGTGCAGACTGAGGGATTTCCAGACAGCTTTAGCACTTTTGATGGTCTGATTGATTCACTCTTCAATGCGTAGATGGGAGCCATCAAGGCTGGAAGGAATCATAAGAATTTTCCTGGCTCTGCTTCTAGAATCTCAGTCCTTGACTTCAGGGTGGAAGGCTCGCAGAAACAATTGGGGGGATTCTGTCATGCTGGCGGCCATTGGTAAGGAGAGGGGAGTTCCTTTGAAATGAGCACTACTCACACTTGAAATGAGCCTTAGTGGCCGCCTTGGTGAGTGGGGCTGTTAGTTAGTCTAGGAAACTGGAATGTATATTTGCTCTTTTTCCATCTGCTACCTATCTCTCTGATCCATTATCCATCTGCACATTAATCCCACAGTGACGATTTAGAGATTATAAAGTGCTCCACTTTGGGCTGTCTCCCTCATACCCACCTTGCAATAGCATTTTTCATCATCTGTGTTAAGCAATCTCTATGGGAAATCCTATCAAACTACTGTGAAAATGTAATGAGTAAGTAGCTATATAATGGCTAGTTTTCCTATCCAACAAGGAAATGTCATATCTATGAAGTTTGAGTTGATATCATAATAATGACGCCACCAACAGCACTAACAACATATGAGGTGTGACTGAAAAATACAGTGAATGTTTACATTTTTTAAAAAAGTGTTTCAGTAAAAGACACATTGCCATGAATCTCCCTCCAAATATGGCCCCACACTTTGATCATGCTTATCCTATCGCTCTCACCACTTCCTGCAGCAGCTCTGGAGTCCTCTTTCCTGAGTTTCATCACTTGTGCTTTCGTGGCTGCCTCAATGTCCTGAATGGATGCAAAAAGTTTACCTTTCACGATCACTTTGATTTGGCATGAGCCAGAAGTCTCAAGGTCCCAGATACAGTAAATAGGGTAGATGAGGATGCACAGTAGTGTTTTCTGAGGCTGGCTTTCTGTTGAATGGCACTTAGCAGCAGCATGGACCATGTTTTTGATCATATTTCTTCAAGACAATCACAAAAGAAACCTTTCAGAACTGCTTCAGAAACAGGCAAGAAGAATGGGATAAATATGTTCAAAGTGAGGGGAGTGTTTGAAGAGAGATTAAATGCAAAGTGTTTTTTACTATAATTTAAAATGTATACATTCCCCATATATTGTGATCACCATTTTCAGTATTACTTTATCTTATTACTTTATAAGTTTATCTCATGTTGCAAATGGCCCTACAAAACAACCGCATCTAGTTCTCACACCTAATACCAATAGCGTGTTTATTAGGCTCCATGTTGGATGTAGTAGGAAGCACTTTGTCTACATCAGTGAATCTCAAGTGAGGTTAATTGAGCCCTCAGAGCATACTTGGCAATACTGTATCTAGAGCAGTTTTGGTTGGCAAACTGGAGAGATGATCCGGCACCTAATGGGGAGACCCCGGAGATGCTGCTGAATGTGCCGCAGTGCCTGGTCCCCCTGTCTCAGGTGCTGTGGTTAAGATACACAGACCTGCAGTGTCTCCCCTCATCTTCTCCACCAGCCCCAAAGGTAAATGATGTAATTGTAGCACAAACTGGTTTCAAGTTTAGAAAACCATTTTCCTTTTCCTCCTGAGTGCATACCTACACACCATTCCTCATTGGTAAAGTAATTGCTGGCCAGTGGGAAATATGTAGAAGTGATGTTGTTATCATTACCAAGTGATGATTCATCAAGCCTCTGGCTCCATCCTCCATATCCTGTCTCCCCCAGTTTATCTGCTGGCTGCAGATGCTCCAGAGGAGGCCTCTGCCTCACCTACAAGACAGAGGAGCCAGAAAGTGGTCCCCATGGAGATAAGCCCACTCACTGGCTGACCTTGGACTGCAAGTGAGGAATAAGTCTTTCCTGTGTTGAGCCATTGAGGCTTAGTGGGTGCTTTCTTGCACTAATCATCTATTCCAGGTGACAATTGCCCTATTTTACAAATGAGAGAAATGAGAATCACAGAGCCAATGTTTCAGCCAAGACCAGGTTCAATGTTTTGTGATTCTCTCACCATCTTTACAGGTCATCTTGACCCTCTTGTTACTGCAATTCCTGGATGCCTTGGACCACTCTGTCCTGAAAGTCCCTCCCCCAGCACAGGAAGTGCTTTGGCTTCACTGCCTGACCAGTGCAGGTTCCCTGCCGTCCTCAACTGGTCTCTACAGTCAGAGCAAAGCTAACACTGACAGTCATGGGTTATCTGACTTGGTCAGTCATGGAGACCAATTGAATTGAACTATGTGGACTCAGCTCAAACCGTGAAGCTAGGGGTAGACTCCAACCATGTAAATCAACAGCTCCTAACCATCTACTGTGATGGGCTCCTCTCCTAGCACATGATCTTGACAAGGTGTTGTTGTGTGCTTAAAGCAATGAGACCCGCACTTCCTTGAGAATGTCACACAGTGCAGAGATAATGCACCACCTAAGTGGACATTTATATTCAGCGATAGGACCACAAGATCAAACGCAAGTCACCCACACATCTGCTGCGCTCCTGTGTGACTGTCGGCCAAAGGAACTGATTCTACAATTTTGCAGTGCTTCTCTGCAGAAGTCTAATGTGGTTATCAGGCCTGGTGAGACTGTGTTGGCTTTTATTATAAGTGAATAAAGAAGACTCAGAATATGAAGCTCCCAGCAATGTGGAATGAAGGAGCAGAGACCCAGATCTACCAGCATTCACCCTGATGAAGTGTACACTTATGCTGTGTACCTACTACTGCTGATGACTTTTGCATAGTCATAAAAGAGTACCTCTTGGACTAGTTTGCCTTTGACTTCACCTGCCTCACTTAAAGTCGACATTAGAATTAACACACGGGAGATGATGGCGTGAGGTGTTTCCTAACCGTGGGGTCATATTAGTTATGACAGCAAATAAAATACTTCCAAAAGACAATCTTGAATTTTCCTCATGATAAATATAAAAGAATCAGAAAATCAAAGTTCAGGCCCAATCAGTTTTTTGTATTGTGGAGATTTCCACTGAAGAACATGGCATCAGTTGCAGGGATGACATTTAGTAGTTTCTGCCACCTCTGTGACATTTCCTGCTGCATAAAAAGTGGAGAGTGATTAGTATCTAGAGAATGGTAGGACAAGTGAACTAGAAATGCCGATCATGGAGAAAGGCCAGTTATCAAAAGATTCCAAGATCATTCTCTGGAACTGGAGGAGAGAAATGTTTTGGAATTCACACTGACTGCACTTACTGGACGGATCTTTTATAGCTCACACATATTTGCTGTAAGTAACATTTAGCCATTTGCTCTGCATCTCCCACGTTTAACACAGTAAAGTAAATGACCCATAAATAAGAAATGTTTCTTCTGTCAAAAGGGTTATAAATATGCAAACAATACAGTACCCATTAGTATGTATAGAAAAAGGAGTTTACCGCATTTCCTTGATGGAAGCTTTTCAAAGCTTTTACAGGGACTTTGATTACTGAAAATGGCAAACTTCTGTTGGAAGAGATACTGTAACCTATGTTCCTGGTAACTGTCATCCCCTCTGTATTCACACTGTCACAAATGTCACCTAGGAACTTCGACTGGCCCCATCCTGAGACTTCAGGGCCACTAAGACCTCAGAGGCGTTGGCTGATTTCCTTGCTTTGGGCCACAGAATAGGACAGAGAGTTTTAGGAGACGCTTGGAGCTACAGCAGGAGGGTCATGTAGGAATGGGAATGTGGCACACAGGCCGTGAGCCAGGACTGAGTCGCACGCTTCCCTGGTGAGCCAGCTGTGAGCCTAGGAAGACAGAGAAACACTGAGCGCATAAAACAATCTCTGACACACACCTGCTCCATACTGATGGGTCCTTTCTTTCATGAGTGAAGTGTTTCCAAACAGAATGAAAACAGCCAAAAAGCTGTATTTTCTACCTTCTCTGTCACAATTGTGCTGGCAAGTGATCACCACGTCTAATTCAGGCAGTGTCTGTGAGGGCTTTAATACAGTCCTGCTAGTATATCCTGATTATATACATATTAAAAAAATGAACTCCACATTTGAAAAATTGAGTGGAAATTAGAAAATATGTAGAGGAAGCAATTTAAGAAGGATGAACTATAAGTATCCAGTAAAAGTGTATATAAATTGACAAATAAAAACTCAGAGCCTCAAGTAAAATTATTCTTTGAGAGTTTAAGTGCACTAGTAATTGATGTAATGGAAATCTGTGTAATAACTTAGCATCAAGTCCAGTCACTCATGCGGTGATAAATGGGATCCAACCCATACTCTCCCTTCCTCCATCAATGACTACACCAGAGGAGGACAAAGCCCTCAGGACAAGAAGCCCCCAGGAGCCACAGGATGGAGGAGGTTGGGACCCCAGATCAGCCAGGAGCTGAGACTCCTGCCTTCCCACATCAAGCCCCAAAGTGACAAGAAGAAAACCTGAATGAGTTAGGCAGTGACATAACACAGACTCCGCAATTGAGCAGCATTTGTGACTTCAGTTTCAGCATTTTGTTCCAATCTTCATTCATGTCAAAGACGCCCTAAAGTGAATTTTTCAATCTTGGCTGCAGTGTGGACCTCAAAGGAATTCTCTTTAGTCAATACAGTGTAAAAAAGACTAGAGTTATACAAAATTTTTAAAAATCAATAAATTTATATAATCTAGATTTCTGTTATTTGAAAAATTGGCTTACACTTCCCTTGGGACCATATTCCTCTCTCAGAGGGTCTGGAGGTGCCCATGCTGTTCCCTACATGTGCTTCATGTTCCCCTCCACGGGGCCACCCTAAGCCCGTCACTTCTCTGTCCTTGGTATTGTGACACTGCCACAGCCAGACCTCCTTGAATGACCTGTAACCCAGGATTTGTTACAGTAGCAATGTGGGACACATTCTTAGAGCATCAGAGTATTACTTCATCATTTAAAAGGTGTCCAAATGATGGTCAGGTTTGGGAAATATCATTTGGGCTTTGTTCTTCTCTTCTCAGGTCTGCATTTCTGAACACTGGCTCATTCAAACGCCAGAGATGATGCAGCCATTTTAATTTTTCTAAAAGAAGCTTCTCAGGAACACAGGACCATAGGACAAGAACAACTCTTCCTCCTCCTCCTCCTCCTCCTTCTTTGGCAAGATAGAGGAAGATGGAAAAATATAAGGCCAGTGTGTAATGTATGTAAAGATTATAAAAATCCAACATGAGACCTACACTCAGGGTACTCCTCAAGCATGAAGTCTACTTCATTATTGTTTTTTAGAAATAATTTCTGAGAGTATCAACTTAGAACAAGCTTCTTTGACAAAACCTACTGCTTGTACCATTCACCAGCCAATTAATAATTCTTTATTCCTAAGGATGATGTTTTAAAGAGAAAGCTCTCATTTCAGAGTTACAAGGGCCTTGGAGGTGCATGTGAAGTCTCAGATGGCATCCTTTGGGGTGCAAGACAGGATTTCATGTACATCATCTGGCTCCCCATTTAAACTCTTCCAATTTCTCAGATTTTACCTCTTTCAATTTTCTTATTCCTCTATCTCTTCCTTCTGCTAGTTCTTCCTTTAACCCTTTTTTTTCAATGTCTGTTTCTGTTCTCTAAGAATCACACTGTCTTACGAGAAAGACTGCATAGTCCTGTAAATTTTGGGGTGTAGCTCAGCAGCAAAGCATATGCGCACCAGGCGTGAGGCCCTGGGTTCAATTCACAAGCCAGTGATGGTGATGATGATGGTGATGATGAGGATGATGAGGATGAGGAGACAGTGATGATGTAGAGGCCTTGTTTATATGGAGTAAATAAATAAGATCTCTTTCTTTGGCAGTGGAAAAATTGTATATGGCAGAGACAAAAAAAAAAAAAAGAAAGGAAATACCTGAGTTGCAGGTGTGGCTATGTCTGTGTGCTCAGAGGATGTGCTTTGTCTCTTCCTATCTCCTCCTCCTGTCTTCTACTGTGTCAAATCCAAGAAGCTAAACTCTACTGTCTTGGTGATTTAGAACTCCTAAAGTTCCAGGCTTACATCCCTTCAGTTTTGTGTCAAATGGAGATTAAACTTGCTTTGTGTTTCCTTCCTCTGGAGATTCCACACTCCTGAGGTGTGAAGAAAAGAGTCCAGAGGGCGGTCCTAAGACGCTCTCCCTTCAAATGAGTCTTGGAACTTGGATCGCAAGTGAGTCCCACCATTCCCTATGAGGAATGGCTTTGATGTCAGAATGACTGATGCCAACAGCATGGTTTATGTGATCACATGGTTTATGTGATCACATGCTTTCCTCTGGGGCTCTGGAATTTGGGGTGTCCAGGCAGAGGTTGCCATCCTCACCAGCCTTCAATAAACCCCAGACACTGAGTCTCCATTGCGTTTCCCTGAGGGACACAGGTCACACGTTGCTGGAGGAACCGAGTTCTGCTTGTATGGCTCCACTGGAGAAGGCTCTGGAAGTTTTCTCCAGGTTTCCCCTCAGCTGCCTCTTCTGCACCTTTGTCTTCATAATCATAGTTAGGAGTTGATGCTATAGTGAGTCTTGCGAGTCTTCCCAGACTCAGTTACTGGACCTGATGGTGGTCTTGGGCACCCGGACACACTGGAATTCATTCGAGTTGCACACTTGGTTAGCATAACAGACAGAGAGACAGACGCTGGGCAGATCTAACAAGCTCCAGCCCTGAGCTCCTCACCGGATGGCACGCTCCACAGAGCAGGGGGCCAGCAGTTTCACATCATCTGGGGCATTAGTGTCTCTGCACAGGAAATGAAGGTGGCACCAGTGGCATGAGAGAAGTGGGACCCCCTTGCCCTGACTAGCTGATGGCAACATTTGCAGATGTGCTGGTGATCACTTAGGTTTTAAGATATTCTAGGGCGATGTGGTCGGGCAAATCAGAGTCTTGGCAAACAGCATTTGTGACTTCCTTAGAAAAGAGGACCTTGTGCTGGGCTGGAAGAGCACAGTCATCTCCAGTGCTGGGGGCATAGGGTGGTCAAAAACTACCCCTCCACTGAAGTAAGCGCACCTTGTACCAGGTCTGGGCAGCGCTCCAAGATCTCTACGTCAGGATGCATATTCCTCCTCAGCCAGTCCCTCTGCTCTGAGGTTGTCATCACATACCCATCCATGCACACATTTCTGTGCCTGGAAGTGTGTCAAACCCTCACTGGGACAATGTACACTGATTGGCCGGGGCTGGGTCACATGATCAGTAGAGGAGCATGGGGTCAGGAGTGTGGGGCAGCTGACATGAACTTGGAAGGAGCTGAAGAGGAGTCAGTGGTTCTCAGCAGCAGCACAGCACCGACAGGGACAGTATTGTTGGCAGAAAAGAATCCGGCAGGGTGAGGTGGATGTCCAGGTGCTTGGAATTCTGTGAGTGTGTCTGGCTATTGTTGCTTCTTCTGCCCCTATTAGTCCAGGACTCGATTTCCTCAGACTCCCTCTGCTCATCAGGGTCCATGTTTGTTTGCTTGCTTGCTCTCTAGCTTTCTCTGTTGTGTTTTCTCTATTCCTTTGTCTTCTGGGTTTATGCTTCCAAATACAGTGAATATTAGTAGTGTTAGGGAAGGAGCAGGGGAAGGGACTGATCGAGTTGGTATCTTCACTAAGGGTTGAATTTTAAAATCTCATCTAGCTGGGGATTTAGCTCAGTGGTTCCGCCACCTGCCTCACAAGCTCAAGGACCTGAGTTCGATCCCCAGTACCAAAATAAAATGAAATAAAATCTAGACGTTTGTACGCAGTGCATACAGCACCACAATGGCTGCTGCAAAGCTCAGCTCTTCATTCTTCTCCTTATGGTTATTATCAGCTTTTGATTGTTCCATTATGAGGCACTCTCAGCTTTTAGTGCCTTCTATCTGCCAATAAAATACACAAAAAATCAGGACTAAGAGTTGAGGATGATAAAATCAACGATTTTCCTTCCCTTTTAATTTCTTAGCAGATATAGTTTTCTTACAAATCAAGCTTTTATGGAAAGGAGGAGAAAAAAGAAAAAGAATCTAAAAATCTGTTAACTTGCAGTTTGCCAACCCAGTCTTACTAAGATGCTTCCTCATGTCTTCAGTTCCTTGAAAAACCCCACATCCAATGCACCCTACATAACTTTGCTCCCTTCAGTCCACTGGGGAAAATAGAAGTTGAAATACATTCACAGTGTACATTTTGCTTTCTAAAATTACATTTCTTGAATGCATTGTATGGCAAGTAATGGTAACTAGACCCAGTCCCTAGGTCTAGGATGTGAACACTACACTATGATTAACAATCCTATTAAATGTAAGTAATGTCCGCATTCTCTATAGATCATCAACCCAGCAGTGAGCTAAGAGAGTACTTTTGACATTTAGTTTATCCAGTGAGTGAAAGAATCACTGAATCCTTTAAATTAAAATAATTTTTGTTTGTCTTGAGTCCCCTCGTATTTCATCTTTTTACTACATTTTTTTTCTTCTAGCTGACACTCCACAGAAAATGCAACATCCTGAACCAGATAAAACAATTTTGTTATGACCTGCAAGATTCATATTAAATAAACCATACAAGTTTTTAGTAACAAGATTGGAAGTAATATAAGAAAATATTTCTTCCTCTCTCCCTCTTTCGCTCATTCTTTAACTACTTTTTTTCTTCCTTCCTTTCTTTTTTCTTTCCTTCAGACACCTTAGTGTCTTTTTAATGAATAAAGAGGGAGAAGAAAGAAATAACTTCAGGCAAAGAAGTTCCATCAGCAGTGGTCAATTCGCTCCTGTGTGTTATAAAACAGCCACTGTTTTAATTTCGAATCCTGCATTTGGGATTCCCAGTCACACCCTGTTTCACTCTACCTGCGCTGCCTTTTCCCTGCAGCTTTCCTTCCCACACTGCCTAAGCAACACCCGTGTAATTTACTGGCAGGCCTTCATTTCACACTGTATGCAGTCTTTCTCGGTAACGAGAGCAGTGGGAGAGGCTGGTGGAGCCCAGCCCAGAGAACACTAATTCCTTCTGCCTGGAGCTGCAGGGACAGGGCAGGGCTGGGACAGCAGTGCCTAAGCAGCAGGACGTGTCCCTGTCCTCAGAACCTCAGATTTGAGGAAGAGCAAAAAGTGATACAGAAAATTGGATGAGATTCTACAGATCGCAGTGGGGCACAGAGGAGCTCTTTCTCCTTATAATTCCGTAGCACATCTCTGAACATCGACTTTGATGTTTGACTCAGCCTGGCAGAAAAGTTCGTCCTCAAGCACTCGTATGTGGAATGACTAGTTCTGGTGTTAGAACTGTCTGGTGACTTAGATTGAGGATGGCATCTCACGGCCAGACTCCCTGGGAAATCTTTCTGTATATGAGTCCCTCTGCGACAGCCCTCTCTGGCAAGGCAGTGGCCCTTCATGCCACCCTTCCACATGAATTTCTCCTGGCTGCAGGGGAGCCTGGGAACAGCATGGATGACCTTGGTTGGTGGAGCCAAGGACAGTTTTCCCTCCTTAGCAGGGTAGATTTCTCCTGGAAGTTTTGTCTTCTAAAATCCACCTGAAAAGTGAAGTTGAATTCCTGGATTGGTTCTCCTGCTGATCTTCCCTCAGGATCTTATTTTGCTGACTGCCCGCCACTGAGCTGGGGCCTGCTGTGTGATGTCACTGTCCACCTGCCTCACTGACCACAGCATAAATGACCTGTGCCTTCTGTCACCAGCTAGCACAGGTCCTTGCTTCAATGATAATGGAATTAAAGCTGAGACACTCTCCATGAACTAAAGGGCGCACAGTTCCGATGAGGTGGACCAGACTGGCCCAATCACGCAGGACAGGCCAGTTCACCGGGCTGGCTGCTGTTGCCCATCGTCTCACTCCTGGTTTTGTAGCTCTGGAGGAATCCTTATAGCTTGAGGAGCAATTTGTTTTTCCTGAGATGATGGTTCCTGCTTGGGGGTGGTCTCAGCATGGGCGGTCTTCAAGGCTTTCATTTCCTGGAATTCTAGGTGATTATAGGTGTAGGACGATGGCTGGACACTTCCAGACATTGCTCCAATTGGGTCTGCAATTGGACATTGTGGAAGTCGATGATTGCACGTTCCTGAAAATTCCTCAGTATGAAGGGATATGAGATAGGCTAGATATATTTAGGGCTAATAAACATTGTTTGATAGGCACTCCTTGAGGGATTAGCACATCTACGTGCAGAACTGGCAAGATTTCTGTACCCAAGCTTTAAGGTATTAAAGAAGATGGATAAAATGAAAGCAGAGATGCCAAGCGGTATCCTGCTTTATGCTATGTGTTGGGCATCTGCAGGTCCTCCAGGGCACTAACTACCACAGAAGAAAATGCAAACCGTGCCTGTAATAAGTGAGAGCTCGGTGCCCAGGAGTTTGTCCTCTGTCTTTAGGGTGATCTCTGCCTGTGTCACCTTTAAGTGGAACCCTTGGCAGCAGATTATGCAAAGCAGATGTCAGATTAAGGTTGGGAGACCTCCCGCATCTCATATTGCTAGTAAAATTTGATTCACATACTCTTTCATTATGTTTAATTTTTAAATTAATCAAACAAAAATAAAATTTTGTATAAAACATATGTATATATTGAAAGATCCATAACTTCTTTCAGCAACAAAATTTTATTTCAACTATGTTTATGGGCATTTTTAAAGATGTGTTCTGCTTTATTTCTCTATAAGCAGAAGATGATGAATATATGCTAATGTGTTTGCGTGCATGTGTGAGTGGTGTGTGTGTGTGTTTCACTGAGAGCCATGATTATAAACACTGGTTGTTTTATGGGTGCCAATCTTGGAGATGATAGTTCTGGGAGCTACTAAGCAGGACCTTTTTGTTCCTTTATTAAATAGTATTAGACAACAAGGTGGTGGAGTGCTTCATCTTGATTTTATACTTACACTACTCAATCTTACTGCTTCTTGCCACTTTTGAGTTCCACCATGCTTTTTTGTAGCAAGGTCCACTCAGGCAAATTTTCTTTTTTTTTTTTTTAAAGCAACTTTTGCCTAAGAAGACTTTATTTTCTGTTATAAGTTCCAGAGAGAAAGGACCTCATTCCTCCTGTTCAGGTCCCATCTACCATCTACTTATGTTGGGCTGGCAGCTTACAAGGTATTCCTTGAGGAAATAACCGATTCTTCAATTAAAAATAAAATAAGAACTGGTTCTGAGAATGAGCTCCATGGTTCCCAGGTTCAAACACAGACTCTGGGTCTCTGTTGGCTTCCAGAACAGTTCATCTCTTCCTTCTCAGTTATGTCATTGGGAACTGCATTTTCTGGCTAGGAATTTCCCTCCCACTATTATCATTTCTCCAGATCACCTTGTGCACTTCTGGGAAGTTCTTCTTTCCCTTCTTTATCTCTTTGGTTCTGGAGAAGCCTTTAATGATTATCCTTTGTGAAATCCTTTTTAGGGATTTCATTTGAATTCTGTTGTAGCCAGTCTGAAGGAGACCCTACAAGAAATCCAATCATTCAGTACTTTCTGCACAGGTTTGCTACCCTTACCTTTAATTTCTCACCTTTCTGTAAAATCTCTGAGAGCGCTCCTGCAGTATTCGCAGCTGTTTACACCCTTTAAATCTGCTCACATCGATAGAGCCACTTGTTTTATCCTGGTAATTTACTGTCCCAGATGCTGCTCACTAGCGCAGGGTTTTTGCCAGTTAATCCCAGGTTGGGCATTTTTCTCAATTCCCTGGATGCATCGTTTCTTCTCCAAAAAGAAACGACCTCCCACTGCTGTGGGAAAGGTCGAAAGATTGTTCTCACAACCCCTTTCCCTCTCATCAGAACATTTTCCTTCTGTTACTCATGTCCTCATGGGGAGGGGATAGAAGGATTTACACCATGCACACAGTGGTGCTTCCCTCTGTTAAAAAGAACATCATCTCTCAAGTGTTTTTGTCCAATTCGATATATTGATTTAGTTTGCTCAGTTTAAATTTTCAATGTAAAAAAATTCCTGAAGGTATTGTTCATTAAACTGAAGGTGATCGTAATCTATTTCCCTGCATAGTTATTTGTCTTTTTACAAACAGTAAACATCCCAATAAATTTTATTTGACAATCATCTTTACTAATAATTGATGATATAGTTCCTCAAAAGTATGTCATCATTTTTCTTAGGAGAAATTTACTTCAAAGATTGTAACAAGCAATTCATTTACAGGGTTATCATGTTTAAGCATCATTTCCCCCAATAAATTATAGTTTTCTAAACTTTCTTGTTAAAGGAAATGGATTTGCATTGAGTTCTGCGTTAAATATTTTTGTTGTTTTTTTAGTAGTTTGAGAATACAGTCACAAAAGGCAAAAAGAGAATCTTTAAAATATCTGTCCTCTAAATTTTCTTTTTACAAGCTGATATTCCTAAGACAGGAGAAAGACAAAGACATGTTCTATGGTGGGGATAATTACAAAGTACCTGATCCTTGACGGGGAAAGTGACAGGAGAGACCTGTGTACTCCAGGTGGATGGATGGGTGCTGGGTGAAGAAAGGCAAGCTGGAAATTGCCTGTAATTACGGAAACCACCACTTAGCTCTGAGTGAGGCTAGGAAAGAGAAAGATGGGTTTAATCAAGTTAGGAAAAGGGACAACTGATGTCCACGTGGCTGGTTGTGTTTGTATGTGCTCTGCCGTCTTCTTAATGGGCTCCCCCGTGCCCTCTCTGTTCTGATACTGAGCTCCTGACACGTTTAGAACACCCTGGCTGCTTTGCAGAATGTGATGGATGCTGGGGAGAAAACAGCTTTGCAGAGGGATTGTTCCATTTGGCTTTTCAGCCTGGGGTGTTTCTTCCTGATTTTGATGGATGTGTAAACTTGGGCAAGCTATGAGGCCCTACCTATGAGGCCAAAGAAAGTGGTTGGTCATTTCCACCTCATAAAAATCCAAAGATGCAGGATTATGGCGAGAATCACTGGTTATCCGACTCCCCAAAACACATACGGGCATCATATGCATGGAAAGGAACGCGATTGGAAGTTCCTGTCCTCTGAACTGTGAATTCTGGGACAGGACTTTTCCCAGCGTGCTCAGGAAGCACTTGAGGAAACCATTTTCGGGGTCTGTGAGAGCAAAATTGTCTCCTTACAGCACTAAGACGCGGTGTGGACTTTGCCCTCCACGTCTCTGGTGAGGGGCGCCGTCTTCCTAGAGCGCAGGGTGCTTGGTGACATCACTGCTGGGCGGTGGGGCGGGGTGTGCACCCTCCTGTGCCTGCTGCCCAGTTCCACAGCCCACTCAGAGCAGGACGAGGGACCCTCTCCCCACGTAATTCAGCTTATTTTAGAACATCTGCTGACTTTGCTGTCTTTAGCTCTGCCTGCTGAATCTCTAACCTCGTTATCTTCAATAAAACAATATTCAGAAAATACAAAGTTTTCCTTAAATTTATGAGGGCACAGAACAAATACACTGTGATCTTGATTTGAAATATTTTCCCCAAAACTTGTATAAGTATTTTTCAAATGTTAGGTAGGGTTTTATAATCCAATAGAGCTTTATTATAAAATATCAGTTGAGTTTATATCATAGGTTTCTTGTGTTTAACTTTGAATAGTTGGAAAAGGAAATTGGATGCACCTTAAGTAAGTGAAATAAATCAGGCATGCAAGCTTAAATATCAATGGTTTCTCTTCTATGAGAACTCAAAATATAAATAAAGAGCTAAATAAAAGATAATAGGAAGTGGGGAGATAGGTCTTTCTCGAATGCAAAGGGGATCAGGAGATGCAGAGAAAGGGAAGGAGAGGAGGTGGATCGAGTTACGGTCATGTACCAGCTCTCCGTGATGAATGTAATCGTTATATGCAGTAAACACATATTAATAAAAATAAAGACAAAAGACAGAGAGCTGAGGATTGATTTCCTGAACCTAAAGCTGTGCTAGCTCCATAAAAATATCATAAAATGTAAAAATGGCTGATGAGATATTTACCTTTTTTTGAGAAAAAAAATCTGCCTAAGAAAGCCCAGGTGGAATTTGAAAAATAATACAAGAAAATAGAGCTTTTCCTTAGTTTAATAAGTGTTAATTTTTTGTATTTTATTTATAGACATTTCAAATATGTCTCAGATTTCAGCATTGTTTTGTAATTAATCTTTCAGAATTAAAAAAGATATTGAATATTTTAATGTAGATATGTTTCAACTAAAAGTCAAAACTTTTGATGTTATTTTTCAAGATGGAGAAAAGGTATTGATACTTTCTATAAGTAAACTATCATATCAATTATAAGTAAATTACCAAGGAGGTACATATATCTTCATTCTTTTCCATCAAAATCAGATATTTTCATGTAGTGAATCCAGAAGTGAATACAACAATCTTACTGTCTTCTACAAAGATAGACTGGTAATATTTGCAAAAGATTCTCTCTCTCTCACCTTGTTCTCTCTTTCTCTCTCTTAAGAACAGGTAAAATATGTTAAAGCTTTGTACCATTGACATTGCTGGATTTCTTTTGGATAGAAATCTAGAAAAAGAAATTACAGAACTTCCATTCTCTCATCATACAATATTTCACCAATTTAGAGATTTCTCTGCCAAACTGAAAATGATGCTAATCTCTCAGATGCAGGACCTGACGTTGCATTAAAAGTGAGTGAATCTGCATGTCTGTCTGAGCTTGCCCTTCTGCTTATATTTGTCTGGACCAGCAGCAAGTATCCACCAAAGACTTATTTTCCTCTGCTGAA
Organism: Heterocephalus glaber; assembly: GCF_053883595.1. Lineage (NCBI taxonomy): Eukaryota > Metazoa > Chordata > Mammalia > Rodentia > Bathyergidae > Heterocephalus > Heterocephalus glaber. The sequence continues at coordinate 24,939,287 of NW_028258412.1, forward strand.
GATGTCACATTGTCCTCCAACTTGGCGTCCTTTGGAGCAGCTAGAATTCCAGGTGTGAATGATGGTCCCTGCTCAAAGGTCTTCTTGTGTGTGATTTCTTGATGGAAAATACAAGTGGTGGAACAGGCACATTGAAAAATCTTGTCTCGTGTACAGAGTATGTCGAGGGCAGAGAGCTGAGGGGTGAAAACGCTGGCTGCGTAGCACAACCAAGGCAGTGATAGGAAAGGCAGGAGCAGGCAGTTCAAGGGTCCCTGATGTCACAATTAATGTCTTTCATAGTGCAGTAAAGGTCTTTAATTTTACTAAATCTCAGCACTTCAACTTAACTCTCTTTAAATATTTTGTGCAGGATATGAGAAGATCACATAAAACAGTACTGCTTCATACTGAACTGTGAAGGTCACAGAAATCAATTTTGTTAGTGTTTGAGTTCTGAACTAACATAATAACTCTCCTTTTGCCTGGAAAACACCTCTTTTAGTTGAAAGATCAACTAACATACAAACTGCGAGATATTTGGATTTTAGTGTTTGGCAGATGTTTTCTCAAAAATGAATTCAGTGGGTTTGTCACTTCAAGGAAAACAATTGACAGGATTTGCAGCCTAAGACAAAATTGAGTTGTCAAGCAAAATGTAGAGCTTCAGAAAACTTTTGTTTGTCTTGCAGGCTTAACAGCTTTTCAGTATTCAAAAATGTAGCTGATGAGATCACTGATGATATGAATGAATGCAGGTTTTTGGATAGACACAAGGAAAAGCATGTTTGGCAGAAAGTGGACAGTAGCCTCTAAATCATTAATGAGTGGTGTTCCAAAATCATGAAGAGCTAAAAGAACTATTAACCAGCAAGATGCCAATGGGTTTAACATAAAAGACCACAGAATGTGCATTGATTTGGGTCTAGATTCCAGCCTACACCTAATATTTACAAAAGTACACTTGTTGATTTTGAGTGTCAGATCAAAGAAGAATGCTGACATTTACCTGAAAAGATTTTGTGGTACTTAGCAGTATTTTTCAAAAGCTCTTGTCTTTCTTACTGTTGTGTATCTCAGTAAGCCTGTACATTTTTGTGCATTTCAATCAAAAACATAATATTATATGGTGACTGCACAAGATGATCTGAGATCCAACTGTCTTCTATAAAGCTAGATAGATAATTGATATTTGCAAACATTAAATATTCCTTTCAATAAAATTTGATTTGTGAATTACAGTTATTTTTGTAAAATGCTTATATTCACTTCTAATAGATTTATATTCTTATTTTAAATGATTTTAAAATTGTTTCAGTTTTAACTTCTAATACAGTAAATGTGAATATAATGTCGCATAAAGCAACTCTTTAAAGTCATTAATCATTTTAAAAATTGTAAAGTAATCTGGAGATGTTAAAATTTTCAGAATCAGGAGCCAGTTTTATCCATGGCCTTTGATATTATACCTACCACACAGTAATATTTTAAGAACTGTTTTTCATTGAATGAAAGAAATACTTTATCTCCTTACCTACAAAGTCATACAAATATAGAAATATCTGTGGAACAACATCTGTGTGCATGTATGCACATGTGTGGATGTATGTGGGTGGACGTATGAATGTGTGTAAGTATGCATGTGTGTGGATGTATGTGGACATGTGCATATGTATGGACATATGCATTGTGTGGATGTATGCATGTGTGTATGCATGTGTGTGGACATATGTATGTGTATGGACGTATGCATGTGTCCATTATTTAAGACATTGTTTGTTGACTACTATAAAAACATACCCCAAATATATTATAGCCCAGACTAGATAAAAGTTCATCTCTGCAATTCCCAATGCAAAAACAGTTGTTCTCTATCATCTATGGCGCTTCTACACATGGCAGTGAGGCACTGAGCCCTTTCTGCTCTGTGATTCTGCCATCTCCACCGTGTGGCTTCTAGCAAGACCACACTTACCTGAGTCGGCCAACAGAGGAGAAGCAACCACGAAGGAGAAGGAAACTTGCACTTTAAGCTTTCTGCCTCAATATGCAAATCATCACTGTGCTCACGCTCTGTTGCTAAGAGCCAGTTACACAGCACCACTGAGTCTTAAGGAAAGCCAGTGTGCCGCTTCCTGGGGACAACACAACCACAGGGCAGGGTGACATCCAGCCCTTTGTAGCCTGGTCAATCTGTCTGTCAGGATGAGCTGAAATTAACTATTTTGCTTCCGATTACATTACCTCTTCAGTGCACTGTCTAGGCAATGTTATGAAGTTTGTGTGATGGCAAGAGTCTTTTTCTAACATTTAAAGATTTAAACGTCTAGCATGACACATAGTGCAGAATTTACCTTCTTTCTTTTTTTTTTGTCTTTGCTGAAATCTTCCCAAGCCACCTCAGTTCTCCAGCCCCTGAACCCGTGGAGCACGTGATGACGATGGTAGATAACTTACAAGGAATAATTCTGATATGAGGTTCTTGGGAAGAAAGTTCTTGAATTTTGTAACCATGTAACCATGTGTACCATATATTCGGGGTTGGGAGCCATACCGGTGCTGTTTTCCAGAAGAGCAGAGTATTGCATGGAGTGGAACTCAAGCCATTCTAGAGAACTTGTCTGTATGCTCAGAAAACATCTTATTTGTGTAAGTTAGAGTTTTTCCCCATTTTTAAACACTACAGAGTAAGAGCTATGTCAACTTGCCACAGACAGTAAAATGAATTGAGGTGTTCTAAGAACACCTAAGGACTGTCCTAAGGAATGAGGGGGTAGAACTGAAAACAAGGAAGAAAAGAGATAGTAATATCCACAGCATTCTAGATTTCACTTTATTTTATTCTTAAATCAATGCAGAGCATTTTCTGGACCTCTGTATCCCAGTCCACACTGTTGTAGACTCTATGCTACTCACAGATGGCACTGGCCTTGTTCATTACGTCAACATGTGTTAACATTCTAAGAGGACTTCAGGGCATGGCAGCGATTATTTTATCAATGCTATTGATTTACAATCAATTGCTTTTCCATCACAACCTGAATTGAAGCCAAATATATAAGTCAATTTTTACAAAGAGCTGAAATTTTCCTTTGCATTTTCATGGGTGATATATTTGAACTTATAAAGTGCTGAAAATTTGAGCTAAACTTTAGTGCTGTATTCTTCTGCTATCCTCACTTCCAATATGAATATTCTGTTCTAAAAATATAACTGTAAAAAAGAGGGAGAATGTCAGGAATAAATATTGCCAGTAAATTACTCAGGCAACCTGCGTTTTCTTCTCTCCGTACACCTTTTGTTGAAAGTCTGAGCTAGAAATTGAGTGTGATACTATTCAATGGGTTTGATTTTGTAATAAAAAAGACAAAACTGGTAAATTTCCATTTCTTTATTTCTCATTACCAGGCTCTGTTTCACTCTGCATTGGCAGTTACATCCAGATAGTAAACCGATTCTCAATTACTCACCTTAAAATTAAATGAAAAACTGTCCACAGTTTCCTCCTGTCTAATTAACCTGCCAGGCCAGTTAAAGTCCCAAATGCATTGCACCATCTTGTCTTTTTCCGTCCGTGCTAGGGCCATGCTAAGTGCGTGGTTTGTACAAAATGGGCTGCAGCTTTAACATAATTTTTTTTTCCCAGATTCTACAGAATCTAGGATTCACTCATTCTGAGTGTCCATGCACATCTCAAAGGTGCACTGTAGAGATTTTGCGGTTTAACATATGTGAACTGTGCATGGAATCTAATCATATCCAAATCACTGAAGACGTCTATGATTTATCTGTGTGTGTATACTTGTAGGTATCTACAGATACAATATATACGCAAAAGTATGTATATTAAATTCATATTATTATATGTAAATATAAATTAATATGCACATATCCTTCATCTGCCTCTTAGTGTTCCAGCTCCTTAATGTTCTACCCTCCAGCCCTAAAATTCAGTCATTATCCCCTTGAACCTGGTCTATAGCACTGCCCTCCTTGCTGAACTCCGAATAAAGATTTCCAAGTCTCATGTCTCACATTTGCCTCCACATTGTTCACTTCTGTTACCAGATGCACTTTGGATTGTGTGCTTGTCATTATGATCGAGTAATATAATTAAATATAATTCAGCAAGTGAAACCTCAGTGTGGGAAGAATGAAACATGGTATTTCTATGAAAACTACGTGAAAAGCACAGGAAGGTCTCGATAGATACAAATAGTTGAAAGAAAAGGCTGTCAAGTTTGGAGTGGAGAAGGCGATTCTCAGCTCTAGGAAGAAATCAAAACAATGTAGATGAAATTTCTGCTCTGGTTGATGCTCCAATGTCTTCAGGCTGGAGGAGATGTTGAGTTAGGGACGTGCTTTAAGCAGAAAAGATGACGCATGGCTCCAACCAGCACCCCCCTGCCCCAGAGCAGCTCCCTCTCCTTCTCCTAGGGTGTTCCACGTGGGATCCGAGCCAGAGCCAGGCCCAGTGGAGGCCCGTTAACCGCGGACCTTTCCAGGAGCAGAAGCTGAGAGTGTGGCTATGGGGATGGAAGGGTGGGATGCTCAGGGGAAGGCGGTACAGGCTGCATTTTCCTGCTTATTGAGCTGTGCACAGCAGGACTGTTAGCAAATCAATCTAGTGAACACATTTCAGAATTCTCCAATCAGTGACTGGAGGGCCAGGAGCATTTATCCAACACTCTGCTCACTGCACATAGCTTTAATTGCACCACTCTTCAGAAATCGTCTTCCTGCACCCCCAGCTCCTGCCTGTGCACAGACTCCGGCCTTCACTGTGAGTCTTGGACAGGGCACTGGCCATGTGCTGGGTAGCATGAGCAACTGCCGCAGGCTTGCAAGAAAGGGTGGGACATGGTGCACATTTATATCACCGAATTAAAATGCCATGTCCGAAGTAACTGTGTGTCCTCTGCCTTATGAATTCTCACCTTAGTCAACTTTTATAGCTACAATCCAGACAGGATTAACACATACGTAGATTAATAGTTTGTTGCACACAATCAGAGGCTGAATAGGCCTACAATGGCCACCTGGTGGCTGAAGAGCTGTGAAAACCCCTAGCTGCTCAGTCCAAGAAGCTGGAAGATGAAAACCAATCTGGAGCCTCAGTTTGAGGCTGAAGGTCTGAAGCCCTCTAGAGAGCTCCTGGCGCAAGTCTGCACTCAAAAATGAAGATCCTGGCACCTGAGGTAGCAGTGACATTTGCAGAATCGCACCTGCCTGAGGAGGGGGCTTTTGGGATGAATGCCCCTGCTCCCTAGCCTCAGCCTACTGCTCGGTTCTGCTTCCATTCGGAGCGGGTCTTCCCAATCCATACCCTGACCTGCAGGCAGTCTGCTCTGAAACCTCACAGACGCGCCCACCAGCATGCTCTACAACCTTCTCGTGGCTTTCAGTACCTTGGACTCCACAATCAGAATCAACCCTCCCCACTTGTGCCGTTCAGTGGCCTTCACTGCATTTGGCACTGTGAAGCCACCACCCCTGCCTGGCTTCAAAAAGTTCGCTATGATGAATGTTATCATTACATATAACAAAAATGCACCAATAAATGTTTGGCTTTAAATAAAATAAAATTCAAAATACCTCCGAATTCCAGAGGAAGCCCTGTGCACACACAGCAGTTTCTCTACAATTCCTCTTTCCCTTCAGCCCCTGCAAATCGCCAATCTGCATTCTGTGTCTAGGCATTCACCCTGCTGGATGCTTCATACACATGGAACCTGCATCATGTTATCTGCCTTGTCTGGCTTTCACTTAGCGTAACTCTTTTAAGATTCACCCATGCAGCTACATGTATCAATACCTCACTCTTCTTAAGGCTTTGCATGTGTGCAACAAAATGCATACTTATGGGGTATTATTTACATCTATTTTAGAGTACTATTTATAAAATGTAACCATTCAAGAAGGCAAAGCATAGTTTCTGCCCTCCTGTGTTAGATGTTCGCCAGACTTCTGGTGGTCCTTACGCTGGAAGTTCTGAGAGAGAACAAGCGTGTGAATTATGGCAGATGTCAGGAAAAGGGAGGGGTCTCCTCGAACGGGGGTGAATAGAGCAAGCTCATTCTCTCCAGCAGGTCCACAAAGGCAGGCAGGTCCACACACCCAGGTGACCTCCCAGAACCTCTGTCCCTCACCTGCCTCATTTTGTCTTGAAGAAAAGCTTCCTTATCCCTCTTGAAGCAGGGCTGTCCTCAGGTAAGAAAGGAAAAGCTTCTCAGAGAGGATGGTGTGAAAGCAGTGCGCATCTCAGTGCACTGAGGTGAGCGAAAGCACCTGAAAAGAACTGGAGGGCCGAGGGCCGACTCGCCAGTGCCGCAGTCCTGCCCAGAGGGTGCTGCAGGCTGCGTGCAGATGGAGGCTGAGCTGCGTAGCCCTCATGGCTCCCAGGTTGCAATCTTCTGCCTGGCACCTACCCTGGAGGACAGCTCACAGCAGCCCTCAACCCACACAACAGATGATTAGCTCTGCCCTGTACTGATTCCACTCAACTCCATAATAGTGGAATCAATATACCTCGTGAGCTGCGCTTTGATTACAGAGAGGCCAGTGTCTCCAAGGGTAAGCAGGGTAATGCCTGCTCTTTCAAAACAAATACAGCATTGACCAGAGCGGCCTTCAGGCACAAGCATTTAGCTGGGTTAAAAGAGAGCTGCCGGAAACATTGACTGTTGGGTTGTAGGATCACTTTTATGTTCTCAGAAAGGCTATTATTTCTCAGGTCTAGAGAATTAATTGAGTAGAGTATCCAGTGGCTTCCAATCATGAAAAGTATTATAAAAGTTTAGTGTTATTTGATTCAGCAGCACATGAAGGCATTTTCTGTCTATTTCTCTGTGGCTCTCAATTACTAAGGAATAGTCTTTCTCTAAATATAATTCTCCAACAGTCAGCACTCTGGGTTTTAAAGAGGAATATTGACTTTATTGTCAAATGTTTCCTAAAGAATGCATTTCTACATTATCCGAGGCTTAAATAAATGTTTCCTTTGAGCTAATAAGAAGACCAAAATTTCTTTTTTTGTGGTACTGGGAATCAAAGAAGACCAAATTATTTGAAAGTATCCCCTACACACCATTAGGGAATCTGTCCTCCTGATGAGTCATGTGCAACTTACCTCAGCGTTAAACAATCTCACCGCTTCCTGTCTGGCAGACGGCTTGACCATCCCAGGAGATGAAAGAGCTTGGAAGTCAATATAGCCAACTTATCCCAAAGTCACACACAGAAATGTAATGTGTTAAAACAAGCATCCATTGGACCTAAGTGAATGCGCAATCAAATTTAAATGTTTAACCAAAACATTACTTTATAATGTATACAACCAACCATCAAGAAATCCAAACTGACATCTTGTGTTGCTATTTTCATATTAGGCAATAGGACTTCTTGCAGCTTTCTGTGATGCTAATTTACATTTCAGCTGTTTTCCTACACTTATTTTCCCCCTCCATTACATTAATAAAAGTGTTCTCAGCAATGTTCTGGCACTAGGTTAGAGTTTACTGCAATTAGGATTCTCAGTATCTGTAATTATAAGGAATTAAACTTTGTTTAGCATGCAAACAAAGCTTGTCATTGGACACAGTCAAATACCTGTCACATTTTTAACCAGGATTAATTGTGTATTATGTATCTTTGACATGAATACAATGCAGTAGCAACTTCTGGGACTCCTTCCAAAGTTGGAGTGAATTTATGACACATTTGATATTGACCAATTATTTATAAAGTCTATTAAATTCATCAGTGCTGCTGGTAGGAAAAGATTTATTAGAACAACTAACGTAAAATGTAATGAACTAGATTAAGTCTCCTTATGAAATATTAATATCCACTAAATCTAATACCGGTGAGTCTATATTTGCAATCTCTCATTTGTGGGTATTTCTCATTCAAGTTGCAATGGCAGTTTAAGCTATCATGACCTAAGGTACCAAAGCTGAACATGAAAAGAGTTTCTGAGAATAATTATCAAAAGCAGGACAGTAGGTATTTCACAGCTAAAGAACACACTAGGAAGGAGAGCTAAGGCTGGAGTCCCATTTGTAATGTGTGTGTGTGTGTGTGTGTGTTTATATTTGCGTGTACATGTGCGTTTCTGTGTATGTGTGTATGTGTTGCATGCACAAGTGAAGTCGATTTGGGGCATTCGGCTGTTTCTTTTTTATTTTTATTTCCCAAACAAAGCTGCATCAGGGATTCCTTTGACTGAAAGGGCCAATGTTTAAGCGGGCCCCCATGTTCCAAAAGGAGATGATGAGAAATCGCTTACAAAACTGTTAATGAAAACTATGAGAGCATAACAAGGATGAAAGGTGGAGACTCCACATGTGTAGACATCACGGAGCAGAATTCTTTGTGAAGGAGCCTGTGTACTTTAGTCCTGTTTCGCCCTACCTTGAGCTAGTGTGGTGCTCTTTGCTCTCAGATGCACAAAGGACATGGCTTTTCTCCTCTCATTGTCTGCTCGGAGCAGAGGCTGGTGAGGGATTCAAGTGCACTTGGTTTCTTCAGGAAACACTGGCAGGCATTTGGGAGAGTAAGGCAGGGAAGTGGAAAAGCAAACAGAAGGGTTAGTGCGGCCAAGCTGGTTACCACTGAGGCAATCAGAGTGCAGACCTGATGCAGAATGCTTGGAAAGAGTGAAAATACTCCACTCAGAGTCATCTTCCCTGGGTGATGGGAGCAGGAACTAAGGAACTCACCCAGCAGTCCTTATGAGAGTCTCTCTGAGGACAGCTCTTGGGAACAGAGCCCCTAACTCTCTGGCAAATGTTAAAAGCATCCTATGGCCAGTCAAGTTTTGACATTTTCTAGGACATACGTGGAAAGGGAAGTCACCAAAGGATTATGGCGGAACATTGAAAGCAGCTGCTACAATCCTGAATGGAACCCTTGTGCGTGGTCCACTCCTGTTCTGTGGAGGTGGTGGGATTTCAGGGACTGGTTCTAGACCCACTTCTAGAAATGCCTAAGAGAGAGGTGGGGCTGCCTGACCTTAATTTGGGGCAACAAAGGCTTTTCTGCAGATAGAAATGGGAGGCCACAGGGGTGCTACCTGTGGAACCAGATATTGGGTGCTGGCATTCGTGCTCTGTGTCAGGCGGCAGGAATTTTTCAGGACATCCAAAGAACATTACCTACCCAGATGGAGATGCAGTGAGATCAATAGGACGTGGAACTTACCACATTCCAGGATGCCAGTGAGTTGCCTCAGAGAGGAAGCGCTTCACTTACACCTGAGCAGTGAGACCAGACATCCTTTCCAGCCCTACTCCTCTCTCCTGGGCCCAAGGCTACAGAAAGGAGAGGCAGCCTCAGAAGGAGGCAGTGGGCAATGTAGTAGAGAGAGTATTTTAAAAAGTAGACAGGGGCCAGGGATTTAGCTCAGTGGTTCCGCTGCCTGCCTCGCAAGCACAAGGTCCCGAGTTTGATCCCTGGTACCAAAAAATAATAATAATAATAAAAAGTAGACTGATGTCTATTTAGACAAAAGGAAGATAAGCTCTTTCAGGAAAGACAGGAGCAGGAAAACTATGGCTCATACTTGGTGTTCTGAGCAGTTCAGCACTGGGCCCAAATTTGCAAACTTATTCACATATAACTCAAATACAAAAGCAGACAGAAACAATCTCCTCAGTAGTTTTGTCCCCGTATAATTTTATTTCTATAGAAAATACTGCTCCTGAAAGACAGTTTACCAAATGCCTTCTCTCGGGCTCCTCAAGAAGAAACAGGCAGTGCCCATGAAATGCTGGTCCTTTACCACTTGGCCAAATGGACCCTGTCTCCCCTGATGCAGAGAGAACAAAGTGTCTATGAATGTGGGAAGGCAGGTGAATGCTAAATGGTGAGGCTTCTCTAAGGTGACAAACCCACAGTGAAAGATGAAAGGCCATGGAAATGACTCTGGTGTTAGCTGCTTAGAGGTATGGGGATGTTTGCTTTGATCAGGTGGGCGAAAATGAAAACATGTGGTGTGGCCAGATCCGTTTGAGGTCCCAAGTGACCTTGCTAAGCACGAAGGCTTGGTTAAGCAAAGTCAAAGACCATTTTTGAAACATGTGCCGAGATGACATTTATTTATATTTCATTCATCAGAGTGAGTCTCAAACAACCTCAGCAGCCAGCAACAATAAAGTAAGTGCTGCTCCTAGGAGAGAGCTAGATGTCATGCAAAGAGCACACAGATTCACAATAGGCAGAAAGCAAACGATGCACAAGTGTCCAGAGCAGTGCACCTTGTTTCAGATAACTGGTTCCTGATGGCCGGCCTGGCAAAGCACCCATGTAGACTTGTGTGTCACGGTTGTCATGTCTTCTCCTGGGAGGAGAGGAAATGTCTGTGGATGTGGAGCAAAATGTCTTACTATCAGAGTGTTCACAACTTTGCCCTTCCCGTGACTTCTTGTGCTGACGTCTCTGCATCCCTCGTTCCCTCTGGGGTTTTAGATGTGTTGGTGATGATTATGGATCTAGACACAGACTTAGAGGCCCGATAGACAGGAGGGACTGATTTAAGCAAAGGCTCATTCATTTAAGAAGAGCTTTACAGGAAACTGTAGCAAGAGAAGACAATGCATTTTGATTTGTTTGAATTTTCTACGGGTCATCTACAGATAGCGAATATTTTTCTACCCATTATTTATATGTGTTATTGTTTTTCATTTCTCACTGAATCTGTCAGAAACTTTAGGACAGTATTGAATATTCTTGGTGAGGGAGGAAATTTCTTCTCATATTTCAGTACGGAGTATGATGTGCACTAGGCTTCCTTCCGGTCGATATGCTCTGCAATGTTGAAGAAACCAAACCAATTAGTGAGGATATTTGATTGTTGTTGTTGTTTTCCTAGTTTTTGATTAGGATGAATTAGCATCAATAAGGAATGTGGTGAATTTTAACAAGTTTATTGATATGATCATAGGGTTCTCTAATCTCCTTTGTTATTTCATGGATTTCATTGATGCTAAGCTTTGCATCTCTAAAAAACACCATATTTACTGGCAAAGAATAAAGTTTAATACATTACAGAAAGATTTGGTACTTACTAGTACTAGTAGTAAGATATAATTCTCTGTTTTTATTTTAGAAGTACTTCTTTGACTATATTTTGACTTCTGATATTGTAAGTTTTTCTACCATTTCTTGAGTAATTTTGGTAATATTTATTTTCTAGAAAATTCTCCACTTCAAAACATTCTGTTCTAAAAATTTCTTTCCCTTTCACACCTGGGGACGCCTTCTGCCCTGAAAGCTCTTTCTTTTCATTTAATGGCTGCTCTAGCTCATTCTTTTCTTTTTCCTGAGCCTTCTGATACATCTGTTTGTTCTTCCCTGCTGTTTCTAAAATATCAGGGGTTTTTTAACTTTTTAAAATTAATTTTATTGGTACATTTTAGGTATATAATATGATGACATTCATCACTGGAAATCTGCACCTTTACATAATATATCTTGGTTCTTATTTTTTCCCCCTTCCCCTGCCCTCCCTTCAACCCCTCTATCCCTCCCTATTTACAAAGACTTCATTTCCATTTTTTCCTTTTCTCATATTAATTCCATTCCCTTCTTTCCTTTCCCCAGCCCCTCCTACTTCTCCTTCCCCTTTGGACCTTCTAAAATATCAGTTTTTTGTTTTTTGGTACCAGGGATCAAACTCAGGACCTTGCACTTGCAAGGCAGGAGCGGTGCCACTGAGCTAAATCCCCAGCCCCTAAAATATCAGTTTTAATCGAGGTGCTTTGGAATTCACATTGCGAACTGCTGCGTGTCTTTGCTGCAGGCTTTGGTGCTGCCCCACCATCTCACCTGGCTACTCAGAGGTTTCACTCCCAGCTCATTCTCCCCAGCTCTGAGGCTGTCCCTGTTCTTAGTAGTTTCACTGTTCACACAAATAATCCTTTCAATACGTGTCCTCTGCATTTATTCACCTCTTCTCATTTAATGATTTTTTTCCTCTATCGTCTCTCATCAATACCCTAGATTTCATTATTACTAGAGATTATATCAGATGAACTTCTTGAATGAAAAGGTCAAAATAATACACCTCTATTGGAGGAAAATTTAGAGAAGGCATTTGCATAACAATGATCTAAGTGCCATGCATTCTTGTGTTGGGTAGCTAGTACAAGTCAAATGTTGTACCCTGAATAAAGCATTACACTTGGTGTTAAGAAGGAGTTGGCATGTGAATGTTCTGTTACAGAGTGTAATTATGTATTTGTGCAGTAGTTTTTCCTGGTTCTCATCTTTCATGGTTTTCAAAAACCTGTCAAAATATAAGCATTTTCCATTGTTCCTGGGCACCAGATAAAATTTAGAAAGAAATCTTGAAATAAAAGTCCACGTTTTCAAGAAAGTCACCCTGGTATCACTTCATTTTTTGTGCTTTGGAGATGCCTTGACTGTATCGGAAAGCAGAGACAGGACTCACTCGGACCTGCAGGCTTGGCTTCTTTTGGGAGAACGAGAAAAGAGGGCTGGAAATCAAATATGTGGCCCTGCGCGTAATGAAGCGAGTGTAGATGTCCCAGGTCACATGACAGGGTGTGTTCATCCACCTGCGGACACACATCACACTGCTGAAGGGGGCTGTGGTGTAACTAGTACAGGAATTAAAGGCCAAGCTGTCATGCCAGCGACTCTCCCAGGATTGGTTACTTTACAGTCATATGCAGCCTGGAATGAATGTATGCTACGTTCAGATCTGTTGACTCAAACTTGAATATGTAGTGATATGCCCACCACATGCACACGTGTCTTACAGAACATGGTCCATGTGTGGCCAGCCACACTGTAGCCCATGGAATTTCACTGAGCTTGTGTATTAAATAGTGATGGTTTAACAGGTCACATGTATACCCGTAACACAGATCTTTACTATTCTGAAGAAGCATGAATGAGGCAGAAAACACTCATCATCAAATCATCAAGATATATCAAGTTTTGTCAAATTTGCCACAGTAAAAATTTGTAATAGTATCTGTTTAGATTTGGTATTGTTTGTGGTCATTCAGATCAGTAGTTTCAGCTACAGTACTAGAATTGCAGGGTCTCATAAGACTGTTGATTCCACTGGCTTCTGGGACCCTGGTCTGCTCCTGGGGCTCACTATGTCTACACAGCTGGTCACAAAGCGTAGTCTTAGGTCAGAGGTCACCAGTAACTCACTGGGAATTCAGTCTTCATGATTTTCAGTCTCTATGACTTTGAGGTGGGAATATGCTATGTAAACTGCTAGGAAAAGTCATGTTTAGCTGAGTCTGCAAACAATTAAGAATTCATAAAGAGATGAGGATTTGGGGGCAGCTAAAAAATAACAATTGCTACATGCATGTTTCAAGTTCTCACCATGGAAAGCTTTTGTTTATTTTCATCTTAAAGAAGAGGTGATTTTCCAACAACCCAATCAACTGGAGCACTCCTCCCTCCCACAGACGAGAGAGACTAAGTGGCCACAGGGATCTTCTCAGGAGGAGACACTGAAGTGTTACCGTCAGTGAGAGCTGCCAGTGACATCACACATCCACACCCTCACTCCTGTCACACAGGAAGCTGGAAAGGGGAATGCACCTGGCTTTGATGCTGGGCTCTGCTTGCATGCAGTTTCCTTCACTGCGTCTGTAAGTGAAGGACACCTGTGGCTGTTCTGTGGAGTAGTTGGGAGAGTTACATGAACTACTGCACAGGCATCTCATGGCTCAGTAGACAGAGCTGTTTCTATTACAGCTGAAATTCTACCAGGGCAGGGAGACTAATTCTTTCATGTTTGCTTATAGATCTGCCCATAGTAACAGAAGATACTTAATGTATTATTTACTTGTAAGAGAGTTTGTTTCCATCAACTATCCCTCTAAATCCATCTGGGGACTTTCCTCTGCCCAGTTTTCAGGGCTCTAAGATGTTTGTGATTTAGACTCGGACACCCTTGGGCACTATCAATGTCTACCTGGTGCAAGAGCACCCACCACCCTCCAAAAACAGACGGAGGGTGCAGTGCTGGTGGGAAGGGAGGGCTTTCCTCTTCCTACTAAAGCTGGGTCCCGGAAGACGCAGACATTGTGTCATATTTACACCTCAGCTTAGTCACATACTCACATCTACCTTTAATAGTGGCACATACAGGTATAAAAATACAGACACAGATATGGATGTAGGTGGAGGTGTTGGTGTAGGTATAGATATATAGAACTAGGCATAAATCAGGCACTCTCAGAATGAAAAGAGAAATTTTGAACAACTACTGTCACTATCATAAACATACAAGAATGTCAATTAATAGCATATACATATGGGGGGTGTATATGTATGTATATGTGTGTGTGTGCTGCAAGATCACTATTACAACTGTCATTTATATGTGGTACTACAGAATAATATTTTCTATCTTAAACAAATAAAGACTTCCATTATTTTCTGCCAGAAGTTTCCCAGGGTGGAAACATTTTACTAAACAGAATTGCATTGCATAGGATTTTATTTCATAATGAAATCCCTCTCAGCTCAAATGGAGGTGCTATATTTTCTGGGGTGCCCCTCAAGAGCTGCCAGAGGAATGATTAGAGTGGAGATATAGTCTTCTAACTATACTTCAGAAGAACTCAGGACAAGCAGAAATGAGTCAATGTATTATAATTATTAGTAAGTTATTTTCATCCCTATGATCTTCACATACTGCCAACATGGATACCACTATGACTTCTTCCATAATTTAAAAAACTATGAGTCCTAATAATTATGGATCTAGCCGAGCACCTCACACTTCATGATTGGAAATACTTCTGGAATATACACATTTCACTGCAGAAAGAAGAAACATCTGCTATGTTTTTTTGAGTTGAATCTCAGAAATCAGACTCTTACATCAACTGTTGTTTTCAAAGAATCAAAAAGGCCATATTGTGAATAAAGTATGCATTCTGCTGATATAACTGCATTCGTATAAGGCATCAGTCTTTAAATTTTTGACTGCTAATTCAAATCTGATTTGCGTTCTAAATTATTATTGCTTAATTTTCTATATTGAGTAAAATGAGAATTTGGAAGCAATTTTGAAGACAATATAGCATATTTTAAATGGAGAAAACAAAGCACTCTTTAAAATAAAGTAATTAAAAGAATTGGTAACTAGGAAACTGAATTGCCTATCTGCCAATGGCATGTGACTATATTTTTAAGAATAAGAACAAAAGCAACTTATTTTATTTAACTGAAATCACATGGTGGCATGCAGATAAGCGTTTTTGTTAGGCCGTATGTTACTTAAAGGGAAAATGAAATCAGAAGGATTTGTGCATTTTTTTTTTAGACTGGAGACTAGTTTGTTATCTGAATTTGTTATCCAGAAACACAATTTACAAATACGAATAAGAGATTGGTTGTGCATATACAGTTGCCTTTGGAATTAACAGTTGATGTTAAATAAAATGTATGTTATTCACTTTTCAAAAACAAATAGCATCAACAATTTCAACTCTAGTATCAGATGATATCTGCTGAATTAAGTCTACCTTATTACCCAGCAGCCCCACTTCTAGGGGTACACCCAAAGGAAAGAGGTGAGGGTCTTGGAGAGACACCTGCTCCCACAAGTTCGTGTTAATACCCTTCATGATAGCCAAGACACGGAAACCGCTTACCTCACTCTGCAGATGAGTCGATGAAGGAAATGAATTACATATACATAATGGAAAGCTACTCGAATGTAAAAAGAAGGAATTCCTACCACTTACAACAACACAGATGAAACCGGAGGAATTTGTGTTAAATAAACTAGAAACAGAAATGCAATTACTGCACAATTTCAGTCCCATGTGGAATCTAAATAATCTCAGAAAAGAGGAGAGAAGCATAATCATGACTTTTGGCTGAGTGTGGGGAAGATGGGAAGATATCAGTTGAGGGGCATGACTTTCACTTTGGCAAGATGGACAGGTTTGGAGACTTAATGTACAGCGATGTGATTGTGGTTAGCAATACTGTATGGTGTACTTAAAATTTTCTAAGAAGGTAGCTTTTAAGTGTCATCACCAAACAACAACAAAAGAATTCCAGAAAGAAAGATGGAATCTGAAAGGAAGGAAGGAAGAAAGAAAGAAAGAGAAAGAAAGAACCTGAAAGAGTTTTAAGAATGCACGATGTACATCGGCTTTGTTGTACTGATCATCTCGCAATATGTGTATCACATTATCAAACCGTACATACACTTTAAATAGACACAGTTTTTTTATTTTTATTTTTTCACAGTTTTTAATTTTTAATTCAAAAAAGTTGAATTTTTATTAAGAACTTAAGAATTATTAGCCCTTATGGAACTAAGAATACAATGCTTTAAAACATTCTTTATTTAAAACCAAATTTGTTTTAAAAGTGTTTCAGGGTTAATCTTTACCTCAGCAAATAGTCCTGATTACCAGGGATGTTTCCATGGCATTTGGGGCGGTGGATGCTGTGCCACAGGATCTATGACTGTTTGTGCCCCCTCTGAGCCAGCTTTGGACTGCTCCAGACAACTGGTCTTCTGGTATACCTGCTCCACCTGCCCCTGCAGTCCCACGATAGGCTGGGTTTTGCATGGGAACAGCCTGGCAGCTGCCCCAGCTCTGGAGAACAGCACACTGCAGACTGCTGGGCAGAGGCTGGCCAGTGGGAAGCACACGACATCGCTCAGATAATTATTAAGAGGGATATTAATAAGTAACATTGTTAACTCATTTGATATAATTTTGTTCCTGAATATAAAAATAATACATGCCCATTGGAGCTATTGGGGAGAGTACACTGAAAGTACAAAGAAGAAAATAACAATTTCACAACCACCAAGATAAAAAATGCACTTTTGTCTTTTGGATAAATTTTCTAATACACACACACACACACTCACTGTAATAAAGGATCGATTTGTGTAATTTAGACCCAACTAGCTTTTATATACATATTTTATGATAAATTTTTGATGACCTTTAATCTTCAAAATAAATGAAATTAATAGCATTATATAGCATAATGCACATAACCTGAAGAGTTCAGATATCTTTCAAATTGAAAAAATGTCCTTAAAATATTTAATTTTGATGCTAATGATGAAATTTATTGATGAATTTCATCTGCCTGGGTTTTTTTTAATGTCTGTGTACATATTAGAGAACCCTGGCCATCAGAAAACATTTTTGTGTCATAGGAGCCATGGGGCCATTTGACAGATGGAGCCCAGGGCTCCTCATATGGACACTCCAGTGGGTGACAATGACAGAGCACAGGATAAACACTGCCGAGATGAAGGGGTTTCACAAGGTCAGCACTATAACACTAACCAAGAACTGATATTAAGAAGGAAAAGAAGGGCTGGGGATTTAGCCCAGTGGTTTCGCTGCCTGCTGCGCAAGCACAAGGACCCGAGTTCGATCCCCGGTACCAAAAAAAAAAAAAAAGAAGGAAAAGAAATGATGTGAATTTAGTGGAAAGATGTCTACACCAAGTTTCTATGATGCTAAGTGATAGCAACCACGTACTCTGAGAAGATGCTGTGTCCCCTGCTTCCTGTCTCTTTCTCTTAGGTGTTTTTACCAGGATTTTATTCCTTGAAGGTGGAGACTGTGTTGTTCCAGGTGCTTCTCTGTATTTAAAACAGTGTTTAATACATAATGGAGCATGAATCAGTCAGTGTGAACAAGGTTATGCTAAAAAGAAGTAGAAACTCACTGTATAATAACAAAAGACTATTTTCAATCAGCCAGGTGTGGTGGTGCCCACATGTAATCCTAGAACTCCAGGAGGATGAAGCAGGAAGATCACAACTTCAAGCCCAACATGGGAAACTTAGCAAAACCATAGATAGATAGATAGATAGATAGATAGATAGATAGATAGATAGATAATAGATGGATGAGGAATAGATGATAGATGAGAGATAGATGATAGACAGGTGGGCTATAGATGAAGCTCAGTGTGGAGTCCTTCCATTCAATCTCCAGTATCACAGAATAGGAATATTTTTAATTATGTGTACTGCAAACATGAACCAAGAAGAGTAGGAGATGTTGTTACATCTTTTCTAGGACACAGAGTGATGAAGGCTTAGTGCTAAAATGATCTTTCAGAAATGCAGAGAAGAGGAGAAGAGAGAGGAAGAGCCAAGGCCAAGCAAAGGGCCTCTTGGACCTTCAGTGGTGCGGACGTCCACAAGGACCCACCCAGCTTCACGTGCTCCAAAGGGCAGGGACAGGGAGTCTACATACAGGAGCCAGGTCTGCCTCTGTGCTCCACAAATGTCCGCTGAGCAAACAAACAAACAGCGGGTGCTACCTTGACCTTGATTCATTTATTCCCCAATATTTATTAACTAGTTCCTTTGTGTCAAATGGTCTTCTAGGCATCATGAGCACTGGACAAAATAATCAAACATCCTGGCAGGAGGACACTGTTATTAGGTTCCTGTGTATGTCTTGCATACCAAACTCCAGGCATTCATTTTCAGGAGAAAACCATATTTTGAAATTATAGAATCAATGTGGGGAACATTTTTCATGACAAGCAAATGTGTTCTGGGAAGGCCTAACTATGCATCTTTTTGACAGTCATCATTGTCAATAAGCAAATGTGATGCTCACATCTTCTGGGTCAGCAGTTTTCTGCACATCTGAATGGGATGGGACACGTGGTTTATATTCTCAACTCACTGATGTGCAGGGTGGACAGCAGCTCGCTGAAACAGAGTGGGGAGGCAGGCATCTGTGTTTTAAAGACACTCTCCCACTGGGTACCAACCCCATGGGGACAGGACCCTTTCTGCTTCTTCACTGTCATGTCCTCTGTGTAGCCCATGGGAGACACAATGGTACAGGCTACTATAATGGGGTCCATGTCATTGCAAACATGTTGAAATCCATGGAGTGTTCAGCACCAACATGGGATGTGCATTGTCTGTGTCCGACAGAGTGTTGTGCCAGTAAAGGTTTCTCTAACTCACAGACTGCTCTGGGTGTGACAGGGATAGTGAGAGAGAGAATACGTGTATGGGAACAGGGAAGTTAGAGGCAAATTTCTATACCTTCTGCTCAGTTTTACTGTGAAACTAAAATTGCTCTGAAAAAT
The DNA here is from genome assembly GCF_053883595.1 of Heterocephalus glaber. Taxonomy (NCBI): domain Eukaryota; kingdom Metazoa; phylum Chordata; class Mammalia; order Rodentia; family Bathyergidae; genus Heterocephalus; species Heterocephalus glaber. Next base: position 24,958,376 of record NW_028258412.1, read on the forward strand.
ATCATCTATTAAAATTAATTCTCACATTATTTGTAAATACTCAAGCCTTACTAGCTGACCCAATTTCACATTAACTTGTTGTACTAGCTACCACCTGCCTTTCTTTGATCCTTTTTTTAGAGTTTATGTATTTTATCTTTCTTTTTCAGGAGGAAAAACTTTAATGACAACTCAAGATCTGACAAAGATTGTACAAGAGCAAGCAGTAGAATCAAAATGTCTTTGCTCATGGTATCCACAATGTTCTTCTTGCATTTAAATTTCTTCAAGTAAAAAGAAATATATTCATTCTTTGCTCATTATGGTCCCAGCAGATAGTACTTATATTTCTTACTAAAACTCTTCAAGTAGTGCAAAAAAGAAGATGGACTGAGAAAAACCAAGCCATAAAAGTGTTATCTATCAGCAGTTTTGTTAAAAAGCCATCATTAAGAAAGAAAAAATGTAAATTGTAGAAATGAGGTCACAATTTAATTGATATAAATTGCAGCCACCTGCTCATCCCATTTCCAGGAGAAAGAGTTTTATGTATGCAATAAAGCAATTTCTTTAGGAGAAAAAAATTGCTCTGCAGACTTATTGCTTAAGATTTTAAGTCCCTCGAGTCTGTCCCAGCCCCGGTCACTGATGGGCGTGTCCAGCATGTGGATATCTGTGTCTACCTCCAGAGGTAGAAGAGCACCTAGACTATTTCAGGCGGCCATGTTCACCCAGATCTGGAGGATTTGGAAATACACTGAGGTAATTGATTATTCCTTTCTAGCAGGAAGACAAAAGACTTTGGATTTGTCTGTGGAGAAATGAATAATGGCTTGGGCAATAGGCTTAGTTAGAGAGGGATGTGCTGCACCGAGATAGGAGTGTTAACTCTAGGTAAGTTTCCCTCAGGTAAAGAGGGAACAGCAAGCCATGCCACTGCCATGCTAAAATGTATGACCGCCTTGGTGCATTTGGACTGTCATACACCCACTGGGTGTCTTACTAATAACAGAAATGTATTTTCATCGCCTCAGAGGCTGGAAGTCTAAGACCAAGGTGGTGGTGGCTCCATGTCTGGTGAGACCCATTTCAGGGTTCAGAGACCATGCCTTGTCTCAGGGCCCTCCCACAGTACAGGCATGAGGTTGCTCTCTGAGGCTCTGGCATAAACCCCCAGCTCCAGTCATGCAGACCGCACACCCTTGAACTAATCACCTCCATGAGGTCCAACCTGCTAATGTAATTCCCTCCGGGCGCAGGATGCTAACACAGGAACGGGTGAGCACAAGCATTCAGACTCTGCAAAAAAGAAAGTTTGGTTGAGGTGATTGCATTTTTTTTACAATGTGTTCACAGATACTCAGCCAGCTGCACATCTGTAGCAAATCAGAGAAACGTCAGCTGATTAAAAAACCAATTCCATGTTACATATTACCTGAAATTGCACCTTCTTATATGTGTAACATTTCAATATTTCTATTTGAATGGACCTATGTTAAATAATTGAAGACAACACTGTGGTTAAAAAGTCCTACATAATCATTTACTTACAGATTTACTACTATATGGAAAAACATTCACCAGTTATTACTAGAATTTTCTTTTGGAAGTTTGGATTCTTCTATTTTAAATGTTTCTGGTTTCTAATCTCCATTCTTCTAACTTTTAGATTGTAGAAAACAAATGGCCATATGTAATTACAATACCTTTAAATTAAAAATAATACAACTATGTCTACAAAAAGAGAGGAATCTCGCTAGTGTGGCATGAGGAAGATGCAGGCTTGTCAACAGCGATGACACCATAAATTGTGGGTTCAAAGGTTTATTTGATTTTTGTTGTTGCTGCATTTCAGTTTGATTGTGATGATTGCATTTTTTGTTACAATGCATTCCCAACAATTTATATTCATTCGCCTTGTTGGTCTCATAGCTCACATTTTAATTATTTTCAGCATACTAATACAATCAGCCCTGCTTAGGACACAGAAAGCTGGGAAGCGCATTGTTCTGGAAGGGGCTAGAACTCGCCTCCTGCAAATATATTGCTTTCCCATAAGGGTCATTTTGAGCTGAAGGCAACTTAGAGGCAGCAGGCACAGGAAGAATTCTGCCTCCTCATTTCTATTTCTTTTATTAGTGTGTTTGCAATACATCATAGTTATGCTCGTTTAGGGGGTATTGAGACGTAGACCTAGCATACCTTCATCATTTTCAACCCTTTACCCTTCCTGATCTCCACACAGCTGCCTTTTTGTTTCCTACCTCCTTTCCTTTTATTTGTTTATGTTTTAGGTTTCTCATATAAGAGAAACCATGTGTTATTCACCTCTAGTTCTGACTTATTTCACTTAATATTATGGTGTCAAAATCCATCCATTTTCCTGCAAATAAAATAATTACATTCTTTCTTATAACTACTATAAAGATCAGTACAGAGATTCTTCAGAGAAGCAAACATAGAAATTCCATCTGACCCAGCCATACCCTAACGTGGTATAGTCCTGACAGAGTGAAAGACATCATTTCATAGTGGTGTCTGCATACCTTTGTTTCTAGCAGTACAACTTACAATATCTAAGCCCTGGAAACAACCTAGGTTCCATCTACAGATGAAGGGTTTAAGAAAATGTGGTATGCACACACAACAGAATACTGTTCTTCCAATTTCTACTGACAGCCAGGCCATTTCCCTTTGTAAAGATGACATAACTTCCCCCTTTGCTAAGATGTCCCCCTCTTTGTGCCAGGGAGAAAAGAGCAACTCTTCTCCAGATCGCAAGCTTTATCCAGCAACCTTATCTTCCATACCTTTCCTGGTCCCATTCAACAACTTCTGGGAGCTCCTCTGCCTTTCCTCCCTGTGGTCCTTCCTCCACCTTTGTTGCTCTTCGTCCCCATGGTTTGTAAGCACCTGAGTCTCACTGGCTCTTTGAGTCTTCACTGGTTTCCTGGGAAGCCGTGAGCACATAAAAATATCATCAATTAGCAAAAATACCTTTGTTCTATTAATCTGTTTTTTACATCACTTTAATTCACAGACCTCAGCCACTGAATCTAAGTGGATAGGAAAAAGGTGTTGCTTTTATTATTTTGTCCTACTCTTGGATCCCAGGAATGAGAAAAGGTGCATACACTAAGATTTATAAAGTTTGTCTAGCTTATTTCAAAAAGCTGTGGTTTCTGAGAAGTTAAATATCTTGAAATCCATCCCGGACCGCTTCTTAGCTAAGGAATGTTTAGATGTATGGGTGTTTTCAATTCTTACAGAGCAGGACAGGAAAGGATTAAAATTGCACCTCTTTGTATGCGTAACATTTCAACAATGGGCCATATGCTAATACTTTATAGAGATTGCTAAAGGCTGTGCGCAGGTTGCAGAGGCTCAAAGCATCAGGCATAAGGGGAATTCTATGCATTGGCAAAATCTTTTCCATAGACTTTCCACTTCTTGTTCGTGAGAAAGATGGAAGAAATAGAGAAAGTCTCCTTGTTCATACAGGAGTGAGAGACAGTTACTGCTAAGGAAAGTCACGGAACCCTGCGCCCTTCCACCTGCCCTGGAGGAACACTGTCCTCGTGTGAAGGGAAAGCCTTGCTCCCTGAGGAGAGGGCAGCGAACTCTGCCAGCCTTAGGACATGGGTAAACAGACTGCTTAGTACTTCCAGGCAAAGGAAAGCTAAAACTCCCTGTACACTCATGGGCTGTGGACGACCATAGCTCTGGGGCCAGGGTTCTATTCTGGTGCCCTTGCAAGTCTGCTGTCAATGCTGGAGGAACAGTGAGCTCTTCCACAAGACCCGCAGGACAAAGGCAGGTGTGGGTGCTAAGCAGAGAGGCAGGACAGCTTGTCTCCATATGGACATCCAGGCTCCCCGGGCCCTGCCAGGCTGAGGCTGGGCCAGGAGAACAGAAAAGGTCCAGCACCTGTGGACCGTCTGCTGGCTGAGCAAGCTCCGGTAACAGCCCACAGGAGCAGGCGATGAGAGGCAGAGCAAAACAGGCCCGATCACAAACACCGAGAGCATCCCTGGGACACTGGGAGCTCGAGTCCCTGTGAGAGAACCTGACTGGATGCTCGAGGGAGGGAGGGCAACTCGGGCAACGCCAACCCAGCCTCTGCCTGGCTTCTGCTGGGGAGATCCAGTTCCCACAGAAGCACCCCAAGGGGGACCCCAACACAGGGTTAATCCCAAGCTCTGGCAGGTGGTGGAATCACTGAGCTAAATCCCCGGCCCAATTCCAGGCTCTTAATAGGCACATATGTCACACAGATTTCAGGAGCAAAGTGGAACGTGTGAAAAAACTTTAAAGATCAAAATGAAACTTTGTCCAGAATCAACCTACAGGACCAGACTCTGAAGTGAGAACACAGGCGCCCTCCTGACTCGGCAGCCCTGGGCTCCTCCTGTCCTGCCGTTCGGCACTGCGCATGACATACAGTTGACCATATCCCTTCACTGTCTTCCAAGCCCCCCAGCGTGGCAGGTCCAGGAGACAGGGATGGCCTGAATGTTACCAGCAACATAGGAGCTGTGCAAGAAATGTTCCTGGGGAAGCATGTGTTGGTTTTGTCCTTCCCGAGCTCCTGGAGGAAGCAGGAAGAGGTAACACCCAAGAGGTGATTTTGTCACAAGACGTTGTGCTAGGGACATTGACAGATGAAAAGGGGTCTTCAGTTTCTAACTGGAACTCTGAACTTCCTCACCTCTGTGCCTCCCTCTTTGATGTTCCTCCCTCATTCTGTGCGGTGCATTTCCTGTGATTTTCTGTTGTGTGAGTAGAACCATTCCACCAGGACCTCCTGAGAAAATCCAGACCAGATCCTCAGCTTCTCCTACCCTCGCTAATTCTGTAAAAATACTTTCACTCTCCTGTTCTTGTCTCATTTTTGTCACTCTCCTCTTTTTTCCCTTCATTTATCACAATATAGAACTAAAATAAAATGTTGAATTATTCATCATTTGATGTTTAAATAGCATATGTTCATTGGTTTTAATTAAAAAGTAGAAGAGTTATATTTATTATATTTCTGTAAGAATATGACTCAAAATTAATTTGATTTCCTTTAAGAGGCTTATAGTTCTCCCTTCATGAATAATCATCCATAGAAGGGGATAGGTATTTCCCCACACTTCACTAAATATTTCTCCCAATTCTTTCTTATGAAAACCAATCTGTTACAATTGTACATAAGAATTATGTAACAGTTCAGATCAGACTGAGACAAAACTTCACAGAATGACCTTCTGTTTTCTAAGGAAACATTTTCAGCATCTGGTACACATTAGGAGTCCATCTAATGTTTACTTAATGTTAGGTCAACATAGTTTAGCTTCATTAAACCACAGTCATGGAACATGTCACATTTACAATATGGGCTTCATTACTGAAATTTGCAATTATGCAACTATGCAAATCACTCAGAATTCAATAGAAAGTATAGCAATGAGATAACATAAGAATTCCAAAGGCCAGTTATTACGGTATCTAACAAAACAATATCTTAAAATAATTTCAGTGATTTTGGAAATGAATTCAGAACCTTCTTTGATCATTAAAATTAAATATACTAAAAATGGAGGTATTTCCAGGATTCATACATCTCCAGTGGACATTGTACTCCCTCACGTTACCTCAGGTCAACATCATCCTCATTTTCTTCTGTGTGACATGGAACAGGTAACAGAGGTGAGCAGCCAAGATCTGGAAGACTTGAGCTCCTGTGCATTCTGAAAGGCGAGGAAACAGTGCCTAATGAACGTCTAGGCTCGTACAGAGGTACCCAGGTCTGAGGCTCTGTTACCTATCTGTGTACTCTGGACAGAGAGCTTAACTCCCTCTGGGCTGGCCATACGGATTAAAATCTGTAGCATCAGGCTTTTCAGCATTACCATCCTTGTAGGTGGATGTGAAGGAATGACATATTTAAAGTTCTTAGCATGATGCCTGCCTCACAGGAAGCACATAAGGTCTGGAATTTGGAATGCTGTTGCAGATGATATACTGGAAGAAACCAATGGTTATTCATAATGTTCTTTTTAGAGGAATATGTATGCTACAAATATTTCCAGCTGTATAAAGTGTCATGCAATGAAAGGGTAGGTGTTCCTCCTAAACTCAGCCTCCCATCTTCCCTCTTCATTTTCTCTCTATTAAGGTTGTGTCTGTGCAACGTATTTTTATCTTTGCACAAATACATGTGATATACATATGTACTTATGAGAATGTTTCCTACATTTCTAATTCATAAATTATTTAACATTACATGCTAAATATTGCTCCTTATGAGCATATAAAGGTTCATATGGATTTTATTCTGGATTGTGTTCTCATTCTCTTTAGACAAAGGAAGTACTATTTCCACCTCTACACTGCTGCTTAATGCATTCTTCTAGTTCCTTGACCAGGAATAGGAACATGGAAAGATAAGATCGCTTTTTGCAGCTATCCTAGCTGCTAAGATTAGGTAAGTGGAGGAACCCAATGGCTGAGATTCCAACAGAAACAGTGGAGGCTGTGTCAATCAAAGATGGATAAAGTCTATGTTTAAAGCTTTGTTTTCATAGTGTGAGGTGTCCAGTTCTCTTTCTGAGATCTCACTAGTTTGTAAAGCTGATACACAGGCTGCAAAGCAGCTGGTGGCAGTGAATTTTCTCAGTAGTAGAATTGCTGATCTTGTAACTGAATTCTGTTGTGTATTTGCCCAGAGGCAGTGAAGAAAACATGACTCAAGTCTTTAAGGTCTCCAGAGGCAAGCACAGCTGTGATGTAGCAGCAGATGATCCATTTCTAACCCTTCTTACACTTACCCTGAAAAGCTCTTCGACCAGCTGAGATGATGCTAAATTAACTATAATTGTGAGTTCTCATTCTGGACATTGGAATCTCAGTTCGGGCTCTAACCTACAGTAAGGGAGGGAGGTAGATAAACATCATGGTGCAGATGTCTACAGACGAATGTCCAGAACAGCTCTCACCCTGTGTTTGCTTATTGGTCCTATCTCAGTTTAGCCAACAGGTTCTTTTTTGAGGATCTCAGCAATTTGGGGGTATGTGTGGGAGGATGGGGGGGATCTCTTCCCCTTCTTCTCTGTTGACTCTAAACTGAGATCCGCTGAATGATGTTGGAACAGGACCCCTAATCGCCACCATCAGTACCCAGGGGACAGGCAAGTTAAACTCACAGAGCGACAGCCAGACGTTAAGTCTCATACTACTGATGGACAGTGTTTCATTTTCCTTATGGACTTTCTTCCCTTAAACTTTGTCTTAGCTCCTTTAAACACCAATATACTTTTATAAATAATCTGCATTTGTAACAGCCTAGGTTTGAGTGACAGAGTGGGCATTATTTAAAATAAAGCATTTATGGATATTCCACACTTCCGTTCTGCTGGCCCACAGTCCAGCATGAGAGGGAGGCGAACCTGTTTTAGCAATTCCTAGACATGTGTAAAAGAACTCCACTGTGTTATCATCATTCCACAGCAACCGTGAATGCATGGCACCCACGTCCTCCTCTACCTAATAATAACTGCTTTCCTTTGGCGGCACATTATGGCAAACTTTTACCTAATCAAGTGTGAAAGAGAAAATCATTATGTGTCTCCTGATTGTTGTCATATACCATTTTATTTAACAGCAACATATTTTCCATGAATGATTTAATACAAGGAGACATAAAATATGCATGTGTTTAGAAATCCAATTACTCAGGTAGAAAACACTAAGTTATCATGGCTTAATTTGCTTGTCTGCTCTACCTTTTCCCTTTGTGTGTCCTGAAAGGTGATTGGGGACCTGACAACAGAGGATGCTCTTTACAAAATTACATGTGTCAAATACCTTGTCGCTCCGAGGAAATGTGGACAATTTGTTCAGGTTCCAGTGGGAAATTTAACTCAGCATTGTCACAAAATCAAGTTTAAGTCTTTTCTCAAAGACATGATTACATTCTGTTTAGGAAGCATCAATACTTTATCCAGTACATGCGCTGTGCTGGGCCCTGTGGGATTCAATGGTTAACAGACCAACAAGAGCCCAGCCTTCACTGAGCTTGTTCCTGGGCAGGGAAGACATCAAAGAGCAAGCAACTAAGATTCATCGGCAGAGTGAGGCGCAGTGATCTGGAGGTGCAGACAAACTTTGGAACCCTGGGCCAGGGGCACAGATCAGGATGCTCAGGTTTAGGATGGGCACCCTAAGAAGCATCTAAGCTGACACCTGGGTCAGTAAGGAGCAGGGCACCTGACAAAGGGTGTGAAGGGAGGGACCATGGATGGAACAGTAGATGTGGGGGACATGGCCCACGTCACAGCCACAGGCTTCACTCTGCTCCTGGGTCATCCACCCGGTATCACATCTGGTCCCCTGCAGGAAGACGTCCTCCTTCATGGCTGCCCAAAGCTTGCATGCAGTGCGGAGCAGCCTCCTCCCTCCAGCAGTAGTTCCCTCCCTCAGCCCTTGGCTCCTGTGCTGTGCTCTAGTCAGCAGGGTCCATGTGCCAATGCTCCCCTTCCAGGTCTGGATACAGCTTCATGTGCACTTGCAAGCTTCTGTTTTCCTCTTGGCTCTCGCAAGAAAATGAGCCCAGGCTAGCCTGTGTGGGAAGAGAGGCCCTGTGGAGAACATCCTGTCTTCCCCCAAATACATCCTCAATGTGCCCACAGCCAGGCTATAGCCAGGCTTGTGAAGTGGCCCCCAAACCAGAAAAACCAAGCAACAAGCCACAAAACATAAGCTAAAAACACTAACCTAATCCCAGTCAAGATTATCATATCTGCCCAGTTGACCCGAAGTTTTGTGAGGATCAATAACAATAAGTTGACCAGCAGTTTTCAGTTATAATGACTAATAATACATTATTTTTATTTAAACATAAAGCTGGGGCTTGCTTGTTGTACAGCATTATCATGGCAGTAGCAAACTAATACAAAATATATCTTCTGTTTTCATCACCTGACTGAGGATTCAAGGATGATACAAAAGACTTCATGATGCAATGCAGTTTTTCACCAACTTTCTGATGTTTTTCTTTCCCCTTTCTGTTGCCCTCTCCCTTTTCCCTGCCATCTCTTCAGCCAAGAGGAAAAATGTATTTGTAATTTCATACTTGGGAATTGATTGAAATACTAAGGTAATAAACAGTGTATTAAAGAGTGCAAGAAAATGCAATATGATTAATTCTAATTTTAATCATTAACCAGATAAATGTCTTATGTATCAGTTAGGCAAGCATAAACCTTCCTTTATCTGAAGAAAAAGCAAGAATAGTTCGATCAGTATTACAGGGAGTATGTCCAACAGTCATAGACGAATGCGCTGTAACTGTCCTCACCTGGTTCATAGATGGTTCTCTGCTTATTAAAGTGAACTCCATGGAAGCATCCTTCATTAGCGCAGCAAAACATATAGCCGTAATTCTCAAAGTTCTTCTGCACAAATGTTCAGTATTCCCAGCTTCACTCCAATGCTTAAATTAAGGTCTCCATCAAGGAGCTTCTCTTGCAGTTAAATAACCACATTGTTCTTTTTGGGAGCTCAGTTGGGAGCTCAGAATAGAAGGGTGCATCACTCACCAGAACAAATCAGATGGCTCACATCCATCGGTAAACAACCCTGATTTTATATCTGTGTCCATTTAGAGAAGATCTGAAGCCAGGCTGTGCAGAAATCCCTCTTCTGTTTCACACTTCACGGCCTCTTTCAAGCTAGTGACACCAATTAAATTCAGATTTTGCTCTGAACTATGGCTCGCGTTTTATTTTCACATCCCACTTTCTTTGCAGATCAAAGAAGAAACTTGGCTTCTCTGGATTATAAACAGTAGCAGAGCTGTCTTGCACCCAACACCTGGTCTCTTTTGATCATTGTTGAAAGTATGTTCTGCTTGGTTTTCCCACTGGAGTGGCTGTGGCGGATCTTTTGGGATGGAGGCAGAAGCTGGAGTGCCTCCCCTGGGGACTACTTGGTGAGGGAGGAATGGGGCTGTCACCAGTCCTCGGTGCTGTGTGTCCAGCGACCGGGTAGGCCTGCTGTGGAGACGGTGTGGGTTTACTGTGGTGACCCTGCTCCTTGACTACGTACAGAAATCCCAGAGGTGGCCAGAATGGGAGAAGATTCCAGGGAGGAGTTAGGGAGAAAAAGGAAATCCCATTTGTCCCATCATGGCTCTGGTAGAGAATGCAGGTACCAACTTGGAGCAACCATCCCAGAATGGAGAAACACTCCCTTTAAAATTAGACTTTCAGAGTTTTACTGTGGTAATTTGTTTTAACTTTCTCTTTTTACAATTATACCACAGAACCTCAGAAATAGAACACATTTTAAGCCTCATAGCTCCCTGGACAAGGAGTGTCCAGCAGAGGGCTTAACATGGAATACAGAAATAAAACCTTGTTAATAGAAAAGAAAAATATATTGATGAAAATGTCAGTGGTCAAGTCATATTCTTCCACCTTATTCAACAAATCTGGCACTGTGCAACTTTGGGCTCTTCCCCAGAGTCAAAAAGACAAGGAGTAGTGAACATTCTGAGTCGATTCAAAACATTGATGACAGCATGACAACACAACTCACAAAGGAGGCCTTCCAGAACTGCTTCAGAAAGTGACAAGAATAATGTGATAAATGGGTCTGATGGGAGGGGGAAATATTTTAAGGTGAATAACAAACTGTCTTTTATTGTAATATTTTTAAAAACTTAACCATTTGCCACATATTTTGATCGCACCCTGTATTTTTCCATTAAATGAACAAGAACATCTATGTTTCTTTCAAAAATGAACAATGCATATGTTGCTGGTTGTACATCTGTGGGTGTATCTGCTACTCCTTGCCTGGCTGCTGTCTACGAGGGGACCATAAATCCTCCGAGGTGAGTGAGTACCCTATTTGTGTTGGGCCATGGAAAGTGAGCATAGCTAACACACATGAATTCCAGAAATAGTCCGTGCTTTCTCTTCCCATGTCTATGAAGATTGGCAGTGTTCCAGATAGGTAACCCCACATCAGTAAGATCCCAGAAAGGAAAATGTGTGGTGCAAAAGCCACAGCCCGCACACAGTGGACCCGATGAAAGAAAAATAAGCAAACACTGCAGCTGCCAGCATTGAGATTCTAGATACATTACCAACTACACAGTATAGCTCATCCTTACTGACACATTGCATAAATTACCAAAGAGGAGACAACCATAATTCTGCCTCTCATAATAGAACATCCTTTCCATTGTGTCTTAAATGCTTCTACAGCCCTTCTCTTTCCCTTAGCCCTTTGAATATCCTCGATTAGTAATATACTCATAAATACACAATGCTCTAGATATAAACCTATTTTACTTAAGTGTCAATAGAAGAAAGCTTTGATATAAGTGTAGATGGACCACACACAGATGGGTAGACATCGCATCAATAGGCACAGAGAGATGCTGTACCCACTTCTAGACCCTCCACCCCACCCGCACACCTCGAACCTCTTGGCCCTTAGCAGATCCTGCCTGAATTTGAATAAAAACAAGGGGTTAGTTATGCATTCATGAGTGTGGATTCACTTCAGGAAAGGGAAATCATCACTGTTCTTTCTTCCTTCCCAGCCCATGGTCTGCTGACCCTGGAGACTTATATGTGATTGATGAATATTTATGAAAACTTCCTCTTCAATTAAAATATAAATGTTCTCAGTTAAATTAATGGAGTGAAGAAAAAAAGACTCACTTGCATTTCCAAAGATAACAAATGAGGGGCAGAGGTTGCCTTTGGTCAGAGGACAGAAAGCTGAGGAGTTACAGCTTTAGGGAGGGAACACACTTGACAGAACTTCTAAACCAGCAGCTTTTGAAAATATTCAACATCTTGACTTTCTGGTCCAAATCATCAGGGAGTAAGCCTGAGCTTAAGTTTAACATCCATGACACAGATTTCTGCATTGCCAAATGCCAAAAAGACACACTGCATGGGCACACAGGGTGGCCTTTGTTTTCAATGAAGTCTCCAAACCCGCAGGACACACAGGGAGCTCTAGCTCATCCTGGCACCAAATGACCACAGCCTTACCCACTAACGCCACTGCTACTAGGTCTCCTCTTTGGTGTCTGTTGATATGGAAAGAGGTTAGGAAGAGTTCGTGAGAGATTACTAACCAAGTGGTATAAAAGTCTTGTTTTTCTTTGACCTGTTATTCCCATTGTCTTGGCTTTAAATATAATTCAATGTTGAACAGGATGAGTCTGCTAGTATGCAAAGCTGAGTAGGTAGGAAGCAAGCTCCTGTTGCTGGGACACACAAGGTACAGAGCTTGAGCTGTTGGACTGGGGTTTCACAGGAAGTGAAGTCAGTGCTCATTTAGGGCCAAACTCTTGGGCTTGTTTGCTTCACAAGCCAGAGGGTTGTTCAGTGTGTCCCAACCCAGAGGGATCAGTGTTGTCAGGACACAATTTTCACAACAACAACAACAACAAAAGGTTTGACTTTCTCAAATCCCCCAATTTCATGGAAAGATTTCGCTCATCAAAGCCTCATGTGCACCAAATCCAGCCCTGGGAAGAAGTGGAGGAAGAAAATTCTCCTTGTAGGAAACAAGCCCTCAAGCAGGCTCCCAGGAAACAGCTGGGATGTGTGGTCATGGAAAGTGAAAGCCATGTGAGTGGTGACTTCAGTCACCGCAGACCAAGGGCAACTCTCACAGGCAGTGGCCCTCAAAGGGCTAAGAAGCTGCTCAGTGACCATGGTACCAATGGTGGTGAGTAAGATGATTGTTCCTTCTAGTTCGCTCAGGGCAGTCTCATCAATTCTTACCTTCCTGACAACACTGTTTGCTCTCAAAAGAATTTTGGTCTAATGGTAAATTATAACATCCTACTAATTATGTACCATTTCAGCAGGAGCAAAGAATCCAGGAAAAGATGGAGATGAGGGGGAAGAGGAAGTGGCACTGGCCTTGGCCCTGTCCTTGGTGCTGTTGAATTGTTCTCAGCTCTGCCTCCCACTTTCCATGACCTTCAGTGAATCCTCTCCCCTTAGCGGTTCCCAAGACAGCTCCCAAAATAGACCTCTTCACTTAAGTTCTAACAGGGATAATTTCTTATTTTAAGAAATGAGCAGAAAAGTGTGAAAGAGTGGGCTCATGGGGTTTTTCACAGATCCACCTGTTCAACCTTCACCATTTCGACAAAAATCTCATACTTTTGCTCACCACTTTCATGAGTTTTGGCATAGTTTCATGGTTTCCAAACTACAGATTAAATGATTTTAGGTGTGGGCTCAGATACATTCGTGAATTATTAACTGAGCAATGGGACACAACATAAAAGCCTGCTCTTTAAGGCAGGGAATCGGGGGAAGGTCTCTCTGAGGAGCTGGCATTAGGGAAGATATCTGACTGAGGTTGTCTTTGAGTGGATCCGGAAACAGCCAAGACTCCTATGGGGAAGAGAAGATGCATCCAAATACTTTTTAAGGTGGCAAACACTGACAGCCCAGGAGACAACCTCTCTGGGAACCCAGGACCCAGTGAGTCTCACTCGTAGCCTCCTGATGGTCACTTCCTCCCTTAGCAGATCCCAGCCCACTTGTTCTCGGGTGGCCCGAGGTGAGGGTCACCCTGCACCCAGGAGGCTCTTCAGGCTTCTCTCGGCTCTCGTGCTTTTGGATCCCAGATGCTGGGAGTGGAGAAAGTGTTCAAAAATGCAGGGATGACACCTCAGGGCAGGGAGTTAGTAATAATCTCTCTTGATGGCAAATGAGAAGCTCTACAGGTTTGGATGGATAAAATAGGAAAATAATTAATTGGCTACTGCTGAGAACATTTCCAATTTAAGAACAACGAAAATGGAAACTAAGTATTATGGAAGTTGTTTGTTTGTTTGTTTCCAGAAAGGTTCTTCAGATCTGCTTTGGGAATACATACAGAGGCTACTTCCTCAGTGCCTGAGTCAAATATTTTCCTCCATACTGTTTCTTCATCAAAGTGAATTTTACAAAAGTAAACCAAAAGATTAACCTGACAAGGGCCCCAGTCTTAGATTTTACACATTCTACATCCCTGTGAGCTGCTCTATGGTTCACGGATTTTGCAAGTGTGTCCTTTCCAACACTACTATCTCCTGATTCTTGAGTATCTCAGCAGGGTGGGCGTCACCTGGTGGGAGAGGCAGTGACCCCAAGGCTGGGGTTAGGGGGTTCCTGTGCTTATTCATAGGGGCAGCAGGCATGACCCACTTGGAGCGTCTTATCTAAATAATGACAAAGGCTCGGGATTTTTATCATGTTTTGTTGAAGATTCATGTTAATTCTACATTGAAATTTTCATTATGCCATTCAGGAGACTATAATATTGATTATGCCCAAAGCAGGTTGTAAAGAGCTAACCCCACAGTTGGCTTGTTTTGAGAAGCGAGTCCAGCTGAAGCCCATGTGCTGAGGTCAGAGAAACTTGCACCCAAATTCTATTTTCATGACTAAAACCTCCTGACTAGAAGGATAATGTTCTAATTACAGCCACATGCTTTGTCTATTCTGCTCCTAATTCAAGAATGTGTTGTCTTCTCCTTTGTGAGCCTTGTTTACATTAATTTCCTTAGAAACCACACGTAGTCCTGCCCTTGCATGTAGCTTGCCTTTACTTCAATTGATTCCCAGTAAAAGTCAGTACCTGGGACTGGCCAGAGCCTTTGTCAGTTGCACTGGATAGGTCATCCTGGAGCCCCACTTTCTCTCTCTTAGTTCTGTCTCTTAGTGCGTTTACTTCTCAAGCTTGTGTTTTATACTGGGCAGATGGGTACTGGAACCTAACTGCAGGGGTCTCCAGTAATGCCATGTTATCTTACTCATTTTCTTGTAGCTGGGGCACAATACTCAAAATGTGATGTAAGGAAGGAGAGGTCTGTTTTGGCTCATATTTTAGAACTTTCAGTCCATGTTTGGTCAGCTTAAACACAGAAAATGTGTGCCAGAGGGGTATGGTGGAGGGGAGCTGCTCACACCATGGTGGACAGGAAGCAGAGAGTGACCCAGGGAGGAAGATCCACCCTTCCAGTTCATGCCCCAGTGACCTGCTTCTTCTAAGCAGACCCCACCTCCTAACAGCTTGTTAGGAGTTCTAATGGAGCAGGCTATGCAGCCAGATCTGTACAGCTGTGCTTTGAGCTATGAGCTCTGATCAGCCCTAGGTTATCTAAGGTGGAGCCGGGGACCAGAGAGGCAAAGTGACACACTGAGTTCTGCACGCCCAGCAAGTACAAATCAGAAAGTGAATGCAGGTTGGGGGGTTCCCTAGCTTAGTTTTATAGCCACTGCTCTACACAACTTTGTGACAACCCTATCTGGCCTGCCTGATGCTGCACCTACACACAACCCCTTAAGTGAATGTAACTCAGGTGAGCAGAAACTAGATTCAAAGTATTTTTCTGCAGTTAGGTGCAGTGTACTGTTACTTATTATGCAATAATTAGGATCACCAGAATAGGGGTGCTGGTAAGAGCTTGTTCCTTACAGTGACATCAGGAGCAGACTCCAGACTTCAGTAGAGACACTGGTGTGGAAGAAGGCAGATGTGTCTCTGTTACCTTTGCCTGCCGAGCCCCTGTGTAGCCCAATGAACAATCACCTGAGCACCTTCTGAGCAAACACCCCTCTTGCCATTCTAACTGCGGGGGTGCCACCTGCCGGCATTGCTTCAGTGAAGCCAGCAGCCTCTGTCCTTGCTAAGCTCAGAGTCATGTAACCTAAATATTCAATGATTCACACGTAGCTATAAAAATGCAGAAAAAATGGACTCAGCTCCTGTCAAGCTCAGCCACATCTTGATAACTGTGCCTTCAGGAAACAATTGGGCACCTTATTTAGCAGCATAATTTTAAGTTTCTTGACATCAAAGTGATTTAAAGGCAATTTTTAAAGTACTTTGGCTCTGCTTTTCATGCATTTCTTCAATCAGATCTTCCTAAGCATCAGTAAACCTGAAGCCTTCCTACCAGGCCACTCCATCCTCAGTGCGCTGGCCACGAGAAGCCCCAGTGTGGGTGCAGGCCGCATCCTCTGTGTGCAGAGCGAGCTCAAGAGGCACTGTCCGGGCCTTAATTACTGTTCAGGGCCAGCACCGAGACCACGCGGTGATTCCCGACTCTGGAATTGTTCATCACGCCAGCCAAGCACCTGTGAGCGTAAGGGATGGTCAGTCAGTCTCATTTCAGCTGATACACTTGACCTGTGCCTGGAAAATGTGTCATTTCTAACACACGCATGTGCGCGCGCGCACACACACACACACACACACAGCATTCAACAGAGGAACTTTGGTCCCATCTGAGATGCTCCCAGTGGAAGAGGTGAGGAACTTTAAGCAGCGGAGAGGACCTCATCTCAGCTCTCAGCCTCCCACAGGGACAGGTTCAGAAGGAGAAAATGATAAAGAAAGAATTCTGGACTCTAATGATCTCTCTCTACCTCCCCCCTCCCTCTTTCTCTGCTTGTCTCTCTCTCCCTCTGTCTTTCGCTCTCCCACTTCCATCATGTAGTTGAATCGGTGTTAAGTGTAATAACTAAATAGGTGCTGCTTCACTGCTGAAACAAAATACCCAACACCCAAAGTTAAAAGATGAAAGGTTTATTTGGCTCACAGCCTGTAGAGGTTTCTGTCCATAGTCAGCTGGCTCCAAGGCGGAGTGGCATGGCAGAGGAGAAACAGTCCATGGCAGGCAGAAGACAGCAAGAGCAACAAACAGCAAGCGGCAAACTTCTCTGCCTTCCTTATCACACCTTTAATCCTAGTACCCTTAATCCTAGCATTGCACTATGAATCAATCTCACGGTTACACACTCTAGATCCAGCCACCTCTGAAAAGCCCCACCGATGACCACATGAGGCTTTGAGGGTGCATCTAGACACAGCTATAACAGGTGCATAGCAGGATCCCACTACACTTGGGAAAAACAAATACTGGAAAACAAATAGAAAAATCTATGTTTGGGGGTCAAGTATGTTGACCACAGTATCTTAAAATGAACAAAAAATTGACCCAGAGGTGGTCTTGGGAGGTCCCTTTTACCCAGTCTCACTTGGACATGGGATTCTGTCTCCTCCCAAAGAGGAGTTTTCTTTCCCAAACTTTAGTTGAACAGCTGTTCTGATTGATGCATACTGTACGTGAATACCTTGCCATACCAAGTCACTTTCTGGGAATGTTTTAATGAAAAATTCTTCGACATATGCAGGGACTTAATTTGCAATTAAAAAGATGAGCATTGTAATTAATTATCAGTTGAGTGGTATAAAAAACACATTGCTATGTGATTAATATGAAATTATTCTAAAAAGTAAACTTAGCATCATTAATAATGATTTCTGGAAGCCATCATAAAATTGGCAATTATGGCTTTAATTGGTATTATTAATATCTGATTTGGAAATGAAAGACCTGGGACCAATTATTCTATCATAAATTCTAAGCAAGGAAATCACCTTTATTCTTCAGAAGAAAAGTTTATTTTTTGACGTGGGTTTGGCTTTTCTTTGTTTTTGTGGTTGTCACAAAATCATTCCACTTACTGGAAAGAAGACACAGAATGAAGAGAAGGAGAATTTGGCCAGGTGACTTGTTTGGAGAAAGAGCCTTTCAAAATAGGAAGTGGTAGAAAGAGTCTATGAGGACTTTAGAGGTGTAATTTGGCCATTTTGTTTGGTTGGTTTTCTTGAAAACCTAAAGTTGTGAATGAACTTGAATGATAAAAATGAGGGATACACACTGGCAATTTTGCCATCTTTTTCAAATGATATTCACACAGTTACAAAGAAAAATGTGATATTAGAAAAGAAAAGGACTCCATTAAATACAATCAAATTATTATCTTATGACCAAACCCACATCCTCGGTTGACGCTTCTGGTATACCTGTAATTGTGCTATGGAAAGTACAGCTACATTATAATACACTCGCATGTGTGGGCTGAGCATAGCACATCCTGGAGTGGCTAAGGAAATGAGAAAAAAACAAATTTTGACCCAGAAGTAAACACGACAGCAACCATTGCACAGGGACACTAGTCCAAGAATATAGTATCCCACAATCTCTACTCAAACATTCATACCTGCCTACTTAGTCACACTTGACCTCTAAGCTTCTGTTCAAAAATATCTAATTATTGCATTTGTCTTGCATTTGTTGTCTTACAAGGAGTGATCACAGTGTGTGGTGAATGTTTAAATTAAAAATAACAATTATAGTAAATGACACATTGCCATTGATTCCAATCACAATACTCCCTGTCACTTTGAACACACTTATCTCATCATTCTTGCCATTCTGAAGCAGTTCTGGAGTCCTCTTTTGTGAAAGGCTTTGCAAGGTGTAATATAAAAACTATGGAGAGTGCTGCTGCCAAGTGCCATTCCATGGAAAAGGAAGTTCATCAAAATGCTATGGTGTGGTGTGTCCTCATCCAGCTTACTTGCCGCATCTGGACTGCAACTTCTAACTGTTCCCCAAGGTCAAAATGACCGTGAATAGTAAACCTTTTGATTTGATTCAGGACATTGAGGTAGCTATAGCTGCACAACTAAAGACCCTCTAAGTTACTTTATAGTCTTTACAGGAAAAAGGTTCCAGTGTCCAGAATTCACACATTTTCACAGGGCATTTGCTCACATTTCTTCCAGGTCTATCTCACTCTGTCCCAGGCAGTTGGAAACATTCTTTTTCATAATCTGCCCCATTAGCCATGGATCCAATCTTCAGTCTTACTTACAGAGCTAACAGTGTCACCTGGTGGGACACATTGGCTGGATAAATCCTACTGTCACACTGCGCTTGCATGAATGAAGTCAAATTTGTTTTCTAATAGGAGATTTAACCTTATGATGTAGATTTTACTTACTGTTGAAAAAATTACAATCTTCACAATGCAGGTATTAGATTTGCATTGCAATCTATCAACAATCAGCTAAGCCTGTCTTATAGACTAAATACTTAAATTTGGGTTTGTAATTTCACACTTTTTGCTAACAACATAAAGATAAGTTGTAGGATAAATTGTATCATCAAAATTTGATATCCTACTACTAAAATATTCATAGCCCATTGATGTATGACATCAGTATGATTGCAAATATTTACTTTAATTCAAGATGTTTAAAAATATGTTATTCTCAACATAAGCTGCACCTTTTTTTTCTGATGGGAACTCTGCCACCTGATTATAAGAGAGTGAGAATTTGTTGATTGATAACTACTGCTTTAACATTCAGGATATTTTCAAATCATTCCACTACACTTGAGTATTCCTGTGCTATTATCACTTTTTTGAGTTCTATTTTAGCAGAAATTCTTCTCAGTGTTTTATATGCATTATCTTATTTAATCCTCAGGATTACATTATAAAAATAAATACTCTTAAAAGGTCCATGTTATATGTGAAGAAACTGAATCTCAGAAAGTTTGCTGAGCTTGCTTAGGGCCTCTTGGCCAATTGCACATTTGAGTCAGAACTTATTTCCAGTGGAAACTGAGACCCTCTTGTAGCCATATGATGGAACTTCTCCAGGAGTCTCTTGTTCTAGAAAATAGTTTGCAACAAACAATTAAGTATAACTACTGATTGTGTCAGAACATTTTGTAGACCCCATTTACCCAGCAATTAATTCGCACCTGAGGAAACAGCTTATTTATCAGTCAACACATTACTAACCAAGACACTGATCTGCTTGTGTCCACTTGTTTTACACAATTATGTCAAAAATTGTTCCAAATTCAATCAGTTCTGATTCTGAAAGCCCCACCTGAAACAAACGTAGCTGGGAGACCCAAACCATATAAATACCTCATCTTGCCTATGACCAAGAGCCTCTCAGGACTTCCTTGGTGTGGTAACTGGGATGCGCTCATCTTTGCCTGCTAAGTGCAACATTTCTGGTGAACTGTGTGGGTGAGTAGACACTTTACACGAGGCAGGAAGCATCTCTGGCACACAGGACTGACCTGGAAGGATAGGGTCTCCAGCCACCACAAACAGACTGCAACATTCGGATGAACGCACCTGCCCTCATTGTTGAGCTGGCTGCTCCTCCGTCACTTCACATTTGTGTGCTTCTTTCACTTCCTATCCTTTCAACTCTGACTTTGTAATCAGGTAAAAAGTTGATCTGGAATTATTTTGTGAAGAAATGACAAGACTCTTGTAAATGAAGCATTGGGGAAGAGCAGAAATCTTGATAAACAGCATCTTTAGGAGACCTAAAAATAATTGAGTCACACAGCACTGTTGCCCCCGGACACACAGAGAGTGGAATGCTAATTGGCCTGGTGTCCTAAGTGTCACAGTAGCCCGGGTCCTGTTTCCTGGATGTTAAGTGTCCCACTGACCCATATAAACATCAGATCTTTAATTTGTAGTTGGTCCTTGAGAGAAATTTGACTCTCATCCAACCTTTTCCCAAAAAGGATTGCAAAAAATTATTGGAAACCATGAAAAGGCAGGAAATATAATGAGTAATAAATAAAGCAATACCTATAACATTGCTTTCAGGAAGTCAGCACAGATAAGAAAAACAATATTCGTAATACTGCCCTCTGCTTCCTCAGAGTGACGTACAGAAGCCAAATTTCTCATGCCATCTTGGAAATTTACTTGCTTCTAGTATGATCCTCAATTACCCAGAAAAGGTTGTTATACACATGCAGTAGTAAGAGCTCAGAGGTTAGTTGTGTGTGGGGGCATCCAGCCCTCACCTCCCTCCATCAGTGAGTTATTACAGGGTGGAGGGAGTTAGTTCCCTGTTTTGGTATGAATTGGAAATTCTCTGGTGAGGGTATGCACATGTGGTATCTACAACACATGTATATATACTTACATGCATGCATGCATGCACATGCATATTTATTTGATATCTATCAATGGCACACAGACAATACTGAGATATGTTTATTTTAGGGAAACAAACCTTATTTATATCTCCAAGCTGAAATTTTTGTATTACTGCTAATCACATATACAAATGTGTGTATTCTCCACAGGCCATCTCAGGTGCTCCTCAGAGTGTGCTGCTGACCACAGGCACTCACAGGGAGGTAGGAGGTCACCTACTGCATTCTCAGATTTTCAGCACTGACACAAAATACCCAACAGCTGAAAGTTAAAGGAAGAGAGGTTTATTCTGGCTCATGTTTCAGAGGATTCAGTCCATGGTTGGTTGGCTCCAAGGTCAAAAATTCATGACTGAAGAGCAAGACAGTCAAAAGCTATTTACTTCATGGCAGCAAGAAACAAGAGAGCGAAGGGAGGAGCCAGGACAAGAATGCACGGTTCCAGGTCACACTCCAGTGACCACTTCCAACAGGCCCCACTTCCGAACAGCACATCCTGCCATGATCACAGCAGTAGATTAATATACTCACGACAATGACGATGATGTGCCTGTGATCCAGTCACCATTTAAAAGCCCCACCTCAAACATTAGACTTGGATGGGGGGCATTTCAGATTTAAACTGTAGCATGTATTGATCTGTCCAAATCCTCACCAGAGAACTCTGCAGCTTCCCAAGGAATGAGCTCCTGTACTCAAGCCTTTGGGGCTTCATCTTACTTCCGGGCAGACCTCACAGGTACACAGACTGGAAACCACACCCAAAGTTGATCTCATTTCATCCTAGGATGTCTGAGCCCCTTTCTGGGAGAGCTTTTGTTTTAGTTACATTTCTCCTTGCTGAGCCAAAAATATTAGACCCTCAAAGATAAAGGGGGGGGGAGGTTTATTTCAGCTCACAGTTTGTAGAGGTTTCGGGCCATGGTCAGCTAACTCCAAGACAGGGGGCATGGCAGAGGGCATCACAGAGGAGAAACAGCTCAAGGATTGATAGAAAGAAGCTACCCTGCTTTCTTTCTGCCCCTTTATACTCTGTCCAGCCACAAGCCTATTGATTGGTACCACTCACACCCAAGGTGAGGCTTGCCTCTTCAGTAAATCCACTCAGCCACACCTAGAACTGTGCTATTCCAATTAAGGGATTAATCCAGATATCACACACCCTGAATCCATATTCATACACCTACATCCAACCACCTCTGAAAAGCTCCACATAGGAATGCATGAGGCTTTGAAGGAAACATCTGGATACAAGCAAAAACAGCTGTTTCCTCTAAGTGCCTAGGCCTAGAACTAGGGAGGCACTGGAGACGAACAGTGTCAGCATTAAACTAGCCTATGACTTTCTCTCACTGCCTCAGGGAGTCCAGAGACAGCTAAGAAAGGCAATCCTGGGCTCTGCTTTAGACCGACAGCGCACCATCACTAAGGACGGAAACATCCCACTCGCTGCGAACAATGCAGATATGTGGTAAATGATGGGCCTCGGTGTAACAACAAAAACAAAAAACACTGCACTAATTAGCTTTTAGAGAAATTGTTATTTCTACCAAAGTTTCCAGGAGGAGGATACGAAGAAGTTTAGATATGACCCTTCTCTTCAGTCATCCTGACAGTGCCTCAGTTCCCCCAGGGTTCACAAGTGGACTGTGTAACCTAAGCCTAATTGGCAGAGCACTGGAAGAGGCCTTGGCTTCCAAGTACAGCACACGAGACAGACGCATAAAATGCTAAACACATTGTTAGACTACATCCTCGGGGCTGGCTTAGACAGCAGCAGCCTAAATTCCTTCTGAGAATATTTCTAGTTTTAAAGGTGATTTGTTCTGTGTACTCACTTGCTTCAACTTCTATCATTTGCCTACAATTAGAATCTTTAAGCTTAGAGGAAGGGAAAGAAAAGGAATGAGAACCCCAGGAACACTGTATTTCTTATGCCAATCAGTACTTTATTTAACTTTGAGAATAAAATTTATAGAAGTACATAATAAAATGAAAAAGCATCTTGGTAGATTATGGGGGGCAGAAGAAAAAATGATTTTTTAAAAGTTGTCATAAATCAATAGAAGAAGAAAAAATAATTTTCATTATTAGTGGAAGGGGCTAATGCCAGGGGCAGGTAAGTTCTCTTAAATATGTATTTTTGAGATTTAGCCATAGATTATGAAATCATCACACTTCGGTTAAGAAATTTTCACTTCCAGTTACACACATCTCATTCTAAGTCTTTCCTCAGAGGAGTATAAGGCATAGAACTAGATATCAAAACAGCAATAACAGAGAAGGAATTCTGACACATAAATACCAGATTTCTAGGTGTTTGATCTTTTCCTCACCTAAGAAAGCTCAATTCAGTTTCCTTCTTTCTATATACATCAATTCTACAGGGTTTTATTTTCTGTTGATTCTCACTGTTACCCTCTCAACCTAGCGTTGCCATTTTCAGAAAGAGTACTGTAGGTCATTCTCTGGGCCAGTTGCTTTAGACCGAGTGATTAATAAGGACTGAATGTAGATTCCCACTCTCAATGCCCCTGAACTTCTCAAACACTGGTTTACTTTGCTCTCCACCCACAGTGTCAATGTAGAGTCTGTTAGGTGAGCGGGAAGAGGACAGGGCTTTAAAAAAGAAACAAGCATGTTATGTACATGCACCTACTCTCCACATGAAGGTAAGAGTCATGTCCTGCAAATAGGAACTAATAAATTAAGATTAGAATTTTAAAGCACACCACAGAATTGCACATGTTCCTTTCTTTCTTTATTGTTTTTCTTTTTTTAAAAAACAGCTACAAAACAGAGAACACTTCAAGGCTAAATTCATAATTTCTTATGCCTCTCCATCTATTTTATTTCACTTTTGGTAAAACCTGGAAAATTTTTTCAACTTATTATTTTTCTACTTCAAGGCAAAACATGATTTTTTTTTCTTATTAAAATTTCATTGCAGTATTACAGTCAGCTGGGAAGAAAATCTGCTTAGCACAATGACTAATCATATCAAGAGAAAAACATTCTCTTTGACAAATTAGTTCTGAATTCTGCACTATTTTCTCTCTATATATATATAATATATAATCATTTTTATAAAATATAAGTTATTTGATTTTTTTATTTTCTGCTTTCTTTTATTGACTGTTATGCCAATTACACATAATTAAGAATTTGTGAGTGACTGTATTCTGAAACACAACTTTCTTCTCTTTTGTGCTATTCTTAATCATTACTGATGATCTAAACGCCATGTTCAGCCTGCTTCTTCTTATGGTAAGAGAATATATTGGCTTCATGGTTTTATCAAAGACCCCACCTAGTGCTCGCTTCGGCAGCACATAAACAAAGACCCCACCTGGCTCCTGAAGGTGTTTATTTTATGCCATATACTATGATAGGGAAGAGATGGAGATGCAAGCATGTGTATAGCATATGACCCACTATTTACTTAGTGCCAAATATTTTAACATTCTATGGGAATAAATGCATACCTGGATTCCTAATTATGAAGCAGTGTGGAAAAGATCAGTACAATCCACAAAATTCAGCCAAAGATATGGCATAGCAAAGCAGGAGAATAAAATCCAGTTCTCAATAGGAGATAATTGAGGAGTGAACACACTCATGCAATATAATCAGTGCTGCTATCTGACAGGAAAGTTTCAGAATTAAATCAAAATTAGCCAGTATGGTCTTGGTGTTCCCATTAATATAGAAACTCCAGGAGAAGACCTAATGACCATGTTTGATGAGAAAAGTCACCCAGCTTGCTTATGTGTCCAAATCCCCTGTCCATTGAAAAGCTCTCTCAAAAGGCTTCCATTCCCTTGGACACAGTGTAAGAATTATATAACAGATGCATTAGAAAAAGAGCTATGAGAAAAGGTAAACTGGGGATGGAGACCTTGTATAGGAGGAGAGCGTGTAAGAGGAGGACCTTGCAGGGACCTGCAGGAGAAGTGCCATGAATTCAAAGTACAATCATCTTCAGATTCAAATGCTGTTCACATCTGACTTTCAAAGAGAAGAAAAGCAAGGTTGGAAAACCTGTTAAGGTCGGTTTTTCATTTTCATTCCATCTTTATAATTGCCTTCATGGGAAATGTTTGATATAAAATCACGCAGAATCATCAGGTACAGCAAAAGAGTAACACCAGGGTAGTTAGATTCTAAAAGAAAAGGTTTCCTTGTGCCTCTCATTGGGCGTATCTGGTGAAGTCCAAGTAATGTGGGTAATTAGGAGAATAGTAAGAGGAGTTTGTATTTCCAGATGTGTGCCTGAAGGTCAGATTATATTTCCTATTATTTTTCCCAGTTTGAGAGCTAAACCTGAAAGAAAGGCACAAATTGAAGCAATTATTTGAGTCTGGTTTTGGATCTTTATTTAAATCTCCAAGCAGTGGTATCATTTAAGGAAGCTGGGATCCTAAAAATGTTTTATTATTTCAATGGATTAATAATTCTTTTCTCTATTTTACTTTCTTCAGGCT